>NC_081363.1:78034016-78360266 GCF_030684315.1 Stegostoma tigrinum | reverse complement strand
TTGGTGGGAGGTAGGTGCAATAGCAGGGACAGAGTGAGGGCGAGGTGTCTGAGAGAAGAAATTTGTAGAGCCAAGAACGTCAAAGATCTTCTTGTAGCACTCTGCACCCTGGAGATTGCACAGACCAAGATGCCAGGCTCTGGTGCTCAGCCTTCTTTGTCATTCCTCTGGGAGGAGGATGCCAATCCTCAGGACCACCCATACCACCAGGACCCTCACCCCCATCCCAGGCCCCAAGCTGACTTTCCATATTAAGCAGATGTTCACCTGCACATCTGCCAATGTAGTATACTGTATCCATTGTACCCGGTGTGGCTGCCTCTACATTGGGGAAACCAAGCAGACGCTTGGGGACCGCTTTTCAGAACACCTCCACTTGGTTCGCAATAAACAACTGCACCTCCCAGTCGCGAACCATTTTAACTCCCCCTCCCATTCCTTAGACAACATGTCCATCATGGGCTTCCTGCAGTGCCACAATGATGCTACCCGAAGGTTGCAGGAACAGCAACTCATATTCCGCTTGGGAACCCTGCAGCCCAATGGTATCAATGTGGACTTCATAAGCTTCAAAATCTCCCCCTCCCCCACTGCATCCCAAAACCAGCCCAGCTCATCCCCTCCCTCCACTGCATCACCAAACCAGCCCAGCTTGTCCCCGTCTCCCTAACCTGTTCTTCCTCTCACCTATCCCCTCCTCCCACCTCAAGCCATACCTCCATTTCCCACCTACCAACCTCATCCCGCCTCCTTGACCTGTCCGTCCTCCCTGGACTGACCTATCCCCTCCCCACCTATACTCTCCTCTCCACCTATCTTCTCCTCTATCCATCTTCGGTCCGCCTCCTCCTCTCTCCCTATTTATTTCAGAACCTTATCCCCATCCCCCTCTCTGATGAAGGCTCTAGGCCCGAAACGCCAGCTTTTGTGCTCCTGAGATGCTGGTTGGCCTGCTGTATTCATCCAGCTTCACACTTTGTTACCCTGTTTCCATTTTCCTCTTCTCCGTCAAGTTCAGCTTTCATCCATCAATGAACAGAACATCTTCAGAATGCCAATGCTCGCCCAGATACACAATGTTTTTTTAAAGATGGCACAGAAGCAAGGAATGCCAGTCAGAAATCCATTACTAACCTGATAGGCTTGTAGCAGTAGAAGGGAAAATAGTGGAATCCATTATATGGGATGGGGAAAATAGACACCGATGAGACCGTAAGAAATAGGAACAGGAGGAAGCCATTTGGCCTCCTGAGCTTGCTGTTCAATAGGTTTGTGGCTGACCCAACACTCCTCATGTTCACTTTCCTGCCTTTTCCCCATAATCCTTGATTGCTCTACTGATCAAGAATCTATCTCAGCCTTAAATATACACAAGGAGTCTACCCCCACAGCTCCCTGTGGCAAGGACTCCCAAAGACTCTCAATCTACTGAGTGGTTGATTAAAAAATGCTTGGACGTAGCCAATGTGGATTTGTGAATAGACAATTATGTTTGACAAAGTTGTTGAAGCTTTTTGAAGATGTTCTAAAGAAATTGATAAAGGAGAGCTGATGGCTGTAGTATACCTAGATGTTCAGAAGGCAATTAACAAATAGTCCTCTACAGGAGACTGGGTTAGAAAAGTCAAAGCACATGGAATAGTCGGTGACGTATTGTCATGGATTAATGAATGGCCAACAGGCAGAAACAGAGATTAGGAATAAATGGGGTATCCTCAGATTGACAAGCTGTACCTAGTGAGGTACTGCTTGGGCCCAGCCGTTCACAGCACATGTCAATGATTTGGAGGTTGGGACCAAACGTAATATTTCTAAATTTGCACATGATACAAAGCTAAGTGGGAATGTGTTTTGTGATGAAGATGCAAAGGGGCTTCAGGAGTGCAAGCTTGGTCTCATCTCAAGAAAGGTATTATTGCAACGAAGGTTCACCAGAGCTGTTCTCAAGTTGATGGGATTGCCCTGAAAAAGGAGTATAAGCAAACTGTGCCTGCATTCTCTAGAGTTCTGAAGAAACTACTTCAAGAGATACACACGATTGATATAGGCGATATGTTGCTTGGGAAGACAAGAAACAGGGGCACAGTTTAAAAACAAGAAGAATACAACTTAGACCCAAGATGAGGTTTGTAAACTTTTGGAATTAAACCAAGGAAGGCTGTGAAAGCTCAGTCTTTGAGTATGCTTAGCACAGAGATTGATGGATTTCTGATTTCCAGTGGTGTACATGGTCATGGGGATGAGGTAGGTAAAAAGCATTGAAGTTTTCAATTAGTGTTGATTGTATTGAATGGGGGAGAAAGCTCAGATGTGTGACTGGTCCTACATTGGTCCTTTCCTCCCTTTTTTGCTCAGTATAGGTCAGCTGGTCAGCTCAACACACAAACATTGCTCACCTGTAGAAACAAAACCCTGTTGAAGTCCTTGAGAGAGTTTAGCTATCTGTTCACTCTAGTAGCAGGGGAACAGGTGTTGAAGTCATACTTCAAAAACTCAACCATCTGTTCAAACTTAAATGCAGGATGGCAAATGTCTGAGCGATCAATTAAAGAACAGATTAAATCACAGGAAATCATTGACACTTTCAAATCTGTACATCAATACAGTGAAGTGAGAGCAGCACCTTTTGCATTGGGTAACATATTCTAATGCATATGAACACATTGTCACTTTCGCAAGGCTGGTCAATTTTAATCATTGAATCCCCACAGTGTGGAAATAGGTTATTTGGCCTCGCAAGTCCACACCAATCCTCCAAAGTGCATCCCACCTAGACCAAGCCCTCCCCCGCCACCTTATCCCTGTAATTCCCATGGCTAATCCATCTAGTCTACTCGTTGCTAGCTGTTACAGACAATTTAACACAGTCAATCCAGCTAACATACACTTCTTGGACTGTGAATTGAAACAAGAGCACATAGTGGAAACCCACAAAGGCACAGAGAGAACGTACAAACTCCACACAGACAGTTGCCCGAGGGTAGAATCCAACCTGGGCCCCTGACGCTGTGAGATAGTGGTGTTAACCACTGAGCTGCCCCAATTTTATGGTTATTTAACTCTTAGCCCTATTACTAAACATTGTTTTGAAAACATACTGTACTTACTATGGAGCATTACTGTTAAATTGAAACTTACCTGTTGAAATGTTCCTGACTCCAGACTGGTTTTACGATACCTTGGAAGTGCCGTGAACAATGTCATCTACAAAGTAGGCTCCATTGGAAATCCTGGGCTGTATAAAATGCTAACCTCTGCAAGGAAACTGGCAAGGCCAGGAGTGGTGTGGGCAAGCTGGCTTGTCAGTACTCCTGTCCCGTGTGTTATGATTGAGTTATGATGATTTGGGGTGCATTTTCTGAAGCAGATTCTACAATGACTGGCAACGGGGACCTCAGATAAGTGTGAGAAAGGGAGGGAAATGGAAAGAATATTGGGAATGAGCAGGGGAGTGGAGTTGATTGATAGCACTTCAAAAGCTGGTGGAGGCATGATCACCATCCTGCCCCAGAACTTATCACTGTTTGTTCACTGTCGCTGGGTCAAAAACCAGGAACTCCCTGCTTAAGAGTGCTGTAGGTGTACAAAATCAGACAAGGCTGCAGCAGTTCAAGCAGGTGGCTCAGTACAACCTTCTTTCCAGGGCACTTAGGGACGGGCAACAAATGTCGGCTTTCCAGTGAAGTTTCCATTGTAGGAATGAATTTAAAATGGGACAAATAGCCTTCTTCTGTGTTTTATTATTCTTTGATTCAATTAGTTTTAATTCATTTAACAATCCACTCGACCAGAGTTAACTTTTGAATTCATACTGTTGCCTCTTAGAACCAATGGTCCAGAATTTATTCTGGAATCAAATAACACATAAGAATTCAATTTAGCCTGTTGTTTTGGTTTTGGTTTTTAAAAATCTGTGGTCAATTCTGACGCTCGTTGGGTGAAAACCAGTAGAATTCATTGGAAAACAGGAAGGAACTGGTCTTTTTCTCTTTTGGGATCTTCTGGCCTTTAAACAAGGGACTGACCACCATCCCCCCCCCCCACCCCCACCCTGTGCCCCTCAACTGCATTGCTCTTTAGTAACAAGGCAAGTGGAGAGATTGACTTGGGACAGATGTGCGACAGATCCAGATTCATTGAGCCATTAGTTGTAGAGAATCATAGAACTGTTCAGAATGGAAACAGGCCCTTCAGTCTAACTTGTCCATGCTGACCAGATATCCTAAATCTATCTAATCGCATTTGGCAACATTTGGCCCATATCCCTCAAAACCCTTCCTATTCATGTACCCATCCAGATGCCTTTTGAATGTTTTAATTGTCCCAGTCTCCACCGCTTCGTCGTTCCATACACGTGCCATCCTCTGCATGAAAAAGTTGCCCCTTAAGCGTCTATTAAATCTTACCCTTCTCAGCTTAAACCTGTGCCCTCTAGCTTTGTACTCTCCTACCCTGGGAAAAAGACCTTGGCTACTCACCCTATCCATGTCCCTCATGACTTAATAAACCTCGATCAGGTAACCCCTTGCCTTCACACCAGGGAAAATAGCCCCAGCCAATTCAGCCTCTCCCTATAGCTCAAATCCTTCAGTTGTTATGCGATATTACACTGGATGTGCACCAAATAAAGTACAGGATCTAAATCTGACTGGGCGGAGGAGGTGCCAGGCTGGGCAACAGCCTTAAAAAGCAGAATGGTGGAATTCTTGAACATCTCAAACCACCCCTTGAATAGGAACAGGCGAGGGGGGAGTCAGAGTTAGTGGTTGTGTTGTTAGGAGAATTTGCTGAAAGAGATACAGTGGACGGCTGAGGGACAACCAGTAGAAAGTTACCCTCTTGCCCATGCTAGGATGTTGCATTTTGTAACTACAGGAACATTTCCCTTCTCATGTTGTAACCACTGGGGAGATACTGTGCCAGAGCACTAGCACAGGCAAAGAGCACAGTAGCCAGACACCAAGGGCCTGCACAAGATTGTTTATTCCTGTTCTGTATTAGACTGAACTGAATTGAATTGCCTTTGTTTTTGGATGAAGTATCGGTGTTGATATTAGTGTTGTAGAGAGGACATGGCCAATATGGGGGAACTACAAGAGGACTATAGGACCGTGTTAGTGAGAATGAAGAGAACTCTGGTGCATGGTAGTTTTATTGGAAATTAAAGGATGTCTCATGAAATACTCACATTGGTTTCTTTCTTGCAAAGAGGGTGCCAATAGTTGCTGCTGTATCCTCCTTCTTCTCATTCTCTTCCTTCTCCCCTTCCTGCTCCTCCTGATTCTCTTCCACCACCCACTTCCCCGTTCTTCCTCCTCAGTGTGTCTCTCTCCTTCCCAAAGCTGGTTGCACCCCTTGTCTCACACAGCCGGAGGCTGGCACTGATTCTTCTGAGAGGTAGAGTGATGGAGGATGCAGCAAACCTGGATATTCCTGCACACTCCTCCTGATTAGTTTATTGCTTGACGGCAACATTTATCTTGCTGAAGGGTTATTTTGCAGCTGTTCCTGGATCTCTGACGGAGTCATGAGACTTAGAACATAGAACATAGAACATAGAACAATACAGCGCACAACAGGCCCTTCGGCCCTCGATGTTGCACCGACCTGTGAACTAATCTAAGCCCCTCCCCCTACACTATCCCATCATTATCCATATGCTTATCCAAGGACTGTGTAAATGTCCCTAATGTGGCTGAGTTAACTACATTGGCAGGCAGGGCGTTCCACACCGTTACCACTCGCTGAGTAAAGAACCTGCCTCTGACATCTGTCTTAAATCTATCACCCCTCAATTTGTAGCTATGCCCCCTTGTACAAGCTGAAGTCATCATCCTCGGAAAAAGACTTTCACTGTCCACCCTATCTAACCCTCTGATCATCCTGTATGTCTCTATTAAATGCCCTCTTAGCCTCCTCCTTTCCAATGAGAACAGACCCAAGTCCCTCAGCCTTTCTTCAAAGGGCCTGCGCTCCAGACCAGGCAACATCCTGGTAAATCTCCTCTGCAGCTTTTCCAATGCTTCCACATCCTTCCTGTAATGGGGTGACCAGAACTGCACGCAATATTCCAAATGAAGCCGCACTAGCATTTTGTACAGTTGCAGCATGACATCATGGCTCCGGAACTCAATCCCTCTACCAATAAAACCTAACACACTGTAAGCCTTCTTAACAGCACTATCAACCTGGATGGCAACTTTCAGGGATCTATGTACATGGACACCAAGATCCCTCTGCACATCCACACTACCAAGAATCTTTCCACTGACCCGGTATTCTGCCTTCCTATTATTCCTCCCAAAGTGAATCACCTCTCATTTACCCGTATTAAACTCCATTTGCCACCTTTCCGCCCAATTCTGCAGTTTATCCAAGTCTCCCTGCAACCTGCAACATTCTTCCACACTGTCCACCACTCCACCAACTTTTGTGTCATCTGGAACTTACTAACCCACCAATGCCTGCGTCCAAGTCATTTATAAAAATGACAAACGGCAGTGGTCCCAAAACAGATCC
Source organism: Stegostoma tigrinum (assembly GCF_030684315.1). NCBI lineage: Eukaryota > Metazoa > Chordata > Chondrichthyes > Orectolobiformes > Stegostomatidae > Stegostoma > Stegostoma tigrinum. The sequence goes on along the minus strand of NC_081363.1, from coordinate 78,353,747 downwards.
TTGAGTTGTGTGAAGGGAGTAGGATTCGTTGCCCAGTAGCTATCCTGTAACCTGACAGCCTGCTTGAGATAAGCACATCAATAAAGATTGACTCAGAATGCATGAATCACAACTGCTAGAAGGCCAGACACAGAGCAGCAGGAGAACTTACCTTCTCTGCAAAGAAGCTGGACGCTGAGAAAGTCTTGTGCCACTTGTTCTTAGAAAGATACATAGTGTTAGTGAAGGGAATCTGCATCCAGGGTGGGGCAGTTGGGAATGTGAAGGCCCAGAGACATCCATAACCCTGTTACAGTTGATGCAATGCAGGTAAAGCCTCATTGCAACATTGTCCTGCTTTGATCTATTATGTGATGGAGCTGGTGTATAGATCATTGACAGGAAAGATGTTGTTAAACTCGAAAGGAAAACATTTACAAGGATCTTGCCAAGGGGTTTCGAGGATTTGTGCTATAGGGAGAGGTCAAATAGGTTTGGGTTAGCTTCCCTGGAGTGTCGGAGGCTGAGGGGTGACTTTACAGAGGTTTATAAAATCATGAGGTGTGTGGATAGGGTGAAGAGTCAAGGTGTTTTTCCCCAGTGTAGCACAGTCCAAAACAAGTTTGAGGTGACAGGGGAAAGATTTAAAAGAGACCTAAGGGCTAACAATTTCACACAGTGGGTAGTGTGTGTACGGAATAAGCAATCAGAGAAACTGATGGAGGCTAGTGCCATTACAGCATTCAAAAGGCATCTGGATGCTTATATGAATGGGAAGGGTTTCGAGGGATATGACCTAAACACTGGCAAATGGGACTGAATTAATTTAGGTTATCTGGTGGTATGGATGAGTTGGACCGAAGGGTCCGTCTCAGTGCTGTACATCTCTATGACTCTATGACTCTGTGATGACTTCCTTGATGTAAGGCTGGCTACAAATGATGAAATATCATTGATGTTAACTGCTGCAAACTGCAAAGAGATTATTACATTGAAATGAATGGTGGCTTTGACTGCCACAGGCAGTTCTGTCCGTGCTGTGATTTAATTCTTGAGTTATTGCTGCGGCAGGTGACATAATTCAGTGACAACACAGTTTAGGCATATTACTCTGCAGACTTTTGTTAAGTAAAAAAGAAACTTGCTTTTATGACCACGTTATGTCAAAAAGCTCTACGACACACGTGTATACTGTTACAATGCAGGAAACACTGCAATCAGTTTGCAGACAGCAAGCTTTCCCTAACAGCAATGTGCTGATGACACACAATCTAGATGTGTGATGTTTGTTGAGGGACTAACATTGGGCAGGACACCAGTGGGGTCTCCATTACTCTCCTTTACTGTGGTATCATGGGATTTCTTATGTCAAGGCTCTAACGTACAGACGTATAGACTAAATGAGGCCATTTGGCCTGTTGAGCTTATGTTAACACTCCATAGTGCATGAAAAACCAACAGATTTCTGTGAGCTTCTACAGTAACCTTCTACTTTGGGAAGGCAAGAGACACTGAGGAGGAAGAATGGGGATGTGTCTGGTGGATAAGATTCAGGAGGAACAGGAAGGGGAGAAGGAAGAGAATGGGGAGAAGGAGGATAGCGAAAAGGAAGAGGAAGAGAAGATGATTGACACCCTCTTTGCAAGAGAGAAACCAATGTGAGCATTTCACGAGTCATCTTTTTATCTGCAAAAAAACCACCATGCACCAATGTTCTCATCTTCAGAGAGTGAGTTCGAAATATCAATCGAGAATAATAAGCAAACGGCAGATGAAATGGACTAATATTTAGCTTCTGTCTTCATTATGGGGGATATCGCTATGTAATAGCTGCAAATCAGGAGGTGGAAGGGAAGGGGAAGCTTGGGGAGATTATAGTCACAAAGGGAGCTGAATTGGGCAAACTGATCGTGCAGCAGATTGACAAGTGTCCATGCCTAAATGGACTTTGTTCTAGGATCTTAAAAGAGTGGTTAACGAGGAAGTAGATGTGTTGCTGCTGATTTCTTATAGTTTCCTAGAATCAGGGAATATTCCATTAGACCGGGAAGCAGTAAATGTAACCCCACTATTCAAGAAGGGAGGCAGACATAAAAGTGGCAACTATAGACCAGTTTGCTTGATGTCATAATGGGGAAGATAGAGACAAAAAGTCATAGAAATGTACAGAACAGAGACAGGCCCTTCAGCCCAAATTGTCTACATTGACCAGATAGCCTAAATGAATCTAGTCCCATTTGCCAGCATTTGACCCATATCGCTCTAAACCATTTCTATTCATGTACCCAGTTAGATGACTTTTAAATGTTGTAATTATACCAGCCTCCACCACTTCCTCTGACAGTTCTTTCCATACACACACCACCCTCTGTGTGAAAAGGTTGCCTCTTGGGTTCCTTTTATATCTTTTCCCAAGATGTTAGATTTGATCATTAAAGAGGTCATAGCTGTACACGCAGAGAAACTCTAGGTAATTAGGGAAAGTCAGCGTGACTTCACCAAAGGGAAATCATGTTTGACCAAATTATTGGCATTCTTTGAAGGAGTAACTTGCACTATGATTGAAGGGAAGTCTGTTGATGTCTAGAACTGGGATGTTTGGAAGGATTTTGAGAAGGTGACGTATCAAAGTTAGTGCAGAAATGAGAAACTCTTGGTGTAGAGGGTAATGTGTTGACACGGATAAAGGATTGGCTGGCTACCAGCAAACAGAGTAAGCATAAAACAGCCTTTGTCCAATTGACATGTTATGATGAACGGAGTCCTGCAGCGATCTGTGCTGGGACCTCAATCTTTTACAATTAAATCAATGGCTTAGATGAAAGGAACAAATACAGAGGTGCTAAATTCACAGACAACAATGAGCTTGGTCAGAAAATCTGCTGTAAAGAAAACGTAAGGAAGTTGTGGACAGATGGCGATAACAAAGTGTGGAGCTGGATGAACACAGCAGGCCAAGCAGCATCTTAGGAGCACAAAAGCTGACGTTTCAGGCCTAGACCCTCTGTCAGCTTGTGTGCTCCTAAGATGCTGCTTGGCCTGCTGTGTTCATCCAACTCCACACTTTGTTATCTTGGATTCTCCAGCATCTGCAGTTCCCATTATCTCTGCAGACAGATGGAGATGGGTTGAGTGGCCGGATGAAGATCTGGCATACTGAGTACAATGCAGGAACACGTGAAATTGTTCAGCTTGGGAGGAGAATGAAAAGTCAATTTAAAATTTAAATCTGTGGAATTGTGAGGTGCAAAGGGATTTAGGTATTGTGGCGTATGAACCACAAAATGTTAACATGGAGATATAGCACATATGCAAGATATTGGACTGTTATCACTTAGTATGAGAAAAATCAAAATTAAAAGTAGAGATTGTGTTCAGTTACATAGGTCATTAGGACATAGTCTGGAAAATGATGTGCGCTTTGGTGTCCTTATTTATGATAGGATACAAATGCATTGGAGGTGGTTCAGAGGAGGTTTACTGGAATGATACCTTGAATGAATGGCTTGTCTTACAGTAGGTTGGAGAGGCAAGAAAGGTTCCCTGTAAAAATATTTTCATGCGGCAGGCTTCTGAGGTCTGTGAACAGCAGCAGGTCCTATAACAGTATGGCCACACAGATTGGACAGAGTTTTGTAAGCTGGGCATGTTTCTATTGATGTTTAGATTAACAAGGTAAGAATCTTTTCTCTTGAGGATCAGCACAGAACTATGGACTAGCCTTTTAAATTGAAGAGTTATCTTTTAACAGGGAGATGCAAATGCTTTTTCTCTCAAAGGATGGTGCAACTTTGGAACAGTCTTGTTACAGAAGATATTGAAGGTGGCGGGGTCATTGGATATTGTTAACCAGAGGTAGAAGGATTCTTGTTGGGCAGGGGTGTGATAAGTTATCGGGGTAAATAGTTATGTGTAATTTGAAACAGAATCATGTTCTTATTGAATGGTGGAGCAGCTTTAAAAAGCCAACTGATGTGCTTGTGCTCCTATTTCATATATTCATATAAATCATGAGGCACTGACCTTGCTTGGGAGTGCAGATGGGTACGTCATATCTCTTGAAATTTTGCAGTTCTGGGCAAAATTGAGTTAGGTCAGTTTCTATAAACTTTGTTGTGAAGCAAGGTGTAAAGAGACAGTGTGCTTCATGCAGTTAATTATGGAACTGTGATTTCAGACCAGCACCCAAATAAGCCCTCATGGAAGAGAAGACTGGCACAAGAACTACATGTATATATGTTGCATTGACGATCTGACATGACAGTTTCTAGGGGACATGGTCATCATGTTTCTACCCTGTCCATAACAGTGTTGTGGCTGTGTTTTGATTGGGAAATCATGTTGAGGTTGTATGGAGGACATTGGTGAGGCATCTTCTGGAATACTGTGTGCAGTTCTAGTCGCCCAGTTAGAGGAAGGATATTATTAAGTTAAAGAGAGTTCAGATGAGATGTTGCTGATTATGGAAGGTTTGAGTGACGAAGAAAGCCGGGATAGGCTGGGACTTTTTTTCACTTGAGTGTAGGAAGTTGAGAAGCAACTTTATAGAAATTTATGAAACAGTGAGGATATGGATAGAGTTAATGGTAGTTATTGTTTTCCCAAGAAGGGTGATTTCAAGGATAGGGGGCTCATTTTTAAGGTTAGAGGAGAAGGTTTAAAAAGGACATACTTTAAATAAAGGGTGGCTTGCATGTGGAATGATCTTCCTGAGATTACAACATTGAAAAGATGTTTGAATAAGGACAGAAATAGGAAACGTTTGGAGGGATTATGGGCCAGGAGCAGGCAAGCAGGATTAGTTTAGTTTAGGATTATGTTCAGCATGGTCTGGTTGGATCAAAGAGTCTGTTTCCGTGCTGTATGACTCTATGTGTCAACTCGTACTGGCACTGAATCACACTGAATCATTTTTGAGCTTGAGGGTGAAGGAGCTAAGAGGCAAATGGTGTCAGGCGCCCCTTAATTCTAACTTCCTGAAGACATGCAGTCAATACTGTCTGTTCCATCGTAGCCCCTTCCCTCACTTTCAGTTTGCTCTCTGGTCCCAAAAGCTGCCCTCTACTAACCTATCCCTGACTGCAGTCAGCCTGCTTGAAGGCTGCAGAAATAATGAAGCACCAACAAAAATTTGTGAGCTGGAATCATTTGTAGGAGTCGGGAAATGAGGCCAAATAAACCCAGAGGTTAACCGTCAGCCTAAAGGGGAAAACAAGCAAATAACTTGTACACAGTGGAAGAGTTCTGCCAGCAGCATTGCTAGAGGGTCATTGTTGCCTCTTACCGTACTGACTTACTGTGTGAGTTTAACCATGTGTAGCATCTTGCACTAGAGTAACCAAAATTCACAAAATACTCTTGCAAAAAGGGTAGGCTTGTCATATAATAAGCCTCCTGAAATTGCCCCCATCGATGAACACGGCTGCCACACAGGAGAACCAATCCTAAATAGTACTTTCATTACAGGACTGGAATGTGTATGTAACCCACCATTTGAAGGTTTAGTGCTTGTTTTGTGCTTGTCAAAAGGTTTAAGTGCCATTGAATGTCAAGGTCAGTTTATTTCCAAAGTTATATTCACCACCATAAAAATAAAACAATATGCACAGCCACCAAAAAAATAAATACCATTTACAGTGTATAAAATCACAGAACTGATTGTGTGTGTAATTAAAATCATAAATAACAACAATTATTGGAATCCTTATGCTAAGTAGAACATAAAGCTGCAAATCTATAAATCAGAAAATAATTCACATCTTCTGTAACTGTAATCATTGACATTGTATGTATAATCAAAACGGGAAGATGTGCCTGCTACGTATAATACAAAGTGAAGGCCAGATTGTACAGGATACATAGCTAATGCAGGCCTTGAAGCATAGATACAATGGACTTGGTGTGAGTGACGTTACACAACAGTCCACTATCTGTATATATGGTCTTTGGACCCAAGTGCTGAGATTGCAGGACAAGCTGTGATTCTCTGATTTGCATACTGAGGGGGTGAGTGCATATACACTGGGCATCAACTTTCCCCCTTCACCAAGACAGGAGTTCAATCTGGCAAGCTATTAGCTTGGTGCCCAGCAAAGTTCTCAGCCAATCACGGGTCTTGGTAGTGGAATTTCGACCGGTCAGAGGCTAGCAGCTTCCGGGTTTCTTAAAGTCAATTGGTTGAGGCCAAGCCGTGAAAGGATCCAGTGGTAAGTAGGCAAGCCTTTTTATTTTGCTTCTCATTGATTGGGGATCACAGGAGAGGGGCTGTTACAGAGGTCAGAGGGAGGAGCACTGGAATGGCTTTCATTGGCTACCGTCTTACCCACACACCACATCCACGCCTCCGATAGGCCTCATATTGTTGGTGAAGAAAGATCCCCCCCTAGAATCTGGAATGCAGGTAGTCAATGGTTTCTCATGTGGAAAACCAGCTGCTTTTCCGTCTGCCGGGAATACATGTTGTCAGGTCAATGTTGAATCAAGAGCCCTAAGAGGCTGTTAATTGCTGAGAGTTGACAAAGATCCTAACTGTCCTGCTCATCCAGCACTTAATTATCTCTCCAAGGTCACGTCACCCAATTATTTGACCTACTTATTAGTATCCTGTAGGAAGGGAAAAAATTTGCACTAAGCATTTATAAGAAATGGATACATTCAAACGGTTTGAAATTAATTTGATCAGAAAGTTTGATAGCATAGAGACTACACCCATTCCTCAATAAAGACTCTACTAGCTTCACTGTAGATTTCTACATTTGGAGAGAAAACAACTCAAAAAGAAGTAATTAAAGTTGATTTATAAACTGTCATGAACAAATGCTTTGAGAATTTGAATGTTTTTTATACTACTCACTCATGGGGTATATTATGCACAGTAAATAGTATTTATTATTTTGCTGATTAAATTAATGTCCTAGTTATCCATCCCTAGTCAACTTGGAATGTGATGGTGAGTTGTTGTCTGTACCACAAAGGTGCTCCCAATGTGCTGTTAGGAAGGGAATTCCAGGATTTTGATCCAACAATGTTGAAGGGACAACAATATAGCTCCAAACTGGAATAGTGATGCTCAACTTGATGCGCATCTAATATTTGGCCATGCATATGCCAAAGAGGGACCACTGAATAGAGGTCAGAATTCAGACTGATCACTACTTGTCCCATGCTTAACCCAGGGATTTGGAAGCCAACCATTATCCCTCTCTGATGAAGGGCCTAGGCCCGAAACGTCAGCTTTTGTGCTCCTGAGATGCTGCTGGGCCTGCTGTGTTCATCCAGCTTCACACTTTATTATCCATTCCTGACAGAAATCAGCCAACTCAACAAGACCCATGGACTGACATTGGATGATTTTGACAATGGAGTGAAATCTGGTGGAGATCAGCAATATCTCTGTTCAATGAAAGGCCCCTTCCCTCAAATTCTGCACTGTTTCTCAACCAAAGACTGATAGGGTCCAGATACGTCATGCCTGGGGGCCAGATATGTTACAGATTTTGTTATGGGATGATGGGCTGAATAATGATAACTGTTGTGTTTCATAGGTTTGTTGTATATTTAACTTGTTTAATTTAACAATGTAGAGATTGTAGTGATTGTAACAAAGTTAGCCAGGTGGACATTGCAGAATATGAGTTCCTTGATTGGGACTGTTACTCTAGCCCAAACAGGGAGCCCTGGCTGACAGATATAAACAGGAGTTAGAAGGGTTCTGTTGACTTTAATAGCTGGCTCTGAGGCATTTGGATCTGTGTCAAGGACTCTCCACATGTAAATAAAGGGTGACTTAGTGACTCTGTAGAGTCCTCTGTAGAGTTCATAGAGTCACAGAGATATACAGCGCAGAAACAGACCCTTCAGTCCAACTCATCCATGCCGACTATAAATCTAGTCCCATTTGCCAGCGTTTGGCCTATATCCCTCTAAATGCTTCCTATTCACATACACATCCAGATGCCTTTTAAATGTTGTGATTGTAACAGCCTCCTCCATTTCCTCTGGCAGCTTATTCCATACACACACCACTCTCTGCATGAAAAACATGTCCCTTAGGTCTCTTTTAAAACTTACCCCTGCCACCTCAAACCTGTGCCCTCTAGTTTTGGACTGCCCTATGCCTTGGAAAAACGCCTTGACTATTCACTATATCCATGCCCCTCATGATTTTATAAACCTCTATAAGGTCACCCCTTAGTCTCTGACACTCCAGGGACACTCTATTCAGCCTCTCCCTATAGCTTAAAACCTCCATCCCTGGCAACATCCTCATAAATCTTTGCTGAATCCTTTCACAGTGTCCTTCCTATAAGAGGGAGACCAGAATTGCACGCAATACTCCAAATGTGGCCTAACCAATGTCCTGTACAGCCGCAACATGACCTCCCAACTCCTGTACTCAATGCACTGACCAATAAAAGCAAATGTACCAAATGCGTTCTCCACTACCCTGTCTACGTGCGAGCCAACTTTCAAGGAACTACGAACCTGCTCCCTAAGGTCTCTTCAGTCAGCAACACTCCCCAGAACTTTACTATTAAAGGTATAAGTCCTGCCCAAATTTGCCTTTCCAAAATGCAGCACCTCACATTTACCTAATTTAAACTTCATCTGCCACTCCTTGGTCCCATTGTACTCCAAGATCCCATTGTACTCAGAGGTAACGTTCTTCACTGTCCACTACACCACCAATTTTAGTGTCATCTGTAAACTTACTAACCATACCTCCTTGACTAGACCCGAAATGTCAGCTTTCCTGCTCCTCTGATGCTGCTTGGCCTGCTATGTTCATCCAGCTCTACACCTTGTTGTCCCTTCCTTATTTCTCAGTCCTTCCAAAATAACTTCCCTGGACGTATCCCCAGGAATATCCTCCCCAGGTAAAGCAGTAATAAACAAAAAACTGAATCTCTACAGCACTGAAACAGGGCCTTTGGCCCAACAAGTCCACACGACCCTTACAGCATCCCACCCAGACCCATCCCCCTTTAACCCACCTTATCTGAACATCCCTAAACACTGGGGGTAATTTAGCATGGCCAATCCACCCAGCCTGCACATCTTTGGACTGTGGGAGGAAACCGGAGCACTCGGCGGAAACACACACAGACACGTGGAGAATATGCAAACTCCGCACAGACAGTCACCCGAGAGTGGAATCAAACCCCAGTCCCTGGTACAGTGAGGCAGCATTGCTAACCACTGAGCCACCATGGCTGCCAACTTTAAAGCAAACAAACACTTCACCTCTGGGTGGTCTCGAACCACCAACCTTCTGATCAACAGCCAAACATGCTAACCTATTGCACCACAGAGACATGCAAGGTACATCAGAGCTCATCCGGGATGTTATCCTTAATCAAAAACACCGCAGCCCCCTCCTCTTTTGCTCCCCTTTCCATCTTTCCTATGGCATCTATACCCTGGAACATTAAGCTGCAGGTCATGTCCATCCCTGAGCCATGTCTCTGTAATTGCTTTGATATCCCAGTCCCATGTTCCCAACCATGTCCTGAGTTCATCTGCCTTCCCTGTTAGGCCTGCTACATTGAAATAAATACAATTTAATTCATCAATTCTACCTTGTTCTCAGCCTTGTTCCTGCTTGCCCTATCTGTTTGACTTGCTTCTTTTCCCAACTGTACCAATCTCAGACTGATCTTCCCTCACTTTCACCCTGGGCCCCACCTCTGCCCCTGCTACTAGTTTTAAATCCTCCTAGGCAGCTCTAGCAAATTTCTCTGCCAGTATATTGGTCCCCTTCCAATGCAGGTGTGATCTGTCCTTATATAGGTCACTTCTGCCCCAGAAGAGATTCCAATGATCCAAAAATATGAATCCTCTTTCCCTGGACCAGCTCCTCAGCCATGCAATTTTCTGCTCTAGCCTCCTATTCCTACCCTCACTAGCTCATGGCACTCGGAGTAATCCAGATGTTTCTACCCTCAAGGACCTCCTTTTTAAGTTCCTGTTTAACTTCTTATATTCTCTCCTCAGATTCTTGTCTATCTCTTCCTCTGCCATTGGTTCCAATGTCCTGCTGGTCCCTCCCATCTCTGAGAATATTCAGCATCCTCTCTGAGATATCCTTTACCCTGGCACCAAGGAGGTGGCATTCTGATGCCTCGCTTTTGGCTGCAGAAATATCTGTCTGCGCCTCTGACTAGACAATTCCTGATCACAGTCAACCGCTTGGAATCAGGTGTACCCGTTGTTACATTAGAGCCAGTCTTGGTGCCAGAAACCTGGCTGTCAGCGCTACATTCCCCTAACAGTCCCACATCCCCTACATTTTCCGAAACAGCATACTTTCTAGAGCTGGGGATGGCCACAGGACTCCTGCATGACCTGCTTCCCTCTCCTATCTTTTCTGGAAATCACCCAGCTACCTGATTGTATCTTTGGTTTATCTCCCTTCCTATATCTTCCACCCATCACACCCCTGAGCTTCTGTAACTTCCTCATAGCCTCTAACAGCCGATCCAAGTGATGCATGTGATCCGATAGGATTCACAATCATACACACTTCCTGCAGACATAATCATCAGTAACATGGAAACTCTCCCTAGTCTTCCTCATGCAATAATAAGGGCACAGCACTTTACTAAAGGCCGCCTTGGTACCTTGACTATCTGAAGAACCAGAAAATAGCACAGTCCTGCTGCTCTAAAAAACACTGTTCCAGGCTACCTTAGTACCTATGTTTTATATTTTATAAGTTTAATCAAGAGACAAATCTCAATTTAAAAAATGTAATCAAAAAGGGGCCCACTCTACTCACTACTGTAGATTTGCAAAACAAAACTAGCCACTTAGCTGTTCCCCTGCTGTGATCTCCCCACATAGGTTTCTCAAAAGTCAGCTATGTATTTCACTGTTTGTTTATTTTTCTTAGACGAACTCGGATGTCCAGACGTACACGCCTGGAAATCAAACCACAGAGGCAGTAGCTCTGCAGGTTACAGCTGGGTCAGTCAGTGGTGTATGTTTCTTTCTCCATTTGAATCCCTTCCCATGTGGTCACTACCTTTGTCTCCCTTCCCCTTTTTTCCAGTGTCATTGTTTCGACCTTATTTCCCAAAGTACCAAAACAATGCCACAGCTTATTAGACCGTAACTACTGCTCCTGGAATTTGAGGAAATCAGCTCCAACCCTGAAAATACATAAAGAAGAGTCCAGGCCCGAAACATCAACTTTCCTGCTCTTCTGATGCTGCCCAGCTTGCTGTGTTCCTCCAGCTCCACAGTGTGTTACCTCTGACTCCAACGTCTGCAGTTCTTGCTGTCTCAAAAAAGGAGACAGTCTGGCAGCCACAATATTTTCCCGTCCTCCATCTTGGTTTACCCAGAATCCTATAATGATGCCCAATCATAAGCATGCAGAAGATGTGTTCGCTACAGTTTTAAAGTCTCACTGCAATAACAAGACATCTGCACTCAGGCATATCCCAGCTCCAACCTTTTGATCTTTCTGTTTACTGAAGCTCTGAGGTTCAGTAAGACACCAGGCTTCCACAATCAAACATGGATCAATTGAACACTATAATCATCTCAGCCATGTGTCCAAAAGGTGAGGCACCATCAAACCCCTGTGTTTTTTGTGCTGAACGAGAAATGATTATGTTACAGGATAATGGCACCAGGAGTTGGACAGGAAGGGTTCCATTGTTACAGCAGAATATGGACAAACTGAAGGGGGGCTCTTGGACCACAATGGTAATGCTTCTGCCTTTGTGCCCAAAAAGGCCAGGTTCAGGTCCCACCTGTTCCAGAGGTACGTCATCACATTCTGAACAGGCTTTCTTAAAATATCAACACCTGAACTGGAGCGTAATCCACACCCTAGGGGAATGACAAAGAATATCAATCAGACTTTAAACAAAGAAGCTGGAGTGCAGTCTGCTGAAAACAGCCAAAGACAGTAGGAACAGATGAAATTAAATGTCACTCGAGGTAAGGAACAAGCCTGACAAATGCAGTTAAAAAACAGAAATATAAAAGACTGTTTAAAAGTACATTAAACTTTTCATAAGGCTATGCACAGAGAATCCAATGCCTAAAAAGGTGAGCTGGAAGTAATAATCCAGGCTAAGTAACCAGATGCAGTAGGAGCTGATTCATGGTTACATTACAGGCAGACTGGCAACTAAAGGTAAAAATTCCAACCTTTCTTGACATTTCACTTTGTGACCTGAGGCTTGTTTGTTGCCCATGTGCTTCCATGCAGCAGCACACCTTAAAGAAACTGTTTCTTGTGTGTTGGACTGAGCAGCAAGCTTGAAGGGTCGACTATCCTGCGCTTCTAACCCTTGTGGTCCTTTCTTCCCTGCATGGTGCTTGTACCACTTAGAGGGACATTAGCTCGATCAGAAAGGGTTGTGAAGGAAGAAGGGGAGCTGTACCCATTAGTGATATCACGATGACAGCAGAAGAGAATGGATGTAGTTGACATTGTAATATTCCTATCCCTGTCCGCAACTATGGGGGAACCCAGCACTTCGGTGAAACAGGTAAGTCCTTTTCATCCATCTAGAGCCAGAAGTGCTCAGCGGGTGATCCATCTCGGTCTCCTCCAGATGTCCCCAGCATCACAGATGACAGCCTTCAGCCAATTCAATTCACTCCACGAGATGTCAAGAAACAGCTGGAGTCACTGGATACTGAAAAGGTTATGGATCCGGACAATATTCTGGCAATAGTACTGAAGGCGTGCTCCAGAACTCGCCACTCTCCATAGCCAAGCTGTTCACATGCGGCTACAATACTCGACAAGGTGGAAAGTTGCTCAATTTGTTCTACCCACATAAAGCAGGATAAATCCAACCGGGCTGATTACTGCCCCATTATCAGTATTGGGACGATACTATTGAGTAGGACCTACTCAGCGGTAACCTGCTCACTGACACTCGATCTCGATTTCTCTAGCACCACTCAGCATCTGACTTAATTTACCGGCTCAGTCAATGCCTGGACTCCAGAGCTGAGGTGACTGCCATGAACACAAATGTCTAACACTTGACTGAGTGCACTATCCAGGTGTCCCTTCGCTCTGGAGCCCAGACCGGCTGATAGCTTTGCAGCATACCTCACCGTGAAAGTGAAATACTGCGGATGCTAGGAATTTGGAATAAAAACAGAAAGTGCCGGAGGAAATCAATGGGTTTGGCAGAAACTGTGAAGAGAGAAACAGAGTTAACGTCTTGAGCCTGATGTGAAACCCTGAAGAGTCATACTGGATGCGAAATGGTAACTCTGTTTCTTTCTCCACAGGTGCTGCCAGGACCACTGTATTGGTCCAGCACTTTCTATTTTTATTGCAGGGTGTTTCACCTCAATTTGCAAGGTCATCCCTGAGCTCCTAGTCACCTATCAGTTCAATTCTTTAACCCACTCCTACCCTGACCTCTGTGTCTCTATCTTTCTCTCCTCAGCCTCCTGCAGTCTTTCAATGAAATGCACCGTATGTGCAAGGAACAGCATTTCATCTTTTGTAATATAATAAAGTGTGAAGCTGGATGAACACAGCAGGCGAAGCAGGTGGTGGATGAGGTACCAGTCAAACTGCTTTGTCCTGGATGACATTTGGCAAGGGGAGAGAATTTGGTCACCCTTCTCACTTGTGCCATGTAGATGATGGACTAGCTTTTGCGGGAGGTGGGGGAGGTGTGGATGGATGGGAGGTGAGTTTGTTTTATCCACAGAATTCCTAAACTTTGGCCTGCTCTTCACATCCACAGTATTTATGTGGATGGTTCAGTTCAGTTTCTGCTCAATGGTGAGTGCTGGGATATAGATAGGGGTTTTGGAAATGGCTATGCCATTGAAAATTGAGAGATGGTGGAACAATTGAACAATTTTGAAGTATAGATGCTCTTCTCAATGAAAAACATGACTGCCAGTTTAGCAACAAATATAGTGATGATCTGTTAGTACTATTGGTTGAAATTGATACTAGCCAGGCCATTGGAAAATTTCTTGTCATGGCTTTCAGATGATTCCTGGTGGTCTTTTATTTCCACCCAAAATCTCAATCTAAAACAGGGCGTCATCTGGAAAGATAATACTCTTTGACTGTGCAGCGCTCCCTTCAGTCCTGTACAAGAAGGGATCTCAGGAGCACTAAAGCTGACATTTCGGGCCTAGACCCTTCATCAGAGAGGGGGATGGGGAGAGGGTTCTGAAATAAATAGGGAGAGAGGAGGAGGCGGACCGAAGGTGGATAGAGGAGAAGATAGGTGGAGAGGAGAGTATGGGTGGGGAGGTAGGGAGGGGATAGGTCAGTCTGGGGAGGACGGACAGGTCAAGGGGACGGGATGAGGTTAGTAGGTGGGAAATGGAGGTGCGGCTTGAGGTGGGAGGAAGGGATGGGTGAGAGGAAGAACAGGTTAGTGAGGCGGGGACAAGCTGGGCTGGTTTTGGGATGCGGTGGGGGGAGGGGATGAGCTGGGCTGGTTGTGGGATGCGGTGGGGGAAGGGGAGATTTTGAAGCTGGTGAAGTCCACATTGATACCATTGGGCTGCAGGGTTCCCAAGCGGAATATGAGTTGCTGTTCCTGCAACCTTCAGGTGGCATCATTGTGGCACTGCAGGAAGCCCATAATGGACATGTCGTCTGAGGAATGGGAGGAGGAGTGGAAATGGTTCGCGACTGGGAGATGCAGTTGTTTATTGTGAACCGAGCAGAGGTGCTCTGCGAAGCGGTCCCCAAGTCTCCGCTTGGTTTCCCCAATGTAGAGGAAGCCACACCGGGTACAATGGATACAGTATACCACATTGGCAGATGTGCAGGTGAACCTCTGCTTAATATGGAGAGTTATCTTGGGTCCTGGGATGGGGGTGAGGGAGGAGGTGTGGGGGCAAGTGTAGCACTTCCTGCGGTTGAGGGGAAGGTGCCGGGTGTGGTGGGGTTGGAGGGCAGTGTGGAGCGAACAAAGGAGTCACGGAGAGAGTGGTCTCTCCGCAATGCAGACAAGGGTGGGGATGGAAAAATGTTTTGGGTGGTGGGGTCGGATTGTAGATGGCTGAAACGTCGGAGGATGATGCGTTGTATCCGGAGGTTGGTGGGGTGGTGTGTGAGAACAAGGGGGATCCTCTTTGGGCGGTTGTGGCGGGGGCGGGGTGTGAGGGATGTGTTGCGGGAAATGCAGGAGACACGGTCAAGGGCGTTCTCGGCCACTGCGGGGGGAAAGTTGGGTCCTTGAAGAACTTGGACATCTGGGATGTGGAGGAGTGGAATGCCTCATCCTGGGAGCAGACGCGGCAGAGGCGGAGGAATTGGGAATAGGGGATGGAATTTTTGCAGGAGGGTGGGTGGGAGGAGGTGTATTCTAGGCAGCTGTGGGAGTTGGTGGGCTTGAAATGGACATCAGTTACTAGCTGGTTGCCTGAGATGGAGACTGAGAGGTCCAGGAAGGTGAGGGATATGTTGGAGTTGGCCCAGGTGACCCTGAGGTTGGGGTGGAAGGTGTTGGTGAAGTGGATGAACTGTTTGAGCTCCTCTGGGGGGCAAGAGGCGGCGCCGATACAGTCATCAATGTAACTGAGGAAGAGGTGGGGTTTGGGGCTTGTGTAGGTGCAGAAGATGGACTGTTCCACGTAACCTACAGAGAGGCAGGCATAGCTGGGGCCCATGCGGGTGCCCATGGCCACCCCCTTAGTCTGTAGGAAGTGGGAGGAATCGAAAGAGAAGTTGTTGAGGGTGAGGACGAGTTCAGCTAGGCAGATGAGGGTGTCGGTGGAGGGGGACTGATCGGGCCTGCGGGACAGGAAGAAGCGGAGGGCCTTGAGGCCATCTGCATGAGGAATACAGGTGTATACGGACTGGACGTCCATGGTGAAAATGAGGTGTTGGGGGCCAGGGAATTGGAAGTTCTGGAGGAGGGGGAGGGCGTGGGTGGTGTCACAAACGTAGGTAGGGAGTTCCTGGACCAAAGGGGAGAAAATGGAGTCCAGATAGGTGGAGATGAGTTCGGTGGGGCAGGAACAGACTGAGACAATGGGTTGACCAGGGCAGGCAGGTTTGTGGA
Source organism: Stegostoma tigrinum (assembly GCF_030684315.1). NCBI lineage: Eukaryota > Metazoa > Chordata > Chondrichthyes > Orectolobiformes > Stegostomatidae > Stegostoma > Stegostoma tigrinum. The sequence goes on along the minus strand of NC_081363.1, from coordinate 78,337,746 downwards.
TTTTGGGAAGGAGATAGAAACGGGCCGTGCGGGTTTGGGGAATAATAAGGTTGGAGGCTGTGGTTGGGAGGTCCCCTGAGGTGATGAGGTCATGAATGGTGTTGGAGATGATGGTTTGGTGCTCGGGGGTGGGGTCATGATCATGGGGGCGGTAGGAGGAGGTGTCGGAGAGTTGGCGTTTGGCCTCGGCGATGTAGGGGTCAGTGCGCCATACTACCACGGCGCCACCCTTGTCTGCGGGTTTGATGGTGAGGTTGGGGTTGGAGCGGAAGGAGCGGAGGCCTGCCCGCTCTGCGGGGGAGAGGTTGGAGTGGGTGAGAGGGGTAGAGAGGTTGAGGCGGTTTAAGTCAGTTTGCAGCATTCCTGACTCAATGCTGAATTACAGATTATAGACCACAATCCACTGCTCTGATTATTTAAAGCTGCTGTAATGGTTCTGCTTAGTGTAATATGTCTGCACTTGCCATTCATTGTTCCAGTAGACCCACCATTTAAAACAAAAATCCATTCCCAACATTTTGTCTTGCACTGTTGCCCCCAAATGTCATTTAATTGCTCCTACATTCCACCTCACCTTCTAATCTTTCCATCCATCCCCACTTATTATGCATTTGCTGGTACATCTGTAACCTTTTGCATTACCTCTGAGCTTGGGTGTTTTTAGCAATTCCCTGTTCCATTTCAGATTTCCAACATCTGTGGTATTTTGCTCTTGTTTTAATGGAATAGTGGATCCCTGCCAAGATCTGGGGCGACACAGTGGTTAGCACTGCTGCCTCACGGCGCCAGGGACCTGGGTTGGGTTTCACGCACAGGCGACTGTCCGTGTGGAGTTTGCACATTGGCCCCTCCCCCGGCGGGGTGCTCCAGTTTCCTCCCAGAGTCCAGAGATCTGCAGGTTATGTGGATTGGCAAATTGCCCGTGGTGTGCAGGCTGGGTGGATTAGCTGTGGGAAATGCAGGGTTACAGGGTCTGGGGGTGGGTCTGAGTGGACTGCTCTTCAAAGGACCAACTTGCACTCGACGGGCCGAGTGGCCTGCTTCCACACTGTAGGGATTCTACAATCTGTCATTGTGGGGGATCTGAGCTTACTTAATGGTGGGCCATAAGGTAAAAGTTGTTTCTAGGCAGTATTTTACAAGCCGGGTGAGAAATTGCTCTTCAGACCGATCAATTGAATTCCTCTTGTCATTCAATGAAGCAGCTCATCACATCTCACCTTCTCTCGTCAGTCTGCGGGGGTGTGAAGGATTGGGGCTTTATAACAGATTTGTAGCCATTATCTTTCATAGAGGCAAATCTACCATCATTGAAGCCCAGTTCTTGGAAGAATTTTATAGACATAAATGCTTGAATGCTTGAAAGAAGACCATAATTTCACGCCAAGCAGAAGGATTAACATTCGAGGAAGCAACATCTTCGGAATCATTCTTTATTCACTTCAGTAGATGCCAACTCGTTCTTGCTACATTCCCAATATTAATGCTCGGTTGTGCTCCTTTCCCCATCACTGACAGTTCCCACCACTATTGTCCTTGAGGAGAAGGGTGGTGGACATCGGGGAGATGATGATTGGCAGGGATAGCTGTTCCATACAGAGGCCTTTTACTTTGCCCGGCTGAATGGTTTGTTCACTTTAATGACCAGAGGTGAGTGCATGTGTTCTCCTATGACTTTGCGTTGTGGTCAAGTTTGCATAATTGCCTCCAAGAGTCAAGTGGGTGAAAGTAAATATCCCTTATCTGCATAATGAATCTGAAATTGTGACATGATTGGCAGAATTTAATGCCCACCCCATGGTAGGGCATTTAATTGGGTGGAAGGGTAACAAGTAGGGACCTTGCTCCCTTCCTGCCTCCGTCCCAACTGAGATATGGGGTGGGATATCCAATCAACTTCTTCCTTGCTACCAATTTAGTCCCTTACCTTAATGCCCAAGTGGTAAACCCAATAAGTGGAAATCCTTCATCCAACAGCATTTAGCGGCTAATTCAAGCAGCTGGCATTGGGAAGGAGAAGCGATTCCTTTAGCGCTAAGGACGATATCTACCTCCTTCTTGAAATCATTCAATGTTTCAGCCTCAACTGCTTTCTATGGCAGAGAAATCCATAGGCTCACCACGCTCTGGGTGAAGACATTTCTCCTCATCTCAATTGTAAATGGCCTCCCCATTATCCTTAGATGGTAACAACTGATTCTAGACTTCCTGGTCATCAGGAACATCCTTCCTACATTTATACTGTATAGTCCTGCTGAAATTTTGAAGGTTTCTATGAGACTTTCACCCTCATTCTTAATGAAGAAGTTTAGAAGGGGTAAGGAGAAGGAGCAGGCAATGGCCGAGTGGTGTTATCGCCGGACTGCTAATCCAGAGACCCAGACAACACTCTGGGGGCCTGCTTCGAATCCTGCCACGGCAGGTCATGGAATTTGAATTCAATAAATATCTGAAATTAAGAATCTAATGATGACTGCGAACCCATTCGATTGTTGGGGCAAAAAAGAAATCTGGTTCACTAATGTCCTTTAGGGAAGGGAATTGGCATCCTTACCTGGTCTGGCCTACATGTGACTCCAGGCCCACAGCAAGTTGGTTGACTCTTAACAGCCCTCTGGGCATTTAGGGATGGGCAATAAATGCTGGCCTAGCAGGCAAGCCCTTATCCAGTGAATAAATAAAGGAAACTCCAGTTTCTAGAAATTCCTAGAAGCTTGGCATTCCAACCGGAACTCCATCAACAAACACATTGATTTGGAGCCAATCTACCATCCCCTGAGAAAAATGACATCACCAACGCAGGAAATGACATCACCAACCCAAGGAAACCTAACCAGATAAATAGAAAGCGGGACATAACACCAGCGCTTTGTCGGAGACTCACTGATGATGTTACCTAGAATGGTGACGAAACGTCTGAAAACTAACCTTCCAGCTCAGCGAGCAAAGTCACATCCAGAAACTCAACCTGAGCTACAAATCTTCTCAAAACTCGCTGGAAACTCCAGTGAATATGTATATATTGCAGGGAGGCAGAAGTGGTATTATCAATGGACTATTAATCCAGAGACCCAGGGTAATGTCCTGGGACCCAGGTCTGAGTCCCACCATGGCAGATTATTGAATTTGAATTCAATAATAAAAGCTGGAATTAACAGTCTAATAATGACCATAAAACCGTTGCCGATTGTTGTGAAAAACCCATCTGTTTCACTAATGTCCTTTAGGGAAAGATATCTGCCATGCTTATCGGATTTGGCCTATATGTGACTCCAGACCCACAGCTATGTGCATGACTCTTAACTGCCCTCTGGGAATTAGGGATGGGCAATAAATGCCGCTCTAGTCAGCAACACGCACATTCCATGAATGAATAATAAAATCCTAACTGATCCAGAGAGAGCTGAAATGAGTTTGTGAAATGTTTTTATTTTAACCCATAGAATCCCTAGAGTGTGGAAGCAGGCCCTTCGGCTCAACAAGAATACATCGACTGTCAGAGCATCCCACCCAGACCCATTCCCCTAATCGACACATCCCTGGACTCTATGGGCAATTTAGCATGGCCAACACACCTACCCTGCACATCTTTGGATTGTGGGAGGAAACCAGAGCACCCGGAGGAAACCCATGCAGTCACAGAGAGAATATGCAAACTCCACACAGGCCATAGCCTGAGGGTGGAATCGAACCCGGGTCCCTGGTGCTGTGAGACAGCAGTACTAACCACTTGGCAGAGAAATATAGAAAGTAGGAGAATGAGTTGGCCATTCGACCCTGTGAGCCTCATTCACCATTCCATGTGATCATGGCTCATAATCCAACTCAGTCCCTAATCTTGCTTTCTCCTGTACTCTCTATCTCTTTAGCCCTATGAACTACATCTAACTCCTTCTTGACTCAATGTCTTAACTTCAACTGCTTTCTGTGACAAAGAATTCCACAGGATCACCACTCTCTGGGTGAAGATATTTCTCTCCATTTCAGTCCTAAGTGGCCTATTCCATATCCTTTCGACTGCGACTGTCTCTGGACTCCGTGGTTATCAAGAACATAATTTTGTCTTTGCTGTATGTTAGGTTTGTATAAGATTTTCCCTCGTTCTTCTTAACTCCTCTGCTCAATCTAGCACATGAACAGTACGTTATCAGCTATCAGCCTGCACACACTTTCACTTACCTTAATTTACAATAGACCTGACAAGGTTAAAACATCAGAAGGATCGATTGATCACCATGGAGAGACCACTAAACTAAGATGAAAAGTTCACTCCAAATACAAATAAGTGTCAAAATTTATAATTTCCCCAGAGACCCCTAGAAAACAAAACCTGAAACTTTAGAAGGTACATCTCTCGAGGCAAGTTAGGTCTGTTCTGCATCTGTCAAAGAATGGAACAGTCTATCCGCATTAGGTTGCAGATTGAGTTGAGACAGTTACATTTTGTAGATCTGCCATCATGGAGAAAGTGCTTCCAAAGTGTTGCACATTATCTAAGATTGAGCTGCATCTGTCATATCCACTGAGGTTGGCCTTGATCTTTTGCAATAGTATAAAGTGACCGAGAAGGAATCAGCAGTCTGGTTTATGACTCTCTTGAGTTTTATTTCCATGAAAGTCAGTGGACATAAAAATTGGGAGAGATGTCAAGCAGGCTGCCAATTTTCTGTCATTCATTTTAAACTGCTGCTCAGAGTCAAGACCTACCCCTCTTCACCACCACTGGGTCTGTCATTATAATTTACTGTGCCTGCTAAACCTACCGTCATGATAAAACTCAGTATGCGTTTCTTTATTCCTTCTCTGAGTTGTTAACTGTTAAGTGAAACACTGAGACCACATTACAGATCCTTGGGGAAATACTGTCCATCACAACCCACCAATCTCCAACATTCGGACCAATTAGCAAACTGTGTCTCAACCAGGGGCAGGGATAGAAATCATGGTCTCTGGTGCTGCTCCTGGCCCAGGTCCCTGGCCCCCGGCCCCAGTATAGAGGCTCCCCTCTAACCGTGGGCCCTGGTTATTGAGCCCAGATGTACTGCCCCTCCTGGGACCTGATCATAAGGTCATATGCACATCTGTGCGCTTTCATCAACGCAAAAAAATTGAGGATAATGGCGATCTGAAATAAAAACAGAAAAGGCTGGAAAGACTCAAGAGGTCTGACGGTATCTGTGGCTCCAAGACCAGTAAAGAGGCTAGGGATACTGTGACAAGTATGTCACCTCCTGACTCCCCAAAGCCTGTTCAACACCTACAAGTCTTGAGTGTGATGGATTACTCCCCACTTGCCTGGTTGAGTGCAGCTCCAACAACGCTCAAGAAGCTTCACACCATCTAGGACGCAGCAGCCTCCTCTTGATTGGTGCCACATCTACAAATCCTCAAGCATACACTCCCTCTACCGCCAATACTCAGTAGCACTGCAGAAATTCACAAAGATCCTTTGATAGCACTCTTCCAAATCCAAGATCATTCCTATCTAGAAGGACAAGGGCAGCACACACATGGGAACACTATCACTTGCAAGTTCCCTTGAAGCCATTCACCATCCTGACTTAGAAGCATATTGCCATTCTTTTGCTGTTGCTGGCTCAAATTCCTAGCACTCCTTCCCTAAGGGCATTGTGGGTCTGCCTACAGCACATGGGCTGCAGCAGTTCAAGAGGGCATCTCACCATCAGTTCCTCGAGGGCAACTAGAACCAGGCAATAAATACCGGCCAGAGGCAACGCCCACATCCAACAAGAGAATTTTTAAAAAGTAGAATTCAAGTTTCGAGTCTGGTATGGCTTTTTGGAGCTTTCAATTCTGAAGAACGCAACTTTTTTCTCTATCCACAGATCCTGCCTGAGTTGCTGAGGTTCAGCAGCACTTGGGTGGAACTTATATCAAATGTCTTCCAGAAGCCCGTATGTCAAACATCCAAATACATTCTCCAATCCATTACTGTAATATCGTCCTGAAAAGGTTCAACTAGATTACTCAGACATGAACTGTTCTTCCCGAACATACTCTGACTCTCTTTGATCAGTCCACACTTACCTGAGTGCTCACTCACTCTGTCTCGGATGACAAACAGGTCATCTTTCTCATGTGATGTTAAACTGACAAGCCTGCATTTTCTTGACTTTTTTACCCCCCCCACCCTGTTCTAAAGCATGTTTTTCATTCCAGAAACGTAGCCTAAAGAGTTTTATAAAACAATGACTGAAAGCTCTGTAAGTTCCAACTATTTTGGTATCGGAGAGTGGATGAGTCTCCATTGAATAAAGTTGGCCCGCGTCAGTGAAACAATTAAAACCCTTGCTGGAAGAAATGATCTATGTGTTGGCTGCATGCGATGATTGTATGATACAACTGTGCACTGGAGTTTCACAGATTTGGCAGACATCACCCACTGTGGCTCAGGATGACTTAGGGCACATTTAAGACCTAAAGCTGTTGCTGACGGAGCTGTCCCTGATGTCAAAGCGGTGGCAGTGTTGTGAAGCTGCTGTAGATCCTGCAGCTTTTTCTACAGCAAGTGACAGTCTGGTTAATGCTGCAAGTGGACAGCGTGAGGTCCTCCCCACTCTGAGTCACAAAGATGTTGGCTCAAGTTGCATTCTGGAGCTTTCAGCATATAATCCTCCTGACAAGCTTGGTGCATCTAATTGGGCGGTAAAGTGTCATGTGGGCACTTTGCCACTTTCTGACACCACCCCAGTTAAGGAGGATGGACATTGCTAGGAGCTGCCTGATTGGCCCGCTTTCTGGCAGCCCTTCTACAAAAGAAGAGACTTTGGGATCTTCAGGACTGACGGACAACTCCACTAAATAAAAGCAACACCATCAAAGATGCTATCTTTTAGACGAGGTGTCAAACCAAGGCCCTTTCTGCTTTCTTGGGTGGATCTGAAAGATCCTACGGTAATTGTTTGCAGAGAGGGAAGGAATTAAAAATGCATTCTGGGGATATGATTTTAATGGTTGCCCTTGAGAAAGTTGCAGTGAAGAAGAACCTTGTCTGAACCATTGAGGCCCATACAGTGAGGATTGTCTCAGTTTTTGGGCAGGGATTTGGCCCAGAGGCAAGAGAGGAAAAGCAACGTTTGTCAATGTTGGACTTCTGTATGTCTTGAAGGGGAACATAGAAGTGATAGTGTTCTTCACTTACTTTTTATTCATTCACAGCATGTGGCCATCTCTGACTAAGTTAGCATTTACTGCCCAGAGGGCAGTCAAAAGTCAACCACTTTGCTGCTGGGTCTGGGGTCACATGTAGGCCATAGCAGGTAAGGACAACAATTTCCTTCCTTAAAGGACAGTAAAGAACCAGATGAGTTTTTCCTTACGATGGATTAATCATTAGACTCCTAATTCCAGATCTTTATTGTATTCAAATTCCACCATCTGCCTTTGCAGGGTTTGAACCTGGGTTCCCGGAACAAGACCTGGGTCTCTGGAGTGACAGCCCAGGAATAACACTGTGTCATTCTTGTCAATGGTTGTGTCATTCTCACTGGAGAACAATCGGACTTTGAGATGTGGTATTAACAGGACATTGTCAAATATGGCAGTGCATTCTGCCAATAGCACACACTGCAGCCATGATGTACTATTGTTGGAGTCAATGGACAATGAAGGTTTTGGGGTGAGCATTCTCGATCGTAGGCTCCAACTGAATCATTGAAGCGCAGAAATAGGAGTTGGCTATTTTGTCTTTTGTGCCTGCTGTGCCACTCATTGAGGCCATAAGTGATCTATGACTTAACTCCGTATACCTACCTTTGCCGCACATTCCTTTTAATGTCTTTGGCTATCAGAACAGGCCAATCGTAGAATTAAAATTAGCAATGGACCTAGCATCGGCTGCTGCTTACAGAAAAGAGCTCTGAACCTTTGTCCGTTTGATGCAATCGAAATTTTATCCTAATTTTACTCCTGAAAGTTCTGGTTATAATTTTTTGACTCATTCACCAAATGACCGATTGCAAGGAAGGCATACCCTCGACCTCTAAAAGGCAAAATGGAGATGGGCAACAGACAATGTCTGCACCCTCAGAATGAATTCAACGAAAGAAGGTTCGGACGGCGTCTTTTGTGACTGCCCTGGCTGTGATACATCCAGCATCACTTGCCAACTCTCCCAGGATCACCAGCGCAGTTCATATCGAGTGCTATTGCAATTTTCTGGCATGGGTTTGCAAGAGTGAAGAGTTGCTGAGGATTGTATGAGCTTAGGAGAGATTTAGCAAATGTAGGCTATCGCAATTCAAGATAATGAACGTAATATTAATCTCCTGTAGTTAAATGAGCCTTTTGTTTCCAGTAAATCAAGTTCTATAAATCAAACTTTGTTGACTGTGTGAATTGTGTTGGTGGGTCACTGCCAAGTCACAGCTGGCGTTTATTTGTCATAATAAACATGCCACTCCATCTGGAATTCAGACTATTTGTGGCATGTAGTTAAATCAATACAACAATAATTATCAAGTAGTCTGTCAAAGCAGGTAAGGAGCAAAATATTTTTGCCTGATTTATGACACTTAGGACTTATAATAATGCTGGTTGACAACAATATGGTTCCCCACACTGCGCAAAGCCTTTTCTTTGCCTTCAGCTCTCAGTGTTTGGACGCTGACATGCTTGTGTTTGTATCTCTTTCTTCCTTCCGAGAAGTTAGAATGTTAGCTTTATTGCCACATGTAGTCACAGGAGCACAGTGAAGAGTTTACAAGTCTCCACTTACGGTGCCACCTTAGGTACGAAGGTACCCAAGGTACACATTCTTAGAGCCAAAAAAATTGGAAAAATAAAGAAATTAAAGGTCAGGCATTGTAGATCATAGGAATAAATGAGAAAAATAAAGGAATAAAAAAGTTCAGAACAACAGTCCTTTCATTAGTCCATGCCAGCACCCTGCCACTAGTCCATGTCAGGTCTTGTCTCCAGGCCATGCCAGGCTTCAGCTCCAGGACCTTGAGGCTAGTAGTCAATGCTGAGGCTACGCTGGGGCACCAAGAGACTTCTGCTCTGGGCCACTTAGAGACCACCTCGCTGGGCCAAGAGATCAAACTGGTTGGGCCACTTGCTGGTTTGGGAAGACTTTGTGGATTTTTCAAAATCTGGGGCAGAGCCTGGATCTGGAAGTCCCTCTTCCATTTCCAACAAATCAAACTTTTTCCAGTACGGGGAAGCAGGGCTATCACAAACATTTTTGGTGAGCAGGGACTTTCATTCCATTTTTAAACAACCTATTTAATGCAGGTCAAGTGGTGTTGAGGTGCTTCGTCCTCGCCCCTAAAAAAAGCTCACGCTGTCTTCTTGAAAGCCTGAAAGGTTGCCGCGGTAAGTGGGTCACAAACAACAAAGAACAAAGATAATTACAGCACAGGAACAGGCCCTTCGGCCCTCCAAGCTTGTGCTGACATGCTGCCTGTCACAACTAAAATCCCCTACCCTTCCAGGGACCGTATCCCTCTATTCCCATCCTATTCATATATTTGTCAAGATGCCCTTTAAAAGTCACTATCGTATCTGGTTCCACTGCCTCTCCTGGCAGTGAGTTCCAGGCACCCACTACACTCTGTGTAAAAAATACTTGCCTCATGTATCACCTCTAAACCTTGCCACTCGCACCTTAAACCCATGGCCTCTGGTAACTGACTCTTCCACCCTGGGAAAAAGCTTCTGACTATCCACTCTGTCCATGCCCTTCATAATCCTGTAGACCTCTATCAGGTCGCCTCTCTATCTCCGTCATTCCAGTGAGAACAACCTAAGTGTATCCAACCTCTCCTCATAGCTAATACCCTCCATACTAGGCAACATCCTGTTAAATCTTTTCTGTACCCTCCCCAAAGCCACCACATCCTTCTGGTATTGTGGTGACCAGAATTGAACACGGTATTCCAAATGCTGCCTAACTAAGGTTCTATAAAGCTGCAACATTACCTGCCAATTTTTGAACTCAATGCCCCGGCCAATGAAGGCAAGCATGCCAAATGCCTTGTTGACTACCTTTTCCACCTGCGTTGCCACTTTCAGTGACCTATATACCTGTACACCCAGATCCTTCTGCTTATCAGTACTCTTAAGAGTTCCGCTGTTTACTGTACATTTCCATCTAGATTAGACCTTCCAAAATGCATTATCTCACACTTTTCCAGATTAACCCCCATCAGCCATCTCACTGCTCAAGTCACCAGCCGATCTATATCCTGCTGTATCCTTTGATGGTCCTCATTGTTATCCGCAGTTTCACCAACCTTTGTGTCATCAGCAAACTTACTAGTCAGGCCAGTTACATTCTCTTCAAAATCATTTATGTATATTACAAACAGCAAAGGACCCAACACTGATCCCTGAGGAACACCGCTAGTCATAGCCCTCCATTCAGAAACGCATCCTTCCACTGCTACCCTCTGTCTTCTATGACTGAGCCAGTTTTTCATCCATCATGCAAGCTCACCTCTGACCCCGTGTGATTTTACCTTCTATATCAACCTGCTATGAAGGACCTTGTCAAAAGCCTTACTGAAGTCCATGTAGACAACATCCACTGCCCTACCCTCATCGATCATCTTCTTCACTTCCTCTGAAAACTCATCCAAGTTAGTGAGACACAAAATCCTCTTCACAAAACCATTTTGCCTCTCGCTAATTTCCAGATGGGAGTAAATCCTGTCTCAAAGAATCCTCTCCAATAATTTCCCCACCACTGACATACAGGTCACTGACCTATGATTAGCTGGATTATCCCTGCCACCTTTCTTAAATGAAGGAACAACATTGGCTATTCTTCAATCCTCTGGGACCTCCCCTGTAGCCAGTGAGAAAACAACGATGTCTCTCAAAGCTCTAGCAATTTCCTCCCTTGCCTTTCTCAGTATTCTGGTTTATATCCCATCAGACCCTGGGGGCTTGTCTATCTTAATGCTTTTTAAGACTGCCAATACATTTTGATCTCAACATGACCCAAACTATCTACACCCCCTTCCCAGAGTCATCGTCCACCAATTTCTTCTCTATGTTGAACACTGATGCAAAGTACTCATTTAATACGTTGCCCATTTCCTCTGGCTCCACACATAACTTCCCTTCCCTGTCCTTGAGTGGGCCAGCCCTCTGCCTGGCTACCCTCTTACTCTTTTTTTATACATAAAAAGCCTTGGGATTTTCCTTAATCCTGTTGGCCAATGACTTTTCATGACTCCTTTTAGCCGTCCTGACTCCTGGCTTAAGTCTCTTTCCACTTTACTTGTATTCCACCTTCGCTTCGTTTGTTCCCAGTCCCCCGGCTTTAATCAATGCTTCCTTTTCCTTGTTGGTTAGGCTCACAATACCTCTCGTTAGTCAAGGTTCCCTAAACTTGCCATACTTATCCTCCATCCTTAAAGGAACGTGCCGGTCCTGAGTTCTGAGCAACTTAAGCTTGAAAGCCTCCCACGTACCACATGTTGATTTGCCCTCAAACATCTGTCTCCAACCCACATTCTTCAGCTCCTACGTACAGCTGAAATGGATATCGGTCGTACCACACAGTGAGAAGGGGAAGGGGGTGAGGTTTAAAATGTTAGTCAGGCCTGTGCTCAACATTATCTCTGATGAGGAATGTTTATTTTTACCTGTTTGATAATTTCTGAAAAAATGTTGATTGTTTTTAATTACACCCAGTCTGGGAATTTGTTTTTTAAAAATAATAAAGTTGTTTGTGGGATTGGGGCATCAATGTTGAGGCCAGCATTATTTGTCAATTCCTCAATCCCTTTGAAGGTCGCACCATTGAGTTACTTCTTAGTCTGCTGTAGGCACACTCACAGAGCTGTGGGTGAAGCCCACACAGACACAGGGAGAGCATGCAAACTCACACAGACAGTCACTGAATCCAACCCAGGTCTGCTGGTGCTGTGAGGCACCAATGCTAACCATTGAGCCACCATGCCATGCCGATTGCAATAGGACTGTATATTCAAGATGGTGGATGATGTGCCAGTCAAGCAGGCTTCGTGATATCAAGCCTCTCGAGTGACTTTATGGTTGCACTCATCCAGGGAACTGGACAGTATTCTGTCACAGAGATAGTAGGAACTACAGATGCTGCAGAATTGGAGATAACAAGGTGTAGGACTGGGTGAAGGCCCGAAGTGTCAGCCTTCCTGCTCCTCTGATGCTGCTTGGCCTGCTGTGTTCATCCAGCTCCGCACCTTGTTATCTCAGTATTCTGTCACAGTCTAGATGATCTGCTCCAGTTTATCAGGGATGTTCACAGGGCATGAACATTGCTCACTGCTCTGCTGAACTGCCCATGAGTTTCTGCATTGCTACATTATCTGAGGGGAGTTGTGGATGGTACTGCTCAATCAACAGCGACCAATGGAAGAAAGATCATTGACAATGTGGGTGAAGATTGTGGAGCCGAGACACTGCCCTGAAGATCTCCTGCACAGGTCCTACAGATGATGCAGTCTGATCATGTGGGGAGAGGTTTACTTTTTATTGGTGTAAAAGGTAATGCTTCTAGAGGACTTACGTTGCGTTAAATCCTGCCCAGTCTGACAATGTCACACGCCCTGGGTGAAGAAATAATTGATCTCAATGGAAACAGATGTGACATTTCTGCCACTTGATAATAGGGACTAGGCATATAGGTAATGGTCTGCAATAAAGTATTCCTTAAGGGCCCTCGTGGTGTAGTCCACACCTCTGAGCTAAAAGGGCTGGGTCTTCCCACCTGCTCAAGAGGTGTAACGTAACATGTCTGAGCAGGTTGGGTTTTCTTAAAAAAGACTGTGCCATGTTATGTAAGATAAATGTCTCTTCTTGCCAAGATACCCTGGTGATCAAGACTGTACCACTGATAACTAGACATTTAGACTCAGAATAGAAAGATGGCTTCTCTGCAGGGGGCTGAGTCATACCATTGTGCTGTGGAGGTGACATCTAAGTGAATTTTTTATGTTTCTGTTGCAGTTGCATATGTTATTAGCCCAACTGGCTTTTGTTTTTGTGACAGAGCCCTCCCAGACCCACTTCCCAGGACTTATAGCTTATTTAATGATCAGTAGTTGCCATGCCGAATGCATTAAGGCATGTACCTACTGTCTGCTATACCTGTTTGATGGGATGTTGAGGGATCTTTATTCTGTATCTAACCCATACTGCATCTGCCTTGGGGGTGTTTGATGGAACAGTACAGCGCGAGTTTTATGTTGTGTCTCAGCTGGGAGTGCTTGATGTTGACACTGGCTACCTACTTTTTTATTTGGAAAAAGATGGCAGTTTTTAAAATGATAAATGGATCTATGAACTGCGTAGTGCATTTTAAGCAGGACTAAGGAGCAAGATTGGGGAGCATTATTAATTGTTATGACCTGTAAGTTCTATTTGGTTATTCTGATTTCTCTTGGGGGGAATGAAGATGGAGAGCAGTAAACAGATAGTCATACTGCTTTTTTTTTATTTCTACTGACGTTATGACAGGCGACTGTGGGCTTTATGTGGATATTATTCATGCAAGTTAATCAAAATTGAGTCAGAAAATGCATTGCACTTCATTTTATTCTAGCATTAAACTCGATGCAAGTTTGCTACTTTTTGAGTCACTTCACCTTTTCAACATTTCTACAGATTTAAGAGGAGCTCCCAAAATTCACTAGAGTTGCAATGCGGCGTAATGGTATGAGAACTGCAAATAACAACGGCTTTGCATCTTACTCAGGGGTAGTCAATCTTTGTCATTTTCTATCTCAGAATGCGACAGTACAGGTGCTCATTCACTGTGTATTTTCAAGGCTGAGATTCATTTCCCCGAGGGCCAAAAATTACAGTCCTGGTGTCAGATGGGAAGCTGGATTTGAGGTCAAAGATCAGCCACGATCCTATTGAATGGCAGAGCAGACTTGAGCTGTATGGCTCACTCCTGCTCCAATTTCTTGTTTTTATAGCATCTTTAATGTCATAAAACACTCCAAAGTACTTCACAGGGGGAATAATAGCATAAAAAATGGACTGGCAATCATATGCTTCATCAAAACCAAGCACCCCAAAGAAGACAGGAATGAAAAGATGCAGAGAGATTTAATGAGGCAAGTTCAGAGCTCTGTGACTAGACATGGAAATAATGGCTGAAAATGTTGGAACACAGAGGGATGAACCAGAGCAGAGATTAGTCAAAGGGCCATAGAGCTGGCAGAAATAAAAAGGCATGGCAGTAGGGAGGGATTTGAATACCAGGTGAAAATGTGAAAACGGAGGCTTTGGCAGACTTGAGGATGGTGTATGTTGGTGGTTGCAAGTGCAGTGGGCGACCTCACTCAGTCAACAACACCTAATCTTGATGAGGTTTGTGTCGGCTTGGCTCCATCTGTACGTTGCCATGTCAGAAGGTCACACCTTCAAGTCCCACTTCAACATAATCTTATTGCTGCCACAGTGCACCGAGGGCTAATGTTTAGTGCAATGAAGGGCAGCGATGATTTATCTCCTTCATGGTACCAAGTGGGCTCAGAGTGAGCTTCAGCATTGACGAAGATGCCCTAGCACCCCCTTGTGCCTGCTGCGGCAGAGATGAATTTGCGTGCCCGGCAGTGTCTGCATCCAATGCAGATTGGTGCAGGAGGGGCGGGGGGGGGCGTGGTTTGGATCTGGTACGAGGCCTGGCAACTGTTACTTCGGCGAGGTGGGCTTGTGGCAGCGGTAGATTTGAGTTTGGGCTGGCACGGTAACCGGCAGGTGCATTGGCGATATCCAACGAGGACTCTGAGTGGCCAAATGGCATCAGTGGTGGCAAGATGGTGCCGAAGAGTGGTCACTGTTGTTCCAGTGGCATTGGCATGGCGAAGGGGACTCGTGTCTGGCCACCAGGCCCATGGCGGACCACTTAATAAGTAGGACTGTAAAATCGAACACTTTTTTTCTTTATCTCTTCTATTTTCCTGCCTTTGTGTTCTATGTTTTGGCTTATTTCGGGAGTTGGTTTAGCTCAGTTGGCTGACTCTTGAAGCATTGTGGTCGCCAACAACATGGGTTCATTCCCCATCACTGGGCAAGGTTACCACGAAGGTAACCGCTCCCCTTGCCTGAGGTATGGTGGCTGTCAGGTTCAATCACTACCAGGCTCTTTTCTCAAATGAGAGAGCAATTTGTAAGTCAATAACGATTCGATGTGACTTTGGCTTATTGCTCCATGTTTTAAGATGGCGTTTGAGAATGGCGACACTGTATCAACACTTTTCTCTGAATTTTGTAACAAAATACATGTGCCAAGAAATAAGTAAATGGTAGAGTGAGCATAATTGTTCAAACTCAGCTAGAAGCACTGATAATTTAATCACTAGAGATGATTTTAATAAAAGGGAACAGTGAAACAAAAGAAAAGCCCAACTTACAACTTTCAAAGAAGATGGTGCCCATTGTCATTATTTAAGTCATCCCAGGTCAGTTTTAATGTTGATGAGATGTTCACTTGATTTTTAATGAGAGCTTTTGTAGACATGCGTTAGGCTAGGACTTTGGGGGCTTGGATTATACTTGATGAGTGACTCAGTTTCACTCATTATCGTAATAAGAAGCGTGAATCAGATTCATGGGTATTTTTACATGTCTGCACAAAGTGAAAATGCAATGAACTGAAAGAGCTATATAATAAAAAAGAAAAGGAGCCGGACAAAGCAATAAGTGCGAAAAGGCATACAAGAAAGTTTGCAAGGGATGTCAAAGCCAATAATAAAATTCTCAGTAAATGCATTAGGAGGAAGAGGGATAGCATGGGAATGAGACCACATTAGAGATGGCCATCAGCTGATAGTTTAATTAGCAACAAGGAAATGGCAGTCTCGTTAACTGAATGTTCTCTGTCCCTGTTCATGCTGTTTATCAGAGGATAAAATGCTGAGGGCGCAGAAAAACTAAAAATAAATCAATGGGAGAAATCTGAGTACGGAGAATGTTAATGGGAAAACTGATAGGTCAAATAAAACATCCAAACCCTAATGAATTCTACCTCGGTTATTGGAAGAATGTGTGGTCCTGTGGGGCAGTGAGTGCTTCCCTACCTATGGGTTCATGCCCCATCATGTCCTGATGACCTTAGAACATGTTCAATAGTATGGTCCAACATTATTAATCCCTAAGTCATTCTGAAATTCCTATGGCCGGTGGTAAGAGCAGGAGAGATTCCTGGTCGGCCACGTCCACATTTTGGTAGCCGAAGCACACCAGTCGATTCCACAGGTGACTGTCGGTGTGGAGTTTGCACGTTTTCCCCCTTGTCTGCGTGGGTTTCCTCCGGGTGCTCTGGTTTCCTCCCAAAGTACAAAGATGTGCAGGCTAGGTGGATTGGCCAAGGGAATCTGCCCATAGTGCTCCAGGGGTGAGTAAATTAGGTAGAATAGACATGGGAAATGCAGGGTTACAGGGAAAGTGTAGGGGGCTGGAGATGGATCTGGGTGGAATGCTGTTTGGAGGGGCAGTGTGGACTTGTTGGGCTGAAGGACTTGTTTCTACACTGCAGGGATTCTATGAATTCTATGATTGTGACTGATAATCTGCAAGAATCAGATCCCAAATGGAAAGGTCCAGTGAGCAAAATTACACTTGTTGAAAAAACCTTCAATGTAACAAACTAAACTTGGCATAAATTGAACATAAATTAATGGGCAATTTAGAGTTGTCAAAATAGTACAGTGCAGAAAAGGCCCTTTGGCTCATTGAGCCCGCACTGACAATAACTACGACGAAAAGTGGACTAATTCCAATTTCCTGTACCTTATCCTTGAATGTTACGATTTATTTTAAAGGTTGTAAGGTTTGTGGCCTCCGCTACCTTCCCAGGCAATGCGTTCTAGATTCCCACCACCCTCTTAGTGAAAAGGTCTTTTTTTCTTAAAACCCCTCTGAATTTCCTACCACTTGCCCTAAAATTATGCCTCCCCAACAAGGGGAACATCTGCTCCCTACTCACCATGCCCAAACACCACATAATCCGATACACTTCCAATCATATCTCCTCTCAGCCTTCTCCGTTCTAGAGAAAACCTATCTAGTGTCCCCTTTATAGCTTAATTGCTCCGACCCAGACAACACCCTCCCCCAGAGTTGTAAAAAACTACACAGTGTCTTTTATGTTGGAGAAACTGTCAGCAGTTGGTGAATCTCCTCCGAGTATCTGTAGAATGAGATGACCAGAACTACACACTACTCAGCTGTAACCCAACCAACACTCTGTACAACTCCAACATTACCTCCTTGTTCTTGCACTGTATAACACAACAAATGAAAGTGTCTTGTATGTTGCCTTAATGATCTTATTCACGTGCTCTCTCTGGTGCAGGGTTCTATGAATAATTACCCAAAGATTCCCTGTGCTCCTCTGAGCTACACAGTGTCCTGCAATTCATTAAATGCTCCCTCATCTTGTTTCTTTTTCCAAAGTGCATTACCTTGCACTTATCAGGGTTAAATACCATCCATCACTGCTCTGCCGGTCTGAACAACCCAACCATATCTTCCAATAACCTGCAACCATCTTCTTCACTACTAACCACCCTACCAACCTTTGGCGTCATCTACAAAGTTGCTGAACGTTCTCCCCACGTTTTCATCAGTTTATATTCAATAAACTTGTGAATTGCATGTCAAACAGCTAACACAACAAAGGCAGTTCTTATGCATTTGCTGATAGTTTCCCCAGCATAAATGACGCTGGATAGTTCTTTGTACAACTCTGCATTCCTCAAGCAGATCCCAACCCCTTTCTCTTCCTGTAGAATTTTGATCGTCAAATAACATCTGGAAACTCCATCCAGGACCATGAAAATGATTATCACTTAAAAAGGGGAGCTTCCACAGAACCCCCTGCACCATGGCCACCTTTACCCCCCTCTCTATTACGCCCCAGTATAATCAATTCTACTGGCTTAAAAATAAGCACTCACTTCCTCAGAATGCCTGGGTGCACTCTCAGTTCTATGTTACTCAAGCCCTAACTGCAAATGAATCCCAGAGAACCTTTCTTCTTTTCCAAATCAGTTGGTAGGAACCTAAGGTCACGGCTAAATCCTGTTGCTGTAGAATCCAAAGGTCTCAGCTATTCATAGAAACTAAAGCTTTGCTTTCTCTTTCAGTTTGAGGCTGTCTTCAAACAAAATCATTTCGGTTTCCATCAACAAAGTGCAGGGATTTGGAGGTAATGTGGTTTGCTATATAGTTGGGTGGTCGGAGAAGGAGGGACAACTCAATGTAACCTGATTTGAATGCTGTTCCTCAAGGATCTGGACATGACCTTTCTTTTTCATCACAGAACTCATTGACTTGGCAAAAGCAATACAGATGAACGGAAAGATTCACTAAGTTGGGAAACACAGTCAATTGTGAGAATTAGGTGAGAACAGGGAGTCGCTGGGTTGCAGATCTAGTAAGTGATCTGTAATGTGGCAAATTGAGCTTAGTGTAGCGGAAAATGAAGGCACCCAGTTTGGATCTGAGAATGAAAAACTGAGGATGTTTTCTTCATGGTTTAGGAACAAAACTTGAAACTCATAGCAAAAAAAAACAGTTGGGAGGACAGAAGGAATCTACAAGGGAATACAGGTAAATCGAGTCAGTGGGTAAATTTAGCGGATGTGCTTTAGTATATGAAAATGTGAGATTATGCACATTAGGTGAAGGAATCAAAAGATAGAGTGTTATTTAAATGGACAGAGACTCCACAACAGAGTTTGGGTGTTCTTGTGCATGAAGCAGAAATAATTAATTACTGGGGCAGCAACTAATTAAAAAGGTAAATGGAATTTTGGTCTTCATTAACATTCAAGC
This sequence comes from Stegostoma tigrinum, assembly GCF_030684315.1. Lineage (NCBI taxonomy): Eukaryota > Metazoa > Chordata > Chondrichthyes > Orectolobiformes > Stegostomatidae > Stegostoma > Stegostoma tigrinum. Next base: position 78,318,942 of record NC_081363.1, on the reverse strand, counting down.
ATGGGGAAGTCTTGTTTCAATTCTACAGGGTATTGATGAGCACTGTGCATAATTTTGAACCATAAAATTTTAATAGGATCAATTGGCATTGGGGGCAATTCAAAAGAGATTCACCGGCTTTATTCTTGGCTGACTTATGGAGAACCTGGCTAAACAGGTTAGGCCTTTATTTGTTACAGTTTAGAAGAATGAGAGGTGAACATATCGAAACATACAAGATTCTGAGGAGTCTTGACAAGGGAGATGCTGAGAAGATTAGATCTTGATCAACTGGGTCAATGGGTTAAGGAGTGGCAGATGGAGTTTAATTTTGATACATGCGAGGTATTGCATTTTGGTAAAGCAAACAAAAGCAGGACGTATACAGTTAATGGCCAGGTCCTGGGTTCACACCTAGGGGTTCAGGCACATAATTCTTTGAAATTTGGGTGACAGGTAGACAGGATGGTTAAGGTGTTTAGCACGCTCGCCTTCATTGCTCAGACCATTGAGTATAGGAGTTGCAACATAATGGTGAGGTTGTACAGGCCGTCGGTGAGGCCTCATCTGGAGTACTGTTATAGGAAGGATATTATTAAACTGGAGATGGTTCAGAAACGATTTACCAAGATGTTGCTGGGAATGGAGGGTTTGAGATGTGAAAAATAGACTGGACAGGTGGGGATGTTTCTTCACCAGATTCTAGAAGGTTGAGGGGGTGACCTTGTAGAGGTTCATAAAATCATGAGGGACATGGATAATGTGAAGGACAAGGGTCTTTTCCTATAGTGGGGGAGTTCAACTCTAGGGGGCATACTTTTGAGGTGAGACGAACATGATTCAAAAAGAACATGAAAGGTAACTATGTGTTTACAGAGTGGTTCGTATATGGAATGAACTGCCAGATAGAATGCAGTTGCAACGTTTTAAAAGACATTTGGATAAATTCATGAATAGGAAATGTTTGGAGGGATGTGGGTAAAGTGAAGACAGGACTAGTTTAGTTTGGGAACGTGGTCGACGTGGATTGGTTGGACCGAAGGGTCCATTTCTGGGCTATTTGACTGTGATTCTGTAAGGTGTTGCCCACGAGTGGGTGATCTCAAACAAGGGGACCCAGTTACAGAATAAGGGGATATTAATTTAAAACTGCAAATCAAAGAAATTTCTTCTCTGAGGGTAGTGAGTATTTGGTGTTTTCTACCCTACAGAGTTTTGGAGGTGAGATCACTGAAATTATTTAAAAAAGAGATGGATCAATTTCTGAAATATTGAACGGGAGCAAATGAGGAATTGAAGCCTGGGCAGATAGTCATAAGTTTTTACATTTTTTATAATATAAATCAACCAGTGCAGTTGTGTTATGACACAGCTCTGGAGCTGGTGGGATTTGAATCCAGTCCTTCTAGCCCAAAGATAGGGATGCTATCCCTGCACAACAAGAGCTGTTTATGATCTTATAGAATGGCCTACACCTGCTCCTGTTTCTGATGTTTTTATGTGACAAATTCCTTGCAAATTAACATGAAGTTGCTAGATTAAAACTGCATGTTCGGGGGAGAATTCTGAGGGAAATAATTAGTGGATGCCATTGCAACAGAGACATTGTCAATGGTATAATTTAATTTTAAACACTTTTGTTTCATGAAGATTTATATTTGTGGTATTACATCTCAGGTTGTTACACACTCTGAATCACTGGAAGTGCAATGGTGCTGTAGCAACAAACATGTCACATTTCCATCCTCAGGCGACCATCGGTGTGGAGTTTTCACATTCTCCCCTTGTGTCTGCGTGGGTTTCCTCCGGGTGCTCCGGTTTCCTCCCACAACCCCAAGATCTGCAGGTTAGGTGGACTGGCCATGCTAAATTATCGATTAACTATAGGAAATGCAGGGTACAAGAAAGGGGAAAGTGATCACCTAGTGGTATCATTGCTGCGCTAGTAATCCAGAAACTAAGACGCGGATTGGAATCTCGCCACAGCAGATGGCGGGATTTGAATTCCATAAAAAGCATCTGATGACCGTGAAACCATTGTTAATTGCCAGAAAAAACCCATCTGCTTCACTAATGTCCTTCAGAGAAGAAAATCTGTCCGCCCTCACCTGGTGTGGTCTCCCTGTGACTCCAGCCCACATCACTGCAGTTGACTGTTAAGTGGGTCCCTGATGCAATGTGAAGGGTTGTGTCTATGCAACCCTGTGAGGACCCAACACACTTTTCTAACTGAGATGGCCTTCCTGCATGTGCTCGTTTGGCGAGAACTTAGTGTACATGCAACTGAAAACACACTCTCAGTTTGAATAGCTTAAAAGTGTTGATAATGTCCCAAAGGTGCCTTTCAACAGCAGTTAGCAGAGATACTTGGTCCACACTCCCCATTTACCATCTAAGATGTAGAATGTGCAAAAAGTGAGATCTTGTCAACTGAACTTAGATCTTTCTATCCCAGGAGCCCAGCAACATGTATCCAACCCAGACTGGATGCTGGGCCTGGGAAAATGGTTAATTGCTGGCACAGTTCAATGCCATTGAACAGACCCTGACAGCTGCCAAGAATTCCTGAGGCAATGGGAGGTTAGTGCCAAAAAAGAAATGAAAACCTGTATTTCCCGCAAGTCATCAGACAGCTCTGGAAATTCTCAATGTCTCCTCACTACTCTGACACAGGGCACCAAAGATCAGTGCAGGTTCCAATGTGGCTTGCTTCCTGGCTAATTGAAAGGTGACAATTACTGAACGCAAACACAATCTGAAGAAATGAAGTGAGATATCTCCCCTAGTAGCTGGCCTACATGGCCCCCTCTAACAGCCTCCACTCCTGACGAGGTGGTTTGATCTTACAGGGCTGGTGGGTCTGATGGCTACTATCTGGAAAGCTCTTGGGAGTCAGGACCCAAATACATACACAAACCTGCCCTGATTTTGGGATGGTCCTGGAAATTCATTGCAGAGCCATTGTCTGTCCTATTATGCTTTAGTCCGGTTTTCATACAGCGGTTGAGTGTTTATCCCAAATTGGACAACCAATTTTAAAGCTTTCTCTCCCTCGATGCTGCCAGGCCTGCTACATTTTTCCAGCAATTTCTGGTTTTGTCTCGGATAAAACTGATTTTCGAGAACAGAAGTGAGGAGGTCGACACTGGAGAATGAAGATACTGCTTTGATCAGGTCCTTACACACTCCACATTTTGAAGCAGAGTTCCAGAAGCACCTGAAGGTTAGGACTGCCTTCATAGGCTTGTTGTCGGCATGTAACTCTCTGCAGGCTCTTCTGCCACATTTGTGATGCCCTAATCTTTTGAGCTCAGAGACATGGGTTCGAATCCCATCTACTCCAGAGGTGTGTAATGACACATTTGAGTAGGTTTGATGCAAAATGAAGCAGACAGTGTTGTAGATAAAAGGCCTGAAGCCCTTGGAACATTTTAGAAGTATTTATGTGCACTTGTGATGCCAAGACAAACAACTCTGAACCAAGTGTTGCAATGGCATGGTGCCTCAGTGGTTAGCACTACTGCCTCAAAGCACCAGGGACCCATGTTCAATTCCAGCCTCAGGTGACTGTCTGCCTGTGTGAGGTTTGCACGTTCTCCTTGTGTCTTTGTGGGTTTCCTCTGGGTGCCCCGGTTTGCTCCCACAGTCCAAAGACGTGTACGTTATGGGATGTACTTTGGAGGGTTGAGATTGGATTCTGGCAGAATGGCCTGCTTCCATAGTTGGGATTTTCTAATTCCAAGTGTTGGAAAATGGGATCGGAATGGTTGGGTGGTTGTTATCGGCATGATGAACCAGAAGCTCTCTTACGGTGCTGTAAACCTCTGCTCCAACAGTAAGCCAGAATGTTATACAAGCCTGCCTTGAAGGATTGTCTGAAAAAAGGAAGGAGAGGTGGAGAAGAGGAGGGAGGGTATGTCCATTAACATCTAAGATTCGCTACTTTTGGTGCCCGCCTTTTGTCTTTACTGGAACACGTTGGCCTTTTTACTCCCACTCCATTCTCCTTCAATGATTGAATGTGGGCCAGTTTGTACACCATCATAGTAAAAGTGGCTTTTCCCCAGTTCAGGATTTTCATTTCTGGCCTATCCTTCTTCTTTTCCTAAACTTAACTGAGTTATGATCACTATGTCTAAAATGTTTCCCTACTAACATGCCTTCCCTTTCTTATGCTGGACTCTTTACATGCTAGCTTTTAAAAAAAAGGTGCAATTTTCGAATGTTGCTCCCTCCCTAACCTGCAGGCAAAAACTATCCCAGCTAAACTTCGGGCAGTTAAAATTTCCTACCGTTAATGTTGTATTATTATTCTTGAGCTTCTCTGAAATTTGATTATATTCAAACAACTATCTCCCCTGTCTTCGTTTTGGGGCCCTACAGCCCACACCTCACAGTGCATTTGCCTCTTATCACCTTTACTTCTACCTATATGGTCTCATTTGATGCTATTTCCAAGATATATCCCTCCAGGAGGCTATAATTAATTCTTTATTAAATATTGCAAAGTCCCCTCCTCTTCGTCTGTTACATTGCATCTTTTCCTAAAAAAAATCATTTGTGGGACTTAGCTTCTTTGGCTGGGCCCAGCATTTCTTGCCCATCCCTAGTTGCCTTTGAGAAGGTGGTGGTGAGCTGCCTTCTGGAGCTGCCACAGTCCACTTGCACTGGGTTGACCCACAATGCCGTTAGGGAGAGAATTCCAGGACTTTGACCCAGTGACAGTGAAGCAACGGCGATATATTTCCAAGTCAGGATGGTGAGTGACTTGGAGGGGAATTTGCATGTGGTGGTGTTCCCATATATCTGCTGCCCTTGTCTTTCTAGATGGAAGAGGCTGTGGGATTGGATTTGGTGAGGATCTTTGGTGAATTTCTGCAGTGCATCTTCGGGACAGTGCACACTGCTGCTACTGAGTGTCGTCGGTGGAGGGAGTGGACGCTTGTGGATACAGTGCCAATCAGCCTGAATACTTGATAACCAGTGAGACTGAGCTGCTAATCCTGCCCAACTCTGACTGCCACGTCACTGTCAGAGCTATGCTATACTCCCACATGCCTATCTGTGCCAAGTGATCTGTCTTGATCTTTGCATTTAAATAAAACGAAAGGGCTGCAGTTGCTGAAGATCTGAAACAAAAGCAGAAACTGCTGAAGAAGATCAGCAGGCATGGTAGCATCTGAGGGGAGAAAGCAGAGTCAACGTTTTGGTCTGGTGACTCTTCAGAACTGATCGCAGCGAGGAAAAGGTGGAAGGTGTGCTGCTGACAGGGTTGGGGAGGTGTGTGGGGTAGGGTGGGGTGGAGTGGTGGGGGAGAGTAAGCACGTAGGTGGAAACAGAGCTTGTCGAGGGAACGACAGTTATGTCGACAAAGCGATGGGTGGTAGTAAACTAGGGAGGAAGGAAATCTGTGTATGGAGACCATAAATAAGTGAAAGTGGGTTGGCTGTGCTCTAAGGGCCAACTTTGTCATGAGAGGGCCTGGGTGCAGAGTGGGTAAAGGACATGGAAGGAGATGTTCAGGCTCTAAAATTATTGAACTTAATATTGAGTCCTGAAGGCTGCAGCGTCTCCAAGCAGGAAATGAGATGCTGTTCTTCTAGCTTTCACCGAGTCTCGCTTGAAAACAGCAGCAGATCTCTGACAGAAATTTCGGCCAGGCAACATGGTGGTGTGTTGACGCGATGGGCAACTGCAGGCTTGGGGCTACTTATTTCCATAAAAAATGTTTCCGCTGCCTTCCAGACTTGCTGCTGCTTGCCTTATCATCTAATTCCATCTCTGCTTCTCCAATCTCCCTGTATCTGGCTTAAAATACTTACGCGCACAGATAGATAGTCACAGACACAGTTCCTGAAGGATGCTAGTCCTGTTCCTGTTAGATGTCAACCATTGTACAGACTCATCTCACCCAGAAATTGTATTAATGCTTCAAGAATCTAAAGCACTCCCTCCTGTGCCATCTCTCTTGCCAAACATTCATCTCCTGTATCCTTTTATTCGAATATTCTCCACTATGTGATAAACATCTAAGTCTTATTTTTCAATTTCCCACCTAACTCCCCAAAATCTGCTTGCTTGCTTCTCTCTCTTCCTAAAGTCATTGGTCCCAACATGGGCAGCACTGTGGCTCAGTGGTTAGCACTGCTTCCTCACAGCTCCAGGACCTGGGTTTGATTTCAATCTTGGCTGACTGTCTGAGTGGAGTTTACATGTTCTTCTTATGTCTGCGTGGGTTTCCTCTGGGTGTTCTGGGTTTCCTCCCAGAGTCCAAAACGTGCATGCTGAATTGCCCATAGTATTCAGGGATGTGTTGTCTCGGTGGATCAGCCATGGGAAATGCAGGGTTACAGGAATAGGTTTGGGGGGGGGGGGGTCACGTGGGTCTGCGTCCGATGCTTTTTGGATGTGGTATGAACTTTTTGGGCCAAATGACCTGTTTCCAAACTGTAGGGCTTCTATTCTAGTCTAATGGCCCATGATCTCTGTCTGTTCACCCTTCCCTTACAGTTGTTCTGTGATACCTATCTTTGACCCTGGCACCTTTTGGAGGTAATGTACTATCCTGAAGTCATGTCTATGGCCACATAAGTACATGTCTACTCATTTCACTCCATCATCTCATACCATTTATTTCCCTTTTACATATCTCCCTCCAAATCACCACTATCAACTCCACCAACCCCCCACTCACACCAGAGTAGCTGAACCACCCTCCGTACTCTTGACCCATATTGGCCGTCATTCTCATTATTTTCCAATGCTTGAAAACAAGATGGACTCAACAGTTTCCTCACTACCTGTCTGGTCCCCTTTTCTTCTGTTTGATAGTTACCCATTCTCTCTGTGTCTGCATTTTAACCAGCACGACGACCATATCTTGAAATGGGCCATCCCCAAACCTCTCAGACTTGAATGCACCATAGTCTTCCCAAGCTGTCCCTCAAACACATAAGCCTAAAGCTCGATTGCCTCCAGCTAGAGGCACCTCCTATATAGGACTGCCAGGAATGCATAGCATTTCCCATGAAGTACAAACCACGGGCCTGATCTCTGCAGACATACCTTAACCTAACCGACAGTGGGCCTAAACTCCAATTTTATCCTTATTCCCATTTAAGTATAGACTTGAAATTCTTGTTTACATCGGACAAACTACCAGACCCCTTTAACTTTATGAAGTGAAGAAATATTTAGTTTTAAAGTTCTAAAATATTAATTATCTATGTAACGTTTTTAGGTTTTAAGTTCTTAACTAAAATAACATCCAGTCTGAAGAGACAATCGAGCAACACCCATCAGTTATCTATCTGCTGTCGTATGACTTTGCATTCAGTTGTGTAGAAGCAGCTCTGCTCCTGGTCTGTATGCTTTTGAAAATCGTTTTCTTCTCTTGGTGCTTGTCTTCTAACCTCCACTGCCGCTAATCCCAAGCCCGTCTCAGCTCGGCTCCTGCCCCTACACCTCCCCTCTCACCTCCATCTAAGGCACGAGACAAACTTTCCATATCTGACAGGACTTCGCCTGTATATCCTCCAACCTGGTCTACTACATTTGTTGCTTCTGATACTGTCTCCTCTACATCATTGAGACCAAGCGCAGACTCAGTGACAGATTTGTGGAGCATCTGCACTCTGTGCTCAATTAATCAATAACAACTTCTGGGCGCTAACCATTTTAACTCACTCTCCCACTCCCTGGGTGTCATGTCCATCCTGGGCCTCCTTCAGTGTCACAATGACACCACCCACAAACTGGAGGATCGGTACCTCATATTCTACCTCAGAAACTTACAGCCTCAACATAGAATTCACCAATTTCAAAATCTCCCCTCCACCAGCCTCATCCCCTCTGTCCAATCCTCCATCTAGTCCTGCCTCCTTGACTTGACACTACCTGTTCATCTTCCACCCCACCAATCTCCGGATACAACGCATCATCCTTCGACACTTCCATCATCTACAATCTGACCCCACCACCCAAAACATTTTTCCATCCCCATCCTTGTCTGCCTTGCGGAGAGACCACTCTCTCCATGACTCCCTTGTCCGCTCCACACTCCCCTCCAACCCCACCACACCTGGCACCTTCCCCTGCAACCGCAGGAAGTGCTACACTTGCCCCCACACCTCCTCCCTCACCCCCATCCCAGGCCCCACGATGACTTTCCTTATTAAGCAGATGTTCACCTGCACATCTGCCAATGTGGTATACTGTATCCATTGTACCTGGTGTGGCTTCCTCTACACTGGGGAAACCAAGCGGAGGCTTGGGGACCACTTTGTAGAACACCTCCGCTCGGTTTGCAATAAACAACTGCACCTCCTAGTCGCGAACCATTTTAACTCTCCCTACCATTCCTCAGACGACATGTCCATCATGGGCCTCCTGCAGTGCCACAATGGTGCCACCTGAAGGTTGCAGGAACAGCAACTCAAATTCCACTTGGGAACCCTGCAGCCCAATAGTATCAATGTGGACTTCACAAGCTTCAAAATCTCCCCTTTCTCGACTGCATCCCAAAACCAGCCCAGCTGTTCCCCTCCCACCACTGCATCACAAAACCAGCCCAGCTCGTCCCCGCCTCCCTATCATGTTCTTCATCTCAGCTATCCCCTCCTCCCACCTCAAGCTGCACCTCTATTTCCCACCTACCAACCTCATCCCACCTCCTTGACCTGTCCATCCTCCCTGGACTGACTTATCCCCTCCCCACCTTCCCACCTATACTCTCCTCTCCACCTATCTTCTCCTCAATCCATCTTCGGTCCGCCTTCCCCTCTCTCCCTATCTATTTCAGAACCCTCTCCCCATCCCCCTCTCTGATGAAGGGTCTGGGCCAGAAATGTCAGCTTTAGTGGTCCTGAGATGCTGCTTGGCCTGCTGTGTTCATCCAGCTTCACACTTTGTTGTCTGTTTCTGGGCTCTCTTTTCTTTCTTGTTATCACTGGTCCATTTTAACCTTACCTTCGCTTCTCCCAAGTCGCACATGGGTCCACTGTTGGTCTGTATAACATACTTTCCTCTCTTTTGTATTCTTCCTCTTATTGGAAATAAAGGCTAATGTTCCATTCGCCACCTTAATTGCTTTTTGCACCTGAAATCTAGTCAAAGGCCCTTAAGTCAACATGTCACTATTATCATTAGCTTTTTCACCATTTGAAGAAAAAACTTCACATCTATTTGTGGTGTCAGATGAGCCATTAAGGTACAGCAGCTGTGTGTTTGCTGTTACCATTGGAGCTTCAGGTCAGTTACCTGTGCAACAAGCGTTGCTGTTCATGAGAATGCAAACCACATAACCTTTATATTGCCCAGCGATCCTTTTTCGCAGGGTCACAGGATGATGTAGTGGAGGAGACCATTCAGCCATTCATACCTGTGATGGAACATTGTGGATTAATTAAGGTAGTTCCACATTCCTGCTTATTCCACATAGCCCTGGAATGGTTTTACATCAAGCATTCAGTTGAATCATTGGCAAGAACATAAGAAATTTTTTCCAATGTTTCCTCGTATCTGAGATCTGTCATTCCTGGTATTATTCTCGCAAATACCTTTTGAATTTTCTCTAGGGCTTTAACAGCATTCCTTAAATAAGATGCCAAGAACTGAATGTAATATTCCCAACATAATGAATTGTAGAGATGTAGCAGCACTTTCTTGCTTTTGTACTCTGTGCTTCAAATCTATAAACCCAAAGATGCCATAAACATTTTTAGGCACTCTTCCAACTTGTCTGCCACTTTCAGAGAAATCCCGAGATCTGTCTGCTCCTGTACTGCCCTCAAAGTTGCGTCATTTGAGCCTCTAACTCCATGTTTCCTTGACTGAAATGTATTACCTCACATTTCCTTGCGGTGAAATTCATTTGCCAGGTGCCTGCCCTCTCAGCCAACCTGTCAATGTTCCTCTGAAGTTGCATGGGGTCATCCTCACAATTCGCCCTTCTCCCTAACTTAGTATCATCTACAAATCGCTTGCGCAAATCAGTAAAAGCAAGCAGGTTCCAGCTCCGATCGCTGGGGAACCTGCCCTCTGTTTCCTATCTTATAGAAAACACCTAATCCATGCTGCCAAGGACCGCTAATCCCAAACATTTCTAATTTGCTAACCAACCCGGCATGTAGCGCCGCAACAAATGCTTTCTGAAAGTCCAAATATATAACATCCACAGCCCTACCCTCATCTGCTGGCTACATCACCTAGTCAAAGAACTCCATTAAATTTTGTCAGATGTGACCTGCCCTTGACAAATGCCATGCTGATTGTCTAACATTAACTTATTTTTCTCCAAGTTTACATTATCCCGTACCATGAATTTTCCCACTATTGATGTCAAGCTTATCAGCTGCCTTAGGATAATTAAGGTCTCCCACAATCACGTTATTGATCCAATTTCCACTTATTTCTTGCTTAATTCTCTGACAAATGGCCAGAACTATTTCTAGGATCTCAAAATAAAACTCCCCCCGCTTTCGGTTTTTGACCTTTCTTTTGTCAACTAGACACATTGATTCAACTCTCCCTAATCCTTTGAACCAAGATCCTTTTAGACTGCCACCCTTGTCTCTCAGGGCTATTCTTCCGCCTTGGCTGTCTGCCTGTCTTTTTGTACCTGGAACGTTCTGTTTCCTGACTTTTGCTCACATTTTGGCCAGATTTTTAATCTGGGGGTCTGGGGGTGTGGGTGGGTCAGAACCCGAAACCAGGACCAGGTCCGAACCTCAGTATCCTTTCATCGCTACATATTTGTCGCCCTTCCTCGCCCACCACTTGGTCCCCAGAACCCCCTACCCTGATGTTTTAAAGAATCGTGTAAGTGAACGAAGGGACCATGCTCCTGAGGAGGAGAGGCTCCACAGCACTGACATATCAGCATTCCCATGGGTCAAGTTGGGAAGAGTGTGTTCGGAGTGGAGACAAACAGGACATCTCAATGTGTCGGTGCTCGGGGGAGTGAGGGTCATCATTTGTTATATTTTGAAATGCTGCAACTGTTCAGCTTTGTATGTAGAGAGAAAACGCATCTCCAGTACAACCCAGTGGACACGACCATCGTGGTTGGCATGGCAAGCCCTTTCCCCCCACACCACTCCTTTTGACCCTCTGACAATCCTCAGGCAGTAGTAATCTTTCATCTTAATTTGAAAAACAAGTTCCTCAAAAGCCTTCCCCAGAAACTCATTCTTGGTTCTGTCAATGTTCTTGGTTCCTAAATGTCTGAAAACTTGGCACTGGGCAGGCAGCAGAGAATACAATCATTGATGCCACTGGTTCTCTGCAACCACAACAGTGCCTAAACCCTGAACCACACTGCCCCCTATCACTCCACTAAGTCCTTTTATTCCTACATCCCATGACCCAAAGCCACCCCACTCCATTTGAATGGCACTCTGCACTATGGCGCTGTTGTCTGTGTGCTCATCCTCCCTGCAGTCCTTGCTCCCATACTGACTGGAGCATGTAGCTCACAGCTGCTTGACCAAGACCAAGGCTTCTTCATCTAAGTGTCCTGAATTTCCATCGCTGACAGATTAGTCACACGCTCACAGCCCTTGTCATTGGCCAACTCTGAAGTACTAATGAACTTAAGTAGTGTCTCTTTACAACACTGATGCCTGTAGCCCGGACTCCAGCTCAGCAACTCTGAGCAGAAATTCCTCATTAAGCAAGCCCTTAATGCAGATGTAGTTGGTCAAAATTACTTAACAGCCCAGAAACACATGCGTATGCCATCTATTGTGCCTTACCTGTCTAAAATGTTTACCTATTTAATTTGTTAAAACAACTGTTCTATCACCTATCTTACTTCTAAAGGTGAACAGGTTTATAGATTCAATACAGTAATTGTGACAGAATTTTGGGTCTTATGGTTACCCCTTTCCAGCTTAAAGACTAAAAATTAAGCTGCAGTACTCACCAATCCATCATTACCTGCTGTCATATGACAATGTTCCTTGATCCTTTTGTTGTTTTAAAGCTCCAATTGCTTATTCTGCTCTCCTCCAACTTCTGCAGTTCTATTTTCAGCCCTTGTTTTATTCTATTAAATTTGAACTGGCTTCCACTACCTGTCTCAGCAATGTGCTCTTGATCAGAACAACCTGCTTTCAAAAATAACATTTCTTCATTCTGCCTGTGGGTTCTTTTGTTAATCATCTTAAATCTGTCTTCTGAATCCTGATCAATCTTCCACTGGAAGCACTTTCTCATTATTCACTAAGCTCAACCTAGTCATTATTTCAAACAGCTCTGTTCAAATCAGCCGTTAACCTTCTTTCTTCCAAGAAGAATGTGCCTGGTTAATCCAGTTTTTTTTTCACACTGAGTCTCAGAGCATGGAAACAGACCCTTCAGTCCAACTAGTCAACCTCGACCATGTTTCCAAACCAAACTAATCCCACCTGCCTGTGCTTGGCCCATATTCCTCTCAACCTTTCCTATTCATGTACTTATCCAAATCTCTCTCATCCAAATGTTGTAACTGTACCTGCTTCCACCACTTCCTCTGGCAGTTCATTCCACACATGAACCACTTGTGGTGTTTAAAAATAAAAGTTTTCCCTCATGTCCTAATTAAATCTTTCTTGTCTCTCCTTAAAAATGCGTCCCCTAGTTTTGAACTCCCTCATTGTAGGGAAAAGTCCTTCTCTACTCGCCTTATGAATACCTCACATGATTTTATAAACCTCTGTAAGGCCACCCCTCAATCCCCTACGCTGCAGTGAAAGAAAGTCCCAGCCGATCCAATCTATTTTTATAACTTGAGCCTTCCATTCCCTGCAACCTTCTGGTAAATCTTTTCCGAACCCTGTTCAGTTTAATAACATCCTTCGTCTAGCAGGGCAACCAGAACTGTGCACATTGCTTAAAGTCTTTCATGCTTTGCTAGTTTTTTTTATCTTGATCTCTTCAGCTTTGTCTCCAAATTTTGACAGGCTACTGTTGTAACTATTGCTGTGTTCACCTTGGTGCACACTACTTGATTCTGCATCTGATGGATCTACAACACTTGAGATACACACAGCCAATACAGTTATTGAAGGGAGTGAAAGGTTGGTTTTCTTTTCTAGCTGTGGACTGTGCACGTATAGGAGTTGGCAGTGAGAGTCGAAAACCATACAGTTCCTGAAGAAGGAGAATAGCTTCTTTTTACCTGGTTTGTATTACATTACAATTATAGAGCAGTTGACACTGATTTACACATACCCAAGCTTACTATTAATGACAGGATCTGATACATTTATAATAGATTTAGTATTTGACGGAGTACATTGCTCTTTTGTTTACTTGACTCATACGCAGAGTCTTTTATTTAGAGTGTGCAGAAAAATTATATCTCTTCAACTATTCTAGGAATAGGCTATTTAGCCCCTCAACCCTGCTGTACCATTCTAGGTGATAGCTGATCATCACCTTCCATTGCCATATTCTTACACTGTTCCCTCATCTCGATGCCAGGTTAGTTTGTACATAGAAATTACAGCACAGTATAGGCCCTTCGGCCCACGATGTTGTGCTGACCTATTATCCTACTAAGATCAATCTACCCTGCGTACCCTACATTTTACTCTCCTCCATGTGCCTATCCAAGAGTCGCTCAAAAGTCTCTAAAGTATCTGATTCCACTACCACTGCCGACAGCGCATTCCACATGTGGTCACCACTGTAATTAATATGTTAAGAAGGCGGAAGAGATGGTTTTAGTTTCTGTTTCCTTTAGAATTGTTTTTGTAGACTTGAAGCTGCCGAGTCTGTAGAATTCTTTGCCTGTGCACATTTTTTAAATGTTTGAGAATACTTCCCAAAAAGAAGTGGGCTATCAGTTTGTGCATTATGTAGAAGGCTGCATGGTTGCCTGGGGGTGACAAGAGTCCAGGTACACGGTCATGCCGGAAGTCCACAAGACAGGCAATCAGTGGATACATGGCAGACCAGGGCTGCTGAAACATGACCTCGGGGAACTCCTGTTTGTTTCTGAGCTGAAATCACAAAGGGTCCGTGTCCTCCGAGGTCTATTTCAACAGCAGCAGCAATTCGTTCCATCTTTTTGTGCTTTTCCTAAGCAGCGAGGTCAGTTCATTACCAGGCAGCAACCAGCTGCAAACTCAGCAGGATTACTCGGTGCGTTAAAAATCAGAGTGAACATTTCAAACTTAGAACTGAGGAAGGGTCATCGGACCCGAAGCGTTAACCCTGACTTATTTTATTTCACTGACGCTGCCAGGCCTGCTGAGCTTTTTCCAGCAACTTTCTGTTCTTGTTCCTGATTTACAGCATCCGCAGTCCTCTCGGTTTTTATTGAGCAGGAATATTGTTTGTTGAGCACCCTGTTCATGGATGAACTCAGCTCATTAATATTCACTTTCCTTCCTGACTGAATGGTCTGAGAAAACCCAATGTGGGAATGAGAGCGGTGGCTAGTGACTTCAGCTTACCGTTTGCTCTAAAGGATTTTTATGTCGCCCAGGACCAGACAGTCATCTCTGAGTGCAATCCACGGATGCCAGCTGAGCACACCCCTCATCCACGGATATTAGCTTCAGGCACCTCTCTGGTGGACCATTATGGCACCTCTCCAATATGCTGACAAACCATTGTTGGAAGTACAGTGCGCACAAGTAGCTAACATTGAAAGGTTACAGTAGCAACGTCTTGTACACATGTGCAGGGGCCCAGCTGACTGACGGACCCTACCTTAGGGCTGCTCGCTCGCTCTCTTAATGCTCACTCACTTAGTTCCTATCTGGATGTTTGCAGCATCGATGCCTTGCCTTGCCATGTCACTCAGCATAAGAAACAGGATGAGGCAGCTTACCTTGCTTCCCCTTAGCCCTCAAGCTGGGGGGGGGAGGGGGTGGCAGACATTCTGCGGTGCAGCAGTGTGCTATATCAAATCTCGCACCCGCACTGTGCCCCGGCGGCTTTTGTGGCAATCACACTGCGTCGCAGCAAGCCGGCAGCCGTGCCTCAATCTTAGGGGATAGTCTTCACCAAAGTCTATTCAGGCAGCCGTCAGTCAGGGGGTCCTGTCACCCTCTAGGGCACCACCCTCATGCCAGTCCAGGGAATGGGCTCCAATCAGACACCCAGTCAGGGTGTTCACACTGAGGGAGTCTGTGTCCCTGCAGTCTGGGGAGTGGCTTGCAGGCAGTGCTGTGGCACCCTAGGGTCAATGTGGTTGGGAATGGGTCCACAAACCATAGAATCGCAGAGATGTATGGGACACAAACAGACCCTTCAGTCCAATGCGTCCGTACTGATGAGATATCCTAAATTAATCTAGTCCCATTTGCCACTATTTGGCCCACATCCCTCTAAACCATTTAAATGTTGTAACAGTACTAGCCTCCACCATTTCCCGTGGCATCTCAGTCCATACATGCATCACCCACTGCATGGAAAAAGTTGCAACTTTTAAGTTGTTCTAATCATGCTTTAAACCTATGCCCTGTTGTTGAGGACTCCCCTACCGTGGGGAGAAAGATGTTGACTGTTCACTCTATCATGCCCTTCATGATGTTATAAATCTCTATAAGGTCACCCCTCAGCCTCTGAAGCTGCAGGGAAAATAGTTCCAGCCTATTTGCCCTCTCCCAATAGCTCAAACACTCCAACCCTGGCAACATCATTGTAAATTCTTTTCTGAACCCTTTCAAGATTCATAACATCTTTCTAGTAGCACGGATAACAGCATTGAACACAGTATTCCGAAAGTGGCCTAACCTATGTCCTGTACAGCTGCAACATTACCTCCCAACTCCTGTACTCAATGCACTGAACAATAAAGGCAAGCTTACCAAATGCCTTCTTCATTATCCTATCTACTTGCAACTCCACTTTCAAGGAGCTGTGAACCTGTACTCCAACGTCTCTTTGATCAGTAACATTCCTGAGGACCTTACTGTTAAGTGTTTAACTCCTGCCCTGATTTGCCTTGCCTAAATGTGGACTCGATAGGCTGCTTTGCAGGGGATTTTGAGTTCTAAGTTAAGTATCTATATCAGCTGGGATTGTACCAGCAGATCTGGGTTCAGGTCATAACATCTCTGAACAAGTTAAATTTCTGCTATTTTATATCGATATTCTTTTAAAAACTCATTTTGCATTTTACCCCATGTGACAGTCAAGGACATTGGATTCTCCATGAATATTTCCTGAAGATACATAATAGTGTTAAAACAGTGACAAGGTCAGGGTCACCAAAGGCCCCAAGCATAGGTCATTTGATCAGTAAAAGCCTAGAATGACAATGAGCAGTTTCCCCCAGAATCTCTGTTCCGTGTTGGTAGCTTTCTCTAAAATTACTTTGAAAGCAGAGTTACAATAATTTGAGGAAAATAAAAGAGGAATGGGAATCATAATGGCCCTGAAAGACCTTATGACTCTACAGCTGCCATATGTGGATAAAAGCATAATGATGCACTATGGAAGGAGATCTGATTGAAGACATTTTAGTGGAGTACATCAGAAGTGTCGTAATTATTTCAATATTACAATTGTATAAATGGAAAAAAAAATCCATTCGTGTGGGAGCCTGTTAACTCCTAAGTGGCTCAAATCGTGTTCTGATGAAGAGTCACCAGACTCAACATGTTGACTCTGGTTTCTCCCTACAGATGCAGCCAGACCTGCTGAGATTCTCCAGCAATTTCTGTTTTTGATTCTGATAGCCAGCATCTGCATTTCTTTGTTTAATTTCATATGCATTGAGCTACTTTCTGAAGTGCGGCCATTGTTGGAGCAGCTTACAGCGCAATACGAAAGGGTGGGCATTTGGTCCACTCTGACCGCACTGACTCTTTTGAGAAAACTGTTCAATTAGACCCCTGGAATTTTAAAGGGAAAGTGGAATTGCTTATAGATCAATAGAAAGACTAGTAATGACTGAGTAGTATGCTTCAATCATTAGAGTGCCAGTGAACTTCAGTATTGGGTTGATCATCAAGCATGTATATAAGCTGAAGACGGAAGATCAGAATAATAGAAGAGAACGTAGATTTTTGAATTAGCCATATTTGCCATGTTGTTTCTCTATCTCTGTCCCATTACTCATTGCTTTGTTTGGTCAGCTCCTACTGTTTGGCTTAATTGTTCATTTCAAAGATTTATTTCGCTTTGTCTTCATCTGACATGTATTGTTTTCTCTGTTTGACTCTCTTTCTTCTCAATTTAACCCTGTTCAAATTTCACTTCCTTACTTTGGCTTTCTATTATATTTCTGGGCTAGATTTGACTCTGCCTCTGACACCTTTGGTTCTGTTGTCTGTCTCGGTCTCTTGCCCTAGCCACACTTAGTGCCATCGAGATGTACACAGAAACTGACCCTTCCGTCCAAGTCATTCATGCCAACCAGATACCCTAAATTAATCTGGTCCTGTTTTGCCAGAATTTGCCCCCTGTCGCTCTAAAACCTTTCTATTAATAACCCCCAACAGCGGACAAAAACTCAGGAGGCAGACTGGATTCACACAAGTAGAAGATGTTTACTTAAGCAGAAACTAGTTAATGCAGGGAAATAGCCAAAGAACCTTCCCCGAATTGGAATGGAGATCAATAACACACCCTAATTTTTATAGTGAAAATATATTTATGCACTTTCTTTTGCAATAATCAAATACAGCATAGATGCTGTCCCTCCCTCTTAATCCATACGCCAATCCAGTGGGACACCTTATCAATGTTGGGCATTCCTATGGACGGCCTCAGGTTCCATGGTCTTATGGCATTTACCAGACATGGTAATCTCTAGGCCTTGGGATCTTTCAATGCATGCTATTCATTCGATTTCAAAGCTACTGGCTAAACTGCTTTGGATCTGTCTCAGGCTGCTCATTTCTAAGAACAGTGTGAATTCTATCATTCATAGTACCACATGTGCTTTCTTTTATCAAACTCAGCCATTCCTCCAACATTTCCCACTGTCCTAATTATATATGTAAAAACACAAAAGACAGTTATTTTTTAACTAATTGCTATAAGGTTAATTTCTATTATAAAATTACTTATAAAATGTAAAGTTGTGCAACTACTTCTACTGTTAGCACTTTGTAATTAATGAGTTGTGAATGATCTATCTTGTTCGTATAAGATTTTTATTAAAGTTAATTAATTTTCACATCTAGGTTTAAATGCTTTTCCCCTAATGTTTGTATTGTACTTTGGTTATACCTTAAAACTACCCCTATGATTAAGGAGTTTTTAACTAGACTCTATTTAATATTGCAGGTAGTTTCAAAGAAGCAACTATTTTACTACAAAGTAACTTTGACTGTTGTCTTTGCAGCTGCTTAGGGAGTCAATCTTGGCTGGTTCATGGGGTGAGACCTGCACCTGGCATTATGCATTTACCGGCACAATCATCTTTCTTTAATAAGGCTGGAATGTCTGTTCTTAGGCTTTCACGGATCAAAACTGTCTCAGATGCTTGTTGATTTGCTGACCTTGGAGTTATCTTGTTTAAAGGTGCCATTGTGTTTCACTTCAGTGTTGGAGCGGACTGTCCCATTTTGTTCTAACTCTTATTGGCCATTTTGTGTCTTTCAAACACGGGCCACATCGTTGTGAGCAGGCATGGGGTCACGTTGTATGGACAGGTTCAGGTCACACTTACATAAACCCATCCAGATGCCTTTTAAATGTTATAATTATACCAGATTCCACCACTTCCCCGGCAGCTCATTCCATACACGCACTACCCTCTGTGTGAAAACGTTACCCCTTAGATCCCTTCTTAAATCTTTCTTCTCCCACCTTAAACCTGTGCCCTCTAGTTTTGGGCTCCCCTACCCCTGGGGAAAGACCTTGATTATTCACCCTATCCATTTATAAACCTCTGTAATATCACCCCTCAGCCTTCGAAGCTCCGAGCAAAATAGCAAATCAAAGATGCCCTTTGGAATATGTGATTGATTTTTTCTGAACTTCTGACCATTGTAATTTTGTGTGTACTTACCAAAGATCTGATGTAGCAGGAAGACCACCAGCCTCTGGGGGAGAGTAGGGGGCTGGGGGTGGTAGTGGAGCGAGTGTGTGTGTGCGCGCGCGCGCGCGCGTGCGCCTGTGTGCGTGTGTGTGTGCGCGCGTGCGCCTGTGTGCGTGTGTGTGTGCGCTGCCTCGCTGTCACTACCTGATCCTGTTTGGGGAATTGATATGGCGTTTACGTTCCCACAATAAGACAAAGAGCACGGAAAGAAAACCTTCAATTTCCACAGCAGCATTTCCAGAAATGACACTTCGAGCCTAAAACTGCCAGCTGAGGATCAAAGGCTTTTGATAGCTACAGCTGGACCAGGCGGTCAATTATAACCCACAAAGGCCTTCTTATCGTTATTCTTTCACTGAAGTTTAATTTGGCCAAAGTTGGCCTCTTAACTTTGTAATGTGCCTTTTTGTGTTTGGTTCGAGTCTGAGGTTGTGAGTTGTCAAATGTGGAGCGTGTTTTTACATTTTTCACATTTTGCTTTGATGCTTTTTACCTGTGAGTCCTGTACAATTGAAGCTAACTTCCTTTACTTGTTGAGCCTGTCTAGCCTTTCCTTACTAGCTTGCCTGGCGAGTTCTGTATCATTATCAGTAGGCAGATATGTGTACACATATCGGTGGCATTGTTGTAATGTTGCTAGATTGATAGTATGGAGGCACAGGCTCAAATTCTATGGAATTGGCTGTTGGAATTTGAACTCCTTTTAATAGATCTGGAATTTTTAAGGAAGCCTCTGTAATGGTGACCACAACAAATCCATTATCGTTTTCTTTTTTGTAAAAATTGCTTCACTGATGTCCTTCAGGGAAGGGAATCTGCCACTTTTGCCTGGACTGACCTACATGTGGCCCCAAACCCACAGTTTGACTCTGATCTGTCCTCTGGAGTGGCCGGGGGAACCATTCCGTTTAAGGTTCATTGGGGAATAAATGCTCGACATGACACTAAGAATGCTGAATTGGCAAATGTATCACTTTTAAATTCAAAACCCTAGTTACCATCGAACAGAGAGTGGGAAGTGAGACGGGCCATTCTGCCTCTCCCCGTCTGGCTGTAACGCAAGAGGGAGGTGGTGACCTTCCAGTGGAATTATCAGAAACAGGAGGATCACTCTGTTATCCTGAAGGTCATCCATAGGTGTGTGTCTATCCAGCAGTGAAATAGGCAGGCTCCCTGGATGCTTAAAGTTTAATTGACACACCTTATTGACGAAACCCTGATTTGTTTTGCTTTTTGGTTGTTTGCACCAACATTGAGGAAATGCTAACAAAGCCAATTTCTGCAAACTGGAAAGAGGCAACAATGGTCATATACTGGATAACTGAATGATTCCTAAGGGGTGGAGGAAATGGTCTGGGGTCTGTGAAAAGTGAAACCTATTTTTTACAGCCTGGTGATAGCAGTAAAGGTGCCTGGTACTGTCACATGTTTGCCATCAACACAGTCACTCCACTGATGTGTGCATTCCTGTTTCCCTGCAATTGTTGTCTATGCCTTCAGCTGTCTGAACCCTGACCACTGCCCTTACGATATCAGCCCAAGTACTCCCCTCTCATATCTTTGTCTATATCAATTTTGTGACAACGTTTACAATGAGTTTGCATTTTGACGGTGTAATGTGAGGCGTTACTTTGCAGTGAGTAAGTTGGACCATGTAAACGTTGACTCTCCCCAAGTTTCTCAGCAGCAGCAGTAGTTGGTGTGGACCCTGATAAATAGGGCAGCTCAGCATTCAAAATACAGGGATGGATCGATGAATAAAGTGCTGTCAGCTTGCATCGGAGGAGCTGTCAAATAGGCAGAAGACCCTTTCTCTGGTTAATCTTCCAAAGTTCTATTATTTACTCTAGGATATTCCTTCTGACAAGAAGCTCACGAGTGGTGATAATTTTAGCAAAAAGGCTAGGAAAGTGATTTGCATTGTACCACTAGCAGCATTACCTCTTCACCAGAGTATGCAGAGACATTACTCCATACTGCCCACTCATCATGTTGCCAAGGGATGGTTTCCATGGTTTCAGAACTTTGCAGTAAGTATGTGAGGCAGTAAAGCTGGATTGATGGGCACTTTAAAACAGTGATGGTATTGAATGGTTTTAATGTCTTATTCTAGGAAAGCTAGGGAGAGTGGGTTGGTTTGGGCTTAGTGCGCTCCGGGTTACAGTAAAGCAGCGTACCTTAACTCCTTGAATGCTGAGTTTCTTTTACAGATACCATGAAGAAGACCGTAAATTTCCAATTGAGATTAGTCTATAGAAGAAGCCACCTACAATTCTGCAGTGTCTTTCATGATGTGATTATGTCATGGCCAATGAAGCTCTTTCAAAAGTGTAATTGCTGTTGCAATGTAGGAAATTTGCATATAGCTACTCTCTCAAAGTGCCATGAGAATGATGTTGGTTAGAGGAATGGATATCAGCCAGAAATTTCCAGTGGTCACAATGAATCTTCCAGTAGTAACAATTGATATGGGATTTTGGCTAAATAATGTCCTCCAAAATACAATTCAATCAGCTGTTTGACACCCCCAGAGTACTGCAGTGAGCATTGTGTAGATTTTGTGGTAAGTAAAGTTTGAAACATGTCACATGGAGGGTGTGGGAGTAGTGGAGATAACTGGTGCTGAGGTTCTGAGCAATGGCGATGTTAGAATCAAGTTTGCTGTCACGTGTACTCAAGTACAGGGACATGAAAGTACAGTGAAAAGTGTACAGAGTGGCCATTTCTGGTGCCATCTTGGGTAAAAGGGTACCTAGGTACAAAGTAGAAAAATAAAAATTAAAGTTATGAGTTCAACATTACAGTCCTCCCTAATTGCTTAGACATGCTGGCCACACAACCCGCACAAGGGCTTGACCTCCTCTGTGCTGAGCTCTTCTATGTGATGGGCCTCTGCCTCTCTCTCTCTCTCTGCGCTGGCTCAATCCCTCTCCTCCCATGCCCCCAACCCCAGCACTCGATGTCACCGCAGATGCTGGGAGACCTCGGGTTACCTGTTCTCACTGCCGCTGCAAATGCCAGGGAACCTCTCTGGCTGCCACATTGTCTCGATCTCCTCTGTGCTGCCCAAACTTGCTCTCCATGGAAAGTCAGTAGATTGAAGTAAGGGGAAAAAAAGGGCAGTGAACGAAGGAGAAAAAGGCACAAGTAGACGAGCTCTGGCCAGGAGCCAAGATGGATTGATATAAAATATCACGCAGGAGGGTTTACATTGGCAGGGAGATTTTTTGAGGAAATGCGTATTAAGCTCAAACAGGGCAAGGAGCATTCAAGGTAAGCACTGAAAACCACTTTAGAGTGTTGCAATGCAAAGACTGGTGGAGGTGAGGAGGGAAGAAATCTCAATGAGAAACCAGGTGTAGAGTGTGGGACAAGGTAGATTGAGAGTTTGAATGTGGGGTATGAAGGCTAGGGTGAGGCAATGTGTTTGAAGAAGTAATGTGAGGGGAATTGGGAGAACCAGTGTGTGATTGGTGCTTAGAACATCACTGGCAGCATGGGTGGAACAGAGAGCCTTCAGTAAGAAAGGAGATGTTTTTAGCTCTGCTTTGATTTAAACTTTGTTCAATGTGATTGCCCACAGTAAGTTGTGAATGAATGGGGCTATTATGCAAAGTGGAAGTACTTTCCAGGGAGAGTGAAGAGAGAGAGGGAGACATTGTTACTCTTCTGGCTGATTTTAAGGTCAATGTTGGATGGAAAGGAGGGTGATGAGATTAGTTTCAGATTAGTGTGTAGTTCAGTAATGGGATGACAGGGTATTTGGGATTTGCTGCTTATAAAAGGTCAATGCTCATGTTTTCTCAGTTTTGGAAAATGACAGGAAGCATGGAGCACAGGATGGGCCAAGGTAAGCTGGAAAAAACATAAGAGGAATGAAGAGTGAAAGTAAATGGATTTGGAGATATTGAAGTTGGATTTAGAGTGACATCTAAAGTACACCCATGAAAATGTTTGGGAATAATTTGATTAGAATTATTGTTGCCACATGTGCCTAAGCCAGTGAATAGTTTTGTTTTGTGTGCAGTAGGCAGATCATAATATACAAGGACATACAGATCATAGGGTGTTTAAAGAGAGCGCGGTATCAAAGTTACAGCTGCACAAGAGGTGTACAAGGCAAAATCAATATTAGGCTTGAAATTTGATTGACCTACTCAGTAGTCTAATAACAGCGTGAACGAAGCTATTCTTGAACCTTTTGGTGGTGTTACTGCCAGATGGAAGAGGTTGGAAGAGAGTATTACCAGGGTGGGAGGGGTCTTTGATGCTGGTTGCTTTTCCGAGGCAATGAGAAGCGTAGATGGAGTCTGTGGATGGGAAGTTGGCTTCGCTGATGGACTGGGCTGTGTTCACAAGCTTTCTGTAGTTTCTTACGGTCCTGGGCATAGCAGTTGCCATACCAAGGTGTGATGCACCCAGACTGAATGTTTTCTATGGTGCGTCTGTAAAAGTTGGTGAGGGTCCTTATGTAAATGCCGAATTTCATAAGCCACCTGAGGAAGAAGGGATGTTGTTGTGTGTTCTTGATCATTGCAACTATGCGGGTGATCCAAGATAGATTATTGGTGATCATCACTGCTAGGAGCTAGCCGTTCTTGACCATCTTCGCCTCAGCTCCATTGATGTAGATAGGGGCGTGTCCTCCACCTTTCTTCCTGAAGCCAATGATCTTTCTTTAGTTTTGCTGACATTGAGGGAGAGACTGCTATCTTTGTGCCATGACACCAAACATTCTATCTCCTTCCTGCATTCTGACTTGTCATTGTTTGATTTCTGGCCTACTACGGTCGTGTCATCAGCGATCTTGTAGATGGCATTTGGACAAAATTTGGCCACACAGCCATGAGTGTACAGGGAGTACAGTAGGGGGCTGAATGCGCATCCTTGTGGGGTGCCAGTATTGAGGTTTGTGGTGGAGTAGGTGCGGTTGCCTATCTTCCCTGATTGTGGTCCATGGGTTGGGAAGCTGAGGACCTAGTTGCAGAGCCGAGACCTAGGTCTTGGAGTTTGGAGATTAGTTTGGTCAGGATTACAGTGTTGAAGGTGGAGCTACAGTCGATAATCAGGATCCTGACATAGGTATCCTTATTATGCAGATGTTCCCTTGGTGGTAGTCAGTGAGGCATGCTGCGTGTGTTTTCTTTGGTGCTGGGATAGTGATGGTCTCCTTGAAGCAGATGGGAACTTCAGATTGTAGCAAGGAGAGGTTAAAGATGCCAAAGAATACTCCCGCTAGCTGGTCCACACAGGATCTGAGAGCATGGTCGTGGGCTCTAACTGGGCCAGTTGTTTTCTGTGGGTTCCCCCTCTCAAGAAGGTCGACCTGAGGTCTGCAGGTGTGACTGAGGGAACAGGTATGTAGGGGACTGTCGCGGCAGTGACACCGGTCCAGTGGCTCTCTGTTCAAACCGTGTGTTTAAAGCATTGAGCGCATCAGGGAGGGACGTGTTTTTGTCCACTGTTCTGCTCTGCGTCATTTTGCACCCCGTTATGTTGTGTAGACCTTCCATAGTCAGCGGAGTGCAATGTCACGATCTGATTTTCCAAAGTGGGAAGGGGGTGTGGAGTGGTGGGCATCTTTGCTGGCTGTGTAGCAATGGTCAAGGATGTTCGAACCATAAGATGGTTGATGATATTTTGATGGCGCCCTCTTGAGGTTGACCTGGGGAAAGTCCTTGAGGGAATTTCATCTCCAATGCATTTGTAATGGTGTAAATTTCATTCAGAGCATTCTTTGCTTCTGCCTGGGGTGCTATATAAGCTGCAGTTAGGATGGCAGAGGTGAACTTGTGCAGCAAGTAGTAGAGACGGCATTTCACTGTACTATATCCCAGGCCCAGGGAGCAGTTAGTGTCACCATGCCTGAACAACCAGGATGTATTGACCCCATCTCCCCTTGCTGTACCTGGGGGCACTGTGCGGTCCGTGCGATACATAGAGAAATTTTCAGGTTGTGAGGCACAATCAGGTATAGCAGGAATGAGCCATGTCTTGGTAAAACAGAGCACACAGCAGTCTCTGTTCCCTCTGGAAGGTGAGTCTAGTCCTAAGTTCATCCATTTAGTTTCCAATAGCTTGGATGTATGCTTGGAGGGAGGGAGAGGAATAGGAGAAACATGAGCAACTCAACCCAAGAGCCTTCCCCTTCACTACAGCTACCTGTTTCAAAGGGCTCGACACTTAGTCACTGAGAGATGGGCTTGTAAACTCATGCCTTTGGCTAGCGTGCCAATTTGCTGGTTCTGTCCTGCCCTGGGGTTTGGGGGAGGGGCTGTTGTTGGGAGCAGCAGGGCTACTTGCCTCCTGCTGGTACTGGTGAATTGGGAATGTAGACTCCCTATCGCTGGAGGTTGATTGGATGTTTTAAGGGATCAACGCGACTGCCTAGCTGCCGCCTTCCAAATTTACACTGCAACAGGGCACCAAGCTGGGAGGTATCCCACAGTACATGGCTGCTTACTCACTCTCTTTCTCACTCACAGACCTACCTAAAAGGCAGCCTGCTCTGAGAAGTGCCCTGCCCTATTGAGCATGTGTCATGCTTCATTGAACAATAACCCCACCCCTTGAGCATTAACTTGTCAATTCAGGGAAATATCACAGGCAGGTGACTGGTTCCCCCACACAATTCCCCTTTGTTTCAGCCAAATGGTGGGATCCAGAAGCTTCGGGGGGGGTGGAGGGGAGGTGGAATCAAGCCCTAAATTATTGTGATGGAGGACCCATGCCCCATTAGCCCACGGGTTGTTAAGTTACCAGTTACAACTTATTGTATTCCAGTCTGAATATTCATTATTTCTGTGTCTTTCTCACTAAACAGACTGTTACTTATGGAACAAATACCCACATGTCCTCTCCTCCTCCACCTGATCTTCTTTTTCCCTTTATTCATTCACAGAATAAGGGGTGTCACTGGCCAGGCAGCATTTATTGCTCATTCCTAATTGCCCAGAGGGCAGTTAAGAGTCAACAACATTGACTGTGTTTCTGGAGTCACGTGTAGACCAGAACAGGTAAGGATGGCAGTTTCCTTCCCTAAAGGACATTAGTGAACCAGATGGGCTTCTCCCCCCAACAATCCACAATGAATTCATGGCCATCATTCGATTTTTAATTCCAGATATTTATTGAATTCAAACCCAAGTCCCTAGATCATTATCTGGATCTCTGGATTACAGCCCAGCGATAATGCCACCAGGCCATCCTCCCCTCTTGGACCCTTCCACTTCTTCTGTAAAGATTCGGTTGCTATTTTTCCCCAGTTTTGTTTTCTTTGCTCTCCTTAAGCTTAATCTCCTTTCTCTCCCTATTCTCTTCATCTCCCCAGCTCTCATTTCCACATTCTCTCACTCCCATTGTTGTCCAAATGCTAACTCCCTCTTTTCTCACACTCCCTCCTTTGTTACACTGCATTCCTCTTCCCTTGGCTGTCCTTTGCCTCTCGCAGCCAGTCTTGGCTTTTCCAGGTTGCTGGGTTTGTGTAGAGACAACTGATATCAGGACAATTATGACTGTTTTGTAAAGCCCCAGTCTGACAGACCTATTATTATGCAGCTTTTAAAAACAGATCATTATTGACTCTTCTGACTTAAAATGCAAGCAAAAAATCTCTAAGGAAAGAAATTAGTCTATTGTCAGTATCAAAACAAGGTGGCATTTCATGTCTGAGTTCTCATTTAAGTTCTATCTGGTATGCTCTGGCATTTAAAGCTGCAAAACACTCAGTCAGGATGTAGCAGACACTACGAAGTTCTTGATAATGGATAAGAATGCTGAGGAGGCTCCCTTGTAAAAATATGAGAACATCAATTTGTTCAGTCAGATGTAAATAGTTTAGTAATGAGTCAGAGTTAAAGAATATAAACGTTTCACCCCAGTGATGTAAGTGACAGCATTATTAACAGCTAGATTACTTACATAGATCAAACACTTTTTGCTGTTAGGTAACATTTTCATTTGGTGGTATGTTATTATTGAATTCCCACGTCACTATGGAAACAGAGTACTTAATCACTTAGCTCCGTGGGTTGACTGAAGGAAAGTTCTGAATTGCACTCAGATGAGCTCCCTTAGTACACAATTGTTGGCAAATGTCAAATAGAGGTCAGCCATAAGAGTACAACTGACGATCAAACACAGTTGGTCACCAAACAACATTGTGCTTACAATTGAAAAATATAAGCTGCATAAAGTAATCATAACATTTTTCAAAATCTATTCCAGGTATATTGTGTATGGAATGTAACCAGAAAAGCAATAGCCTGGGCATGAGGTAAATCACCCATCATGATCTGGGGGTGTGCCTTAGGATTCAGTGGTGGTATCCCCACCTCTGGGCTGGAGGTCCCATCTGTCCCAGAAGTGTCTCTGAACAAAAAAAAATTACAGTATGATCTGACAAAGGGGGAAGAGCTCTCTTCATGTTAGTCCAGCTTCTCTCACTGTCACTCAGTAATTTGCCCCTGATTGCCTGGTGGTATCGACCATATACGTGAATAGGAAGGGAAAACAGGGATACAGATCCTGTAAGTGAAGACAGTTTTAGTATGGAAAAGACAAAATGTGTCAGCACAGGCTTGGGATGGGCTGAAGGGCCTGTTTCTGTGCTGTGTTGTTCTTTGTTCTATACCAGTTCTTAGTCAGGAGAGAATAAGAGAATGGTCCCTCTTTTTTTTGCACAGCCCAGTTGATTTTGTTTTAATAAGAACGAAAGAACCGTAGATGCAGGAAATCAGAAACTAAAACAGAAATTCTTGGACAAGCTCGCCAGGTCTGGCAGCATCTGTGGAGAGAAATCAGAATTAATGTTTCGGGGCCAGTGACCCTTTCTCAAAACCTTCATCCTTTAATAATTTGGTTGTCAATTCAGTAAACTAGTTAGCTCATTTGTCCATTGGACCAAAATTATGGTGTTGATTTTTACATTGAATGAGAGCAATAAACACCATTGGTCGATAATAAAATGTGAGGCTGGATGAACACAGCAGGCCAAGCAGCATCTCAGGAGCACAAAAGCTGACGTTTCGGGCCTAGACCCTTCATCAGAGCTTTTGTGCTCCTGAGATGCTGCTTGGCCTGCTGTGTTCATCCAGCCTCACATTTTATTATCTTGGAATTCTCCAGCATCTGCAGTTCCCATTATCTCTGACACCATTGGTCAGATGGGTGTTAAGGGTCACTTATTGGGGTTATTCTTCAATCAGATTGAACCTCATGAGCTCTTTTTACCAAGTTTCCATGTCTCTAAATCAGTTGGCAAAGATTAGTCACTCAGCTAGTTCACAGTGAAGTACAGGCCAGTTTTAAAAAAAGACCACGGGTGTAACAGGAAGGTCAGGATATAGAAGCAGCAGTCTTGTACAGTTCCAGGTTGTGATCGTCTTCAGCTTTCTCCATGGCCATCTGGGAAACAAAAACTTCAACTATGCTTCAGTTTCTTCAAATGCGGACTGAAAAGAACTCTCAAACGGGAGTCGCAAATGATACACTCCTTTCCCAGCTTTCTGCACTTCAATAATTCTGAAATTATGAGCAGAAGTAGGCCATTCAATTCCTTAAGCTAGTGCTGCCATTCAGCTGCTTGTTGTAAATCTTGTGATAGGGGCTGCGCTGTCGTATTGTTAATTTCTTCAAGACGCAGCAGACCACAGTGAATCAAGAGTCACTTCCTCCTTCCCTCCCGCAAAGGTTCCTACAATGTGATTCTGGCAGTCTACATTACTTAACTGTTCCAATGTTTTGTCTGGGAGTCATTGCGTATGTGCATGCTGTCCTCAGACTGCTTAAGTTGTGTGCCAAAGCTGGATGGTCAGAGAATAGCCATTCTTTTCCAGTAGGCATCTCCTATTTCTAATGGTGGCTCAAATGACAATGGTATGCTGGATTAGCACAGAATAGAAGTATCATGGCTACTGCCAGGATGGAGGCAATATCTGGATAATAGGCTGCGTATAGTTGCATAACAGCTGAACAATGGTAAACTGCTATGCTTTCTGGTTGTTGTACTTCTCTGAATCTCTTTATTTTTATTCATTCATGGAGTAGCAATTGAAAAGAGTTCAGCCAGGTGGACCTTATTAGAATATGAGTTGCCTGATTGGGCTGTTAATCTGGCCCAATCAGGGAGCCCTGGATGACAGATAAGAACAGAAGTGCTCGAGGTTCTGCTCACTCTGAGAGCTGGCTTTGAGGGAGCTGGATCAGTGTTAAGGACTAGTTCCATGTATATTTAGTAAAGCCTTTGGCAAGGTTCTGCATGGGTGACTAATTAAAGTTAGATCACTTGGAATTCATGGTGAGCTTTCCAATTGGATACAAAATAGGCTTGGCGGTGGGAGACAGAAGTTGGTAGTGGAGGGTTATTTCTCAGACTGGAGGCCTGTGACTAGTGGTGTTCCACTGGGTCCACTTTTGATTGTCATTTATATAAACAATTGGGATAAAAATATAGGAGGTACGGTCTGTAAGTTTGCGGAAGACACCAGGTTTGGTATAATGGGCAGTGAAGAAGGATATTTCAGATTACCAAAAGATCTTGATCAATTGGCTGAGTGGGCTGATGGATGGCAGATAGAGTTTAATTGGCGTAAATGAAAGGTATTGTATTTTGGTACAACAAACAAGGCAGAACTTGTAATTTTACAATTAATGGCAGGGCCCTGGGTAGTGTCGTAGAACAGAGACATAGGGGTTTGGGTACATAATTCTCTGAAATTTTTGTCAAAAGTAGGCAGGGTGTTTAAGAATTAACTTAGCATGCTTGTGTTCATTGCTTAGATCTTTGAGTATAGGAGCTGGGACATCACGTTGAGGTTGTACAGAACGTTGGCGTGGCCTCTTCTGGAGTACTGTGTTCAGTTCTGGTCGTCCTCCTACAGGAAAGATATTATTAAACTGGAGAGGGTTTAGAAAAGACTTCCCAGGATATTGTCGGGAATGGAGGGTTTGCATTATGAAAGATAGGCTTAGATAGGCTGGGACTTTTTTTCCACTGTAGTATAGAAGGTTGAAGGTTTATAAAATCATGAGGGGCATTGTTAAGGTGAAAGCAAGGGTCTTTTCTCTGGGGTGAGGGAGTTTAAAAGTAGGGGTGTATTTTTAAGATGAGAGAAGAAAAATTTATAAAAGACTCGAGGAGCAACTTTTTCTTACAGTGTAGTTAGTGTACAGAATGATCTGCCAGAGGAAATGGTGGATGCAGGTGCAGTCATAACATTTAAAAGATATTTGGATCAGTTCATGAATAGAACAGGTTTGGAGGGATATGGGCCAAATGCAGGCAAGTGGGACTAGTTTAGTTTAGGGAGCATGGGCTAGTTGGACCAAAGGGGCTATTTCCATGCTGTATTACTCCTTATGATTTTTGTTACCCGAAACCATTTGTGCATTTAGCACTTTTCCAAGTGCAGTGCGGTAGTGGTTAAAGCAGTGCGAAAAGATTTATACAGAGAAAATCCTTTTTAATATGGTAGCTAAATTTTCATTGGTCTAATCAAAGCGGGAACTCCCAATGATCAGTTTGGTGTATCGCACTCCTGTTTGGAAAGCCCCAGTAAAGCCCTGTATACCTGTACCAAAACAGGTTTTGCTCTCCTTTTATTTGGAGGCGTTTGGTAGCTGAATTTTAATTAGCCTAATAGGCTCAGGAGGTCATGACACTCACCTGGTGTATCATTCTCTACATCGGAGAGTTCCAGCAGGACTCCATAAAAAAACATCTTGCAACATGCACATGCACATGTATACAGTCACATGTGCACACATTTACCATAGATGTCTGATTGTTTACATACTGTGACTGGAACAGGTTTTCTTGTTAAGTATTTAAAAAAATGGAAGGAAGATTTATTTATTTACTTACTTACTTGCTCAACTTATAAAAATAATTTTTAAAATTCTCCAACCCTTCCAACATAAATTCAAAAGTTCACAGGCATACAGAGATACACCTGCCACCCACACACTAAATTGTTTGAGTCCAATGAGGCACAAATTCAATAGTTTGATGTCTTGAATGTGTCCAAAGGTCATTTCAGGTTCTGCGTCAATAAGATTAAAAGGAAAATGTCTATCATTGTTTCGAGAACCAGCAATTGCTGGGTTGGTTTTTTTCTCTGTCTCCTTTAAGGCACTGCCTGTGGCATGGATCTTATCAAAATATCAAGCAGGGCATAATCTTGTATGATGCCTGCAGAGAGAAGCCCATTCAATATCTGAGGGTCACAGGACCCGAAACGTTAACTCTATTTTCTCCTCCACAGATGCTGCTAGATCTGCTGAGCTTTTCCAGCGACCAAGTTTTTGTCCCATTCAATATCTGCCTTCTTATGACTGACCTGAAGACAAGACTGTTTTCTTGAAACAAAAGGAGGGCTCATTTGCAAATTGCATGGTCCCTCAGAAACTGGCCATAGGAACAAGAGTAGGCCATTCAGTCCAGATAAGTGTGAGGTGATGCACTTGGACAAGGCAAACAAGATGAAGAAATACATGATGAATGGTTGGACCCTGGGAAGCACCAAGGATCAGAAGGACCTGGATTTGAATGTCCATTGGCCCCTCAGGGTTTCAGGACAGGTGGATAAAGTGGTTAAGAAGGCATATGTGATACTTGCCTTTATCAGCTGAGGCACAGAGGTGAAGAGCAGCGAGGTTATGCTGGAACTGTATAAAATGTTGGTTGGGCCACAGCTGGAGTATTGTGTGCAGTTCTGGAGCATCAAGGAAGGGATGTGACAGCACTGGAGAGGGTGTAGATGCGATTTGCCATGTTATTGCCTGGACTGGAAAGTTTAGATATGAAGAGGGATTCGTCAGATTGGAGTTATTTAGCTTTGAACAGAGGAGTTTGAGGGGACATGATATTGAAATGTATCAATTATCACACGGTGTTCACGCTGGCTAGGTGGGCTAACTATGGTAAATGTAGGGATTACAGGATAGGCTCTTCAGAGGGTCAGTGTAGCCTTGATGAGCCAAATGGCCTCTGTCTGCACTCTGTAGATCATCAGGTCCTGGAGATTTATCAGTCTTAATTCCCATTAATTTTCTCCAGTGCAATCTTCTTACTAATGCTAATTTCCTTCCCCTCCTCATTCTGCCTAGTTTCTTGGATCTCTAGTTCTGGGCAATTTCTGGTATCTTTGATAATGGACTAGCTTCACTCCCTGCGAGACAACAATTTGAGTTCAGCAGACACATTGCATAATGTCTTCCAACATTGCTTCCGAAAGTTGCTTCACATACACGAGACTGTTGCTATCTCCAATCTGAATTGCAAAACCGCCATCTGGTTCTCTCCAGCATGTTAACAAGAGCTTCCAAGGAACTTAACAAGTATGTGGAAGTGAACGGATTGTCAGTTCTCTCCCCAGCGCTCACTTTCAAAACAGCAGTGTGCTCTGGAGGCATTGGAATGTTTAACAGGCCATCCCAGAGGGCTGTTTTCAATGCATTCTTGCATTCAACATGGATAATTGCAAATCAACCCCAACCTTTCAACTCAAAGTTTCGCTGTTTTGCTTTTAAACAATCAATATTGGACATCGAGTCACCGAGTCAAGAGGTATACAGCAAGGGAACAGGCCCTATGGCCCAACTTTCCCATGCCGACCATCTTAAACTGAACTAGTCCCATTTGCTTGCAATGAGGCCATATCCATGAATCTGTCCAAACATCTTTTAAAGGTAGTGAATATACCCATGACTTCCTCTGACAGCTTCTTCCATGTACTTGCTACCCTTTGTGTGGAAAAGATGCCCCTCAAGCCCCTTTTACATCTTTACCCCTCTTCACCTTAAACCAATGCCCTCTAGTGTTGAACACCCTTACCCGAGGAAAAAGACCTTGGCTATTCATCTTATCTGTGCCCCTTGTGATTTTATAAACTGGTATAAGATCACCCCTCAGCCTCCTATGCTCCAAGGAAAATAGTCCCAACCTGTCCTTATCACTCAAACCCTCCAGTCTCAGTAACATCTTTGTAGATCTATTTTGCACCCCTTCTAGTTTAATGATATTCTTCCTGTAGCAGGGTGATGAAAATTGTATGCAGTACTCCAAATGTGCCTTACCAATGTCTTGAACAACTATAATGTGACTCCCACTCTTGTACTCGGTGCTCTGACCAATGAAGGAAAGCGTGCCAAACATTTGGTTCACCATCTTGTCTACCTGTGATGCCACCTTCAAGGAACTATGTAACTGCACCCCTAAGTCTTACTGTTTGACCACACATCCCAGAGCCCTACCATTAACTGTATAAGCCCTGACCTGGTTTCTCTGACAAAACTGCAATAGCCTGCGTTTATCTGCATTAAACTCCATTTGCCATTCCTTTGCCCACTGACCCTGTTGATCAAGATTCTATTGTATACTTACAT
Source organism: Stegostoma tigrinum (assembly GCF_030684315.1). NCBI lineage: Eukaryota > Metazoa > Chordata > Chondrichthyes > Orectolobiformes > Stegostomatidae > Stegostoma > Stegostoma tigrinum. The sequence goes on along the minus strand of NC_081363.1, from coordinate 78,285,590 downwards.
AACCTTCTCTTCACTGTCCAGTTTACCACCAATTTTGGTGTCATCTGCATACTTGCTGACCATGCTCCCTATATTATCATCCAAATTGTTTATATAAATGGTTAACAACAGTGGACCAACACCAATCCTTGCATCACATCCCTGGCCACAGATCTCCAGCCTGAAAAACAACCCTGTACTGCCATGCTCTGTCTACTATCATCAAGCCAATTTTGGTATGCAACTGGCCTGCTCTCCCTGGATCCTGGATCTAGCTTTGTGTGTTCATCTCCCGTGTGGAACCTTGTCTTTGGCCTTGCTAAAGTCCATGTAGACAACATCTACCACATTGCCTTCATCTATCTTCTTTGTCATCTCTTCAAAAAACTCATTCAGATTTGTGAGATATGACATCCCACGCTGAAAGCCATGCTGACTATCCCTAATCAGTCCTTCCCTTTCCAAATGCTTGTAGACATATTTAATTTTCCAATACCCATGGCAGTTTATTTGGATAAAGTGGCCAAAACATACAGCAAGATTGAAAACAGTGTAGAGAAAAAGGAAATCTTTAACTAATACAACTCTGTAATGTACTCAAATTCTAGGTGTCTCAAGGTGTTTTCATAGCCAATTAAATAATTTTGAAGTGCAATTTTCCCTGTATTCTAGGAAACATAACAACCAATTTGCATATAGCAAAGTCCCAGAAACAGCAATGAAATAATAAACAGATAGCACATTTATATTTACCTAAGGGTACAAACCACATCTTGGTTTCATTCAAAGATTGACACACCCCCAACAATGGAGTACTTCCTCTTTACTGCTCCTATGGTGACATCCAAATTATACTCTAATGCTTGGAGTTAGATTTGAAGCCAGAATCTTCTCCCCTCCTCTGGTGGGGATTGATTCTCATCCTATGGCTGATGTAGCATGGAGTGAATAAAGTTAGGAGGCCAGAGGAATCATGGGAAACTGAGGCTGGGCCTTCAAATAGGCTGAAATATCTACCGTCATGGATGGTTGGCATACCACAGAAATTCTGGGAGTGATTACATAAGCGAAGGCAAACAGATTAGTTTTGTGGGACACCAATGAGGCTTAAAGGACTGAACTGTGAGGAAGTAAACAGACAAAAATATTTGATAGCATCTTTAAAGTTCAAGGACAACAGAAGCTGGCAACAGAATTCAACCTAGTGGTGAAACTTATTAGGGGAGCAATTCTGATTGTAAATGACAGGTAGCAATGACTCAGCAGTGCACTGTCAATCTCTCCTGATTTTTATTTCTATTAAAGTCAGTGCTGCCAATTTACAACATAGAATCAACTCAAAAATTACCCCCTTCCTGTGTTGCTTTCAGTTTTGCTTCTGAATGACTGGCTGGTTTTAATTGGGATGAAGCTATCAATGGAGAAGCAAAACAGTCAGTTCAATTTGTGGGCAGGTTTTTTCTTATTGATTCTTATGTCTTTGAGTTTACTATTGCAGCCAGTTAGTAGTCTGAGCACAGATAATGGGCTCTTTCATACTGTCTTTGTAAAGCAGTGCTCTTCCATAACCCTGCATGCCTGTTAATGCCAGGAACCACTGGTAGGGTTGACAGAATGCGTGAAGGTAGAAAAAAAAATTAACTTCTTAGGTCACTGACCATTCATCAGATTCCCTCAGAACCAAGTGCAGCATGTCCACCCTTCTCATTGCCCTGCAGTTTCCATGCCAATCTTGTAAACCCATGAAATAAACAGTGGGGCCACAGAATCCTGTGCCCGTGTATTTCCCTCCACTTCACTTGACAAAGGAGCAGTGCAACGAAAGCCTGTGATTTCAAATAAACTTGTTGGGCTATAACCTGGTGTCACGTGACCTTTGTCACAACTATGGGTTACCAGAATTGCAAACTCGTGCTTAATTATCTCTCAAGAATGCGATTGAGTTTGTGATGAGGGTGCACTTCAGAGGTAACAAATGGGTAAGGTAAGAGGTGTCACTGGACTCTGTGAATATTTGTGTAACTATGAGTACAATAACATGAGAGGAGTTCCACTAAGCTAGATACAAGCGTCCAATCTGACTGGACTAATTCCAGATCAAATCACTGTTAAACCTTGGCTCAAGCATTGCCATGTACTAGCTTAGAGGATGTGTGTGAGTTGGAAGTGGATTATAACTCAGCTCATGTCATTCTGATTCAGTTGGTATCTCTTGTGTTTGTAAACTAGGTAGATCATGCCCTTCCTTACTCCTTTCAGGGACTGCATGTAGTCTGTACTGGCAAAGTGCAGAATTTAAGTAGTGCTGCATTGCCTCAGGTGCTGTACTTCAGTTTAAAATAAAATGTGTGCGGTGCTTCAAATAGGTGTAAATGTTCTCATACGCACTAGTTTAAAAAAATCCCCACAAATTGTTCTTCATGCTGACTTGGTGAACAGTCTTCCATTGTCGAAGCAGATCCTTTGGGGCCATAGTGTCTCATCTCTGTCAGGGACCCAGGTTCGATCCCACCCTTGGGTGACTGTCTGTGTGGAGATTACACACTCTCTTTTTTGCCCTTAATTGTTCACAGGTTGAAGACCAGGCCAGGCCAACATTTATTGCCCATCCCTAATTGCCCAGAGGGCAGTTCAGTGTCAATCAGATTGCTGTGGGTCTGGAGTCACATGTAGGCCAGATCAGGAAAGGATAGCAGTTTCCCTCCCTAAAAACCGTTAGCGAACCAGATGGGTTTTTCCTGACAATCAACAATGGGTTCATGGTCATCATTAGATTCTTAATTCCAGATATTTATTGAATTCAAATTATACCATCTGCCGTGGCGGGATTGGAACTCAGGTCCCCAGAATGTTATCTGGGTCTCTGGATTAACAGTCCAGTGATAATACCATTAGGCTGTTGCATCCCTATTACGTGTCTGCCTGGGTTTCTTCTGGATGCCATAGGGAACGCAGGGATAGGGCCAGGGGAAAGTCTGGGTGGAATGCTCTTTGGAGGATCAGCATGGACTTCAGTGGGCCGAATGGTCTACTTCTACACTGTAGGGATTGTTTAATTCTATAAATTTTATTCTCACCGGTGTTTGTAGAAGTATTTTGTTTCAGTGTTCGACCACAAATAGACTTTACCATGCATAATCTTATATAAATAAAGGTTTTGTTTTTACATAGTATCTTCAACAAAAAATATCCCAAGTCACTTCAGAGGAACATCATAAAGTAAAGTATGACACCAAGCAACCAATAGAGTTTAGATGAGGTGACCAAAAGTTTGGTCAGAATGGTAGATGTATTGAAGTGTGTTAAACCAAGAAAAACAAGATTGAGAGGTAAAGAGATGTAGAAGGAGAACTCCAGGGACTTGGTGTGTATTAATTAATAGTGTTTATAACAGTTTCAAGTTTAAGCAGGATAAAATGTGAGACAATAGCCAGAATGCATTGAATTAGAGGTGTCTCCAGGTAATAAGGGCATAAATGAAAGCATTAGCGGCAGATGAGCTGATATGGGCCAGAGCCAAGTGGTTTATTCAAGGCAGAAATAGATGTTTATGGTGATGGCATAAATATGACGTTGGAAACTCATTTTAGGGTCAAATGTGATACTAAGCTTGTGAACAGACTGTGTTAATCTTGGGCTTTTGTGAGGCGTGAGATGCTGCCAATATCTAAGGAGCAGATGACTTCAGTCTTCCCAATATTTAATCAGAGGATATTTCTGTTCATCCAATGCAGGATTGCACAAGCGGTTTGATAACTTGGCAACAGTGGAGGAGATAAGAGAGGTGATGGCGAGTTAGAGATTGAAATCAGGAGTCTACGTGTGAAAGCCAGTGCCCTGCCTTCAGATTTTCCCAAGAGCCAGCCTGTTGATGAGAAATGGGAAGAGATCTGAGCGGCACAGATATTTGAATTAAGTGATACCGGTGAAACATAAATTGCATAAAAGAGTTAGTGACTCACTCGTTGTGCAGTTTTTGAAGGTGATGATGCCCCATGACATTGCTACTCTTGCCATTCTTTGGGATATGGCAACATAGTGATGTTGAACAAACGATCCAATGACACAAGTTCAAATTCCATCAAGCTATCTTGCAAATTTAAATTCAATTAAACAAAGGTAAAAACCATGTCAGTTAAAATGACAATGAACTTAGGTGGACCGTCACAAAAATCCATCTGATTACTGAAGACTTCTGGTTAAGGAAATCCAGTATACTTATCCTTTCTGACTTTAGGTTGGCTATGGAATCCCTACAGTGTGGCAGAGACAGTTCAGCCCATTGAATCCACACTAACCCTCTGAAGACCCACCCAGGTTGTGTCCCTGCATTTCCTATGGCCAGTGCACCAAACTATACATCTTTGGGGTGTTTTAGGAAACCCATGCAGACCAAATGTGCAAACTCCAAACAGTCAGTCACCTGAAGGTGGCATTGAACCTAGGTCCCTGGCACGGCAAGGTAGTAGTGCTAACCACTGAGTCAGCCAATAGCACTTCACAGCTTAAGAATAAGCCTTGCAAAGTTCGCTCCATTGTATTCAAGGAGGCAGCTTGGCACCAGTTCCTCCAGGGCAATAAGAGCTCCATTGTTGGTGTCATTCTCATCCCAAGAATGAATGAAAGAAAGGCATGGAGATACAGCCAAAAGAACTATGCTGAGTTAGTGCAGCGCATTCTGTTAATTAGGATATAGAGTTTTGGTGAGACTACACCTACAGTACGGTGTGCAGTTTTGCTCACCACATTTGAAAAAGGACACACATGCATTGGAAGAGGCATGGTGAAGGTAGGTCTATGGGATGAGGGGCTTTCCAATGAGCAAATTGGGCCTGCATTCTCTGGAGTTTAAAGATGAGATTACTTCATTGAATTGCCCAAGATTCTGAAGGGATTTGGTACTGGGAGATAGATTTCCTGAACAGTGGAAACAAAACGCAGAGGCACAGTCTTGGGATTAGGGATGAATGATTTAGAAATGAGGTGAGGAGACATGTCTTCATGCGAAGCATTGTGGATCGTTGGAATTCCCGACCTAGGAGGAGGACAGAGATTTTTTTTGGTTTCTCAGGGAATCAAGGGAATGGAGTATAGGCAGTAATGTGGAGTTGAAGCAACAAGTGTATTAAATAATAGAGGAAGCTTCATGGACCACCTACTCCTGTCACTGTTATAACATTACAGGCTGCTGCCAGAGCGCATTGGTTTTCAAGGGAGTGGGCAGTGAGTTCAGCAGCTGATCAATCGATCAAATGAGCTTGCATCATCCCGGATGGTGTTGAACTTAGTGAGAATGTTATTGTGGCTGCACCTATCTAGATGAAAGGTGAATTTTTTGGTGGCTCAGTGGTTCGCACTGCTGCCTCACAGCACCAGGGACCTGGGTTCAATTCCACCCCCAAGCAACTGTCTGTGTGGAGTTTGCGCATTGTCCCTGTGTCTACATGGGATTCCTGTGGGTGCTCTGGTTTCCTCCCATAGTCCAAAGATATGCAGGTTAGGTGGATTGGCCATGCTAGATTGCTAAAGTGTTGAGGGATGTGTAGATTAGGTTGGTTATGAAGGATGGGTCTGGGTGGGATGCTCTGAAGGGCAGTGTGAACTTTTTGGGCTGAAGGGCCTGCTTCCACACTGAGGATTCTATGATTTGATCCAGACTTGAACCTTGGAGTTGGTGGAGTTGTTCTGATAAGCTAGGAGATGCATCTCAGTCACAGGGTGTTTACTCTGCTTCTGCGGCCAAGGCTTAGCTAGGTTAAAGACATACCTGTGCAAGAATAAATGATTTTTCTGGTCATCTTTTCCTCACCTATTTTGGGTCACACACATTGTGGCTTCAGGTGACTACTTGAGGTGAATTTTAATTATTTTGTGTATAACCTTTAAAAAATAACATTTACAAGCAATCACATTTTGGATGCCTTTCAAGAGAAATAATAGGCAACATTTTTGCAACAACACTCGATTAAATTTCTCAGTTGACTGTCCAGTGACCTGCATCTTCACCTCTCAAGGCAAGCTATTTCTACAACATCGTGGCAACATTAATTGCAGCCTGCAGAAGATTTCCCAAATATCCTGGGCTGTCATCAAATGCATTTGCGTAACTGTACACAAATATGTCATTAGTCCACGAAAAATATCATTAGTGGCCCATTTGTTGCATTTTCATCTCCGATTCAAAAGATCGGGAGTTAATTTTCCACTTCAGCGATTTGAGCGTGTAATTCAAGTTGCCAGTTCCAATACAGTCTTCAAGAAATCTTGCATTACCTGAGGTTCTGCTTTCCAGTTAAGGTGTTAAACTGAAGTTCTGACTTCTGTCCAAATGCATAGCAAAGATCCCAGCAGCAACTGAATTCTTCATAGTCTTGGCTAATATTTTAGTCCTCAATTTTACATGCTCAAACAGATCAGCTGGTCATTACCTTATGTTGCAGGTAGGACCGTGCTGTGTAGATATTGGCTGCTGGTGTAAAATGTGCTTCAGTAACTTACAAGTTGTTTTGGACTTTGTGAAAGTGTGAAATGCACTGTATGAATGTAAATCGTTTTCTTTCTTTTGACTAAAGGTGAGGCCAATTTTGCTGTGGCTACTATTTCTCATGTTACCATTTTAGTGTAGTCTCAATTTTTAATAGCTATGCACTTTATTGTATAACCAAATTCTTCATAACCATGCTTTTCAGCAGGAGCAATTGGACAGCAACTAGGGACAAGGATTTTGTTCTGCATTCCCTTATCCCAGAAAAATGTGAGGCCATCTCTAACAGTCCCTTTGAGAGTCCAATTGACTGCTCATCTCCACCTTTTTCAAAGGAAATTTAGGAAGTACAATAAATGCTGGCCTGTAAATGAATCTCAAAACCAAAGCTCTGCCAACTGATGCACCAGCAGCGTCAAACTTGAACTGCATTGTTCAAGACCACCTAATTGCGCATTAACCAACAGTGCCAACAGGGGAGGCTTGAGCTGTGGAGATTTCCCAATAAAATGCGTGGTGTAGTAACAGTGCAATGATTTATTGATCTTTCTTCCTTTGCTGAATATTGATTCTTCAAGTCAGTTCGACTGCATGATTTAAATATTCCACTAGCAGTATCTAACAATGCATCAATTAGACAGTTGTTTGGAAGTAGATGCTCTGGACAGATGTTGAATATTGAACTCTGGCAGGGGTTGAACTGCTGCTGTTTGTATTTATTTTAACTGCTTGAATGATATACTAACTGAGTCTACAGTCAGCAGAGCGATTGTTGTAACAGCAGAATATGAAACTCTTTGAAAGCTCCAGATTCTAATTGCATTCACAATGCTGTTCAGGATTTCAGCATAGAATTGAATTGTTCCCATTGTTAATTAGATGAGCAGTCCCATTGCCAGGTTTATTCCACTGAATGCACGGTTAAATGAATGTTAAATGAGATGCAGAAATGGAGTTTTTATTTTCTGTTATTATACATTGGATTTTATTTGGTTTTCCACGAAATCTCCTAAGTACGCAAATTTGCAAATATACACTGAAAAGGAATGGATATCATAGACTTTTTAACTGAAAATAATTTCTGTTTGTGGCCTGGAATTATCGACATTGTCAAACATTGCCATTACTGACCACGTCAATTACAACATCAAGCAGTAACTTAAATCTAACATTTTTAAGACTGTTTGGGTGCCCAACAAAGCTCCCCAAACACTGTACCTATCAAACTCTCGCAGGACAGGGACACCAAGGGGCTAGACACACAGTGAAGATTTAGGTACTCTATTATCATCACCATCATAGGACCTCTACAGTGTGGAAGCAGGCCATTTAGCCCATCCAGTCCACCCAGCTCCTCCAAAGAGCACAGCCAGTCAGACAGCTCCCTTCAAAAGGTTTCAGCCTGAAACATTGACTTTCCCAATCCTCGGTCACTGTCTGACTGGCTGTGCTTTTCCAGCTCTGCATTTATTGACCCTAACTTTCAGGATCTGCAGAGCTCACTGTCTCCTCTGAACAGAATTCCACCTGGACCAACCACTCACAACTCTATCCCTGTAACCTTGCATTTCCCATGGCTAATCTCCCTAGCCTACACATCTTAGGAGACGATGGGCAATTTAGCATGGCCAATCTCCCCAAACTGCATATTTTTGTTATGTGTTGGGGAAACTGGAAACCCATACACAGACATAGGACACAAGCAAACTCCACAAAAACAGTTGCCCAAAGTAGAATTGAACCCATGTCTCTAGTGCTGTGAGGCGGCAGTGCTAACCACTTGAGCCATTTTTACCACCCTCTTTTAAACTGAAGGTAAAGCTCCCTTCAGCGTTGTCCCTATCAAACACTCCCAAGACAGGTTTAGTATAAGGTGTAGACCATGTAGAGTAAAGCTTCCTTAATACTGTCCCCAACAAATGCTCATCCCAGGTCAAGGGCAGTACAGGGTTAGGTACATAGCAAAATTACTTCTGCATTGTCTCCATCAAATACTCCCAGGATAGGTACAACATGGGGTTAGATACAGATTAAAATTCCCTTTGTACTGGTCAATCAGATGATTCAAGGGCAGAACAACATAGCTTTTTAAAGGTAGACAACTGTGGATGTATAAGTGGGCTGCTAATAAGTGAACAGAGACGTCCCTTATTTGTTAGCTTGCATTAGATTTAACAAGGTATCCTTTGGACTACCTTTCTCAGGGGAATAGCTGAGCTATCACCTTAAAGGGACAGGTTATGTTAAACACATTCCATCTCAGCACTTCGACATCCCAGATGTACTTCAATTTGCAACCTACCCATGAACAATGAGCAGAGTAAACACTATTCCAGACGTAGTTTGGCCATAACAAGTTGTGATAGCAACACAAGGCACACATTTAAACAGTGAAAATAAGGCTGTGCTCAAGTTAGAATGACTCCCCGGGGTTTGGTGTAACAATACGAAATCCTTCAACTTTTTTCTTCGTTATGAATTCTCTCCAGGCTGGCCTCAGCCTTGCCGTAGCTCACGCTGTCATTTGAGCTGTTCATAATTCATAATTTTAGTCACACCATTTTCAGTTGGCCAATACTAATCCCTGCCATGTAAAAGCTGACTGTCTTGAATATTGTGTCACCTTCTTTATGCAAAAGCACTCGAGGCAAAATGCTGAGAAAACCGTTTTTTTTCCACGCATCCGTTGGCATCAACATTAAAGTTGTCTTGTCTCACTGCAGGTGACAGTAGCAGCAGCTGGCATTGTTTGAATGTGTTTACAGATCAAACATGGTGCCCTCCTGACATGAAAAACATTACATGCTGCTGACAGACTAGCATTTGCCAACTTCTGACCTGTGAGGATGTGCGAATGGTAAGGAATGCGAGAAATGGTACCATTTCTCTGACTCTGGCACTGTAAAACTGAGAGCTGTTACTCCAGTGTTCCTCTCTAACTGCTCACAAGGTCTTGCTCTCTGTGGCCCACATGAAGGACTGTCCCCACGGAGTGTATGCAGTAATGTACTATCCACTTGTTTGAGCCTCCAGCTTTAGCATAGTGCATCAGCATTCTGCCACACATGCTGGATAGTTCCGGATCGAGCTTGAAGTTTGAGAATGAGAGGGTAAAGGGAGAGAATGAGACCAAGTAGGAGAGAGGGTGAGAAAGAGGGGGCAAGGGTCATTTGAGAGGGAGAGAGAGGAGGAGGATTTGAGTATGAGAAAGACGACAAAATGGGGATGAAGTGATCAAAAGGGTTTGAATAATTGAGAGTGGGTTAGATGGATGGGTGAACCATCTTGTCTACCAGGAGCTCTGATAATGAGCTTCTGTATCAGGAGTCCCAGTGATGGGATATATTCCTTCAGCCTTTGATAAATCCTGGACTTATTTTACTTTGCATCTGAGCCTCGCTTCAAGGCCAGCATTTCTGTACATCTCTAATTGCCCTCAGGGAGGTAGATGGGAGCCAACACCCGAAGAAGCTGTAGGCCTCGCCTTGTGCAGATATCCACAGCAGGGGTTTAATCCAATAACAACAGTGAGGCCTGTCCAAGTTAAGGTGGTGTGCGACTTTGTAGGTGGGTGCTGTTCTAATCTGCCTGCTGCACTTGCTTCTCTAGGAGGTAAATGTCACAGATTTGGAAAGTGTTGCTGAAGGAACCTTATCGAGTTTCTGCAGAGCATCTTATTGTGGTATAGACTGAAGGCGTAGCAGCTCTGATGGCAGAGAGTGAATATTTAAGGATTTGGAATTTAGAAGAATGAGAGATGATCTTATTGAAGGATTCTGAGGGGACTTTACCAGTTGATAACAGGAGGATGTTCCTTATGAGGAGACTTGAAACATGAGGCACGGATCTTACAAACAGAAAGCAGCCTCCTTTGCAAGATTGAGATAAGGAGTTTATTTTTTTTCATTTTGAGGACTGAATTTTCTTCCCTTCAAAAGCAGTGGAGACTAAATTTTAAAATACATTCCAGGCTTTTTGATCTCTAAGCAAATCGATGATTATGGGAGCAGACTGAAAATTGGAGTTGAGATCACAATCAGCAATTCAAATGTCAGAGCAGATTCAAGGGGCTGAATGGCCTACTCTGCCCAAGTGTTGCCATTTCTGTGCAACATACCGCCTAGCACATAAGTGGGCTGTGTGTTCTGGATGGTGTTGGGATGGTGTCGGAACTACAAGTGACAATTTTTCTGTCACATTCCTGACTTGTGCTTTGTAGTTGATGGACAGTCTTTGGGGAGTTGGGAGGAGAATTTCTTGTGGCAGAATTTCAAACTCCAAGCTGCTGTTGCAGATACAGTGTAATAAAATGTGAGGCTGGATGAACACAGCAGGCCAAGCAGCATCTCAGGAGCACAAAAGCTGACGTTTCGGGCCTAGACCCTTCATCAGAGAGGAACACAGCAGGCCAAGCAGCATCTCAGGAGCACAAAAGCTGACGTTTCGGGCCTAGACCCTTCATCAGAGAGCTCTCTGATGAAGGGTCTAGGCCCGAAACGTCAGCTTTTGTGCTCCTGAGATGCTGCTTGGCCTGCTGTGTTCAGCTCTCTGATGAAGGGTCTAGGCCCGAAACGTCAGCTTTTGTGCTCCTGAGATGCTGCTTGGCCTGCTGTGTTCATCCAGCCTCACATTTTATTATCTTGGAATCTCCAGCATCTGCAGTTCCCATTATCTCTGTTGCAGATACAGTATTCATTTGACTGGTCCATAGAGTCATATGATGTGGAAACAGGCTCTTTAGTCCAACTAGTCCATGCTGACCATGTTCCAAAACTGAATTGGTCCCACTCACCTGTGCTTCACCCAAATCCCTCCAAACCTTTCCTAATCATGAACATATTCAAATGTCTTTTAATCATTGTAACTGAGGCTGCATCCACCTCTTTCTCTGGCAGTTCATTCCACACACCAACTACTTTCTCCTTTCCCATTAAAAAATATATCTGCTAGTTTTGAACTCGCCCATTCTGAGGGAAAAGACCCTTGTCATTCACCTTATCTATGCCCCTCATGTTTTTATAAACATCGATAAGGTCACCCCTCAAATTCCCAGCTTCAGTGAAAAAAGTCCCAGCCTTTCCAGTCTACATCTCAAAAACTGCATTCCTGGTAAATCTTGTCAGAATCCTCTCGAGTTTAATAATACCCTTCCTGTAACAGGGTGACCAGAACTGCACACGCTACTGCAGAAGAGCGATAATGCCTGGGAGAGTTGGTGACGAGGGATTTATTGATGGCAGTGCTGTTGAATGTCAAGTGGAGGTGGCGAGACTCTCTCCTTGTGGATAGCAATTACCTGGGTATGTGTGTGGCACAGGTGTTACTTGCAATGCACTAAAGCAAACTTTAATGTTAGCGAGGTCTTTCGGCAAGGGGCTTTGGACTGCCTCATTATCTGACGAGCTGTAATTAGGATGCAGTCTTCTCTAAACATCCGTGTTTCTGACCTTTATGTTGAAGGGAATGTTACTGATGAAGTAGCTGAAGATATTTGTAACTTGGAAACCATCCTGAGGAGCTCCCACACAAATGTCCTGAATGTCCATCACCACAAATTCTCCCATTCTACTAAGTCTGTCTCCAACCTAGTTTACTGACTTCCAATTTATTCAGGTTCTTAGAACCACGCTAGATCTCATTACTGCCTTGATGGCTAGGGTGGTTACTTTCCCCTCACCCGGAAGTGAGTACATTTGGTCATTTTTGTACCGAGGCTATGATGGGGCATGGAGCTGAATGGTTCTGTTCAAATGTAAACTGTGCACGGTTCAGGCAGTAAGTGCCACCTGACTGCACTGTTAGCAGCACTTTCTATTGTTTTGATGCTCAACAGTGGACAGGTCAAGCAGCAATTGCCTTAGTTGGAATTATTCTGTCTTTTCTTTCTGTTGCGGGTGAGTCGCGCATGGACAGTCCTCCAGGAGGTGAGGTTAATGTCAGTGTTGTAGTTATAATGGAACGGCTTGGCTTGTGGTGCAGCTGGTGCTGACCATGAAGTTTTTATCACTGGCAAGACATTACCAAGGCCCTTTACTGTATCTGGAGTGTTCAGTGACTGAGCGATATCCCACAGAGCGAATGAAATTGGCTCCAGATTGATGCTGGGCACCTCAGGAGGACGCCAAGTTGAATCCTATGCCTGACAGTTTCAGCTGATTTGATTTGATTTCATTTCATTTATTTATTGTCATGGGTACCTAAGTACAGTGAAAAGCTTTGCTTACAGGCAGTACAGGCAGATCATGTAAGCAAGGATCGTAGGGTGAATAAAAAGACTTAGAGGCACGCAGGTTACATCGCACAGGGTGTGTGCTAGGCAAGATAAACATTGGTGAGGTCAGCTTTATTTGAAGCTAGAAACTGCATTCATCAGTCTAATAATGGCTGGGAAGAAGATCTTCCTGAACCTGCACGTGTGTGCTCAAGCTTCTGTATCTTTGCCTGATGGAAGAAGTTGTAGGAGAGCATTACCGGGTGCAATGGATGATGTTGGAAGCCCTTCTGCATCAGTAAGCTGTGTAAGTGGAGTCCATGGATAGAAGGTTGGCCTCTGTGATGGTCTGGGCTGTGTACACCACCTTCTGTAGTTTCTTACAGTCTTGGGCAGAAAGTTGCTGTACCAGGCCGTTATGCACCTGGACAGTATGCTTTCAGTGGTGCATCAGTAGAAGTTGGTGAGGGACCTTTTGGATGTGTTAAATTTCCTGAGCCAACTGAGGAAGAAGAGGTGTTTTTGCCCTCTCTCGACCGTCGCAACTCCATGGGAAGTCCAGAACAGGTCGTTGGTTATCGCCACTCCTCGGAACTTGACGCTGTTCACCATCTCAGCCTTGGGTCTGTTAATGCAGATGGCGGCGAGAGGCATGGTCTCCTCCTTTCTTCCTGAAGCCAACGATCAGTTCTCTAGTTTTGCTGACGTGAGGGGTCATTCTCATTGCAACATGTCACCCAGCCCTCTATCTCCTTTCTGTATTCTGACTCATCCTTATTAGGTACACATCCTACCCCAGTGGTATCGGCAGCAAACATGGGGATGGCGCTCATTCGGAATTGAGCAACACAATCGCGGGAATGCAGGGATTGCAGTAAGGGGCTGAGGAGGCACCCTTGTGTGGGAAGGTAGGGGGTGTGCTCCAGCGTTGAAAGGGAAAACCTGAAGATGTTTGTGAATACCTCAGCCTTGTACTTTGCACTGACAGGTTGGACTCAGCCATTCTTAAGGGGACGGATCTTTAGGAGACAACTTGCCCTGTTAGCTGTTTAATTTTCCACCATCATTCAAGACAGGATGAGGCAGGACAGCAGAACGTAGATCTAACCTACTGTTTGTGTGTGCTTTTCTCTACTTACTGCAGGCTGTCTGTACTGGTTAACATGTGTAGCCTTGTTTTGTATCATCTCCAGATTAACACCTCACTTTTCAGTGCTACACCTGGCATACACGATTCATTGAACCCTAGGTTCAATGGGTGTGCTACAGTGGGGGAGATGTCAGGTTTAACATTGAGGTGAAATCTGCGCCTGATGACTCACTCCGCCTCAAGGATGTTCAGGTTTGAATTGTTAGACCTGATCTGGTGTGTAAATGTGGCACTCTGATACGTCACAATGCTGGATGTGAGTTTGCTCGCTGAGCTGGAAGGTTCGCTTTCAGACGTTTCATCACCATTCTAGGTAACATCATCAGTGAGCCTCCGGTGAAGCGCTGGTGTTATGTCCTGCTTTCTATTTATCTGTTTAAGTTTCCTTGGTTTGGTGATGTCATTTCCTGCTTTGGTGATGTCATTTCCTGTTCTTTTTCTCAGGGGATGGTAGATGGGCTCCAAATCAATGTGTTTGTTGATGGAGTTCCGGTTGGAATGCCATGCTTCTAGGAATTCTCGTGCATGTCTCTGTTTGGCTTGTCCTAGGATGGATGTGTTGTCTCAATCAAACTGGTGTCCTTCCTCATCTGTGTAAGATACTAGTGCTTGTGGGTCATGTCTTTTTGTGGCTAGTTGATGTTCATGTTTCCTGGCGGCTAGCTTTCTGCCCGTTTGTCCAATGTAGTGTTTGTCACAGTTCTTGCAAGGTATTTTGTAAATGCAGTTCCCTCAACATGAAGGAAGGACCGGAAGCTCATTGTCTTCATCATCGACGAATGCATTTTTGATTCATTGGTGAACATCAGGTTGGCTAGATTGTTTTTAAAGACGTTGCGAAACTTGAAACGGTTCAGAAAAGATTTACGAGGATATTGCTAGGGTGTTGGAGGTTTTAAGCTTTGGGGAGAGGTCACATAGGCTGGGGCTACGTCCCCTGGAGCATCGGAGGCGGAAGGATGTCCTTATAGATGTTTACAAAATCATAAGAAGCTTGGCTAGGGTGAACAGCGGAGGTCGTTTTCCCAGGGTAGGGGAGTCCAAAACAAGAGAGCACAAGTTTAAGGTGAAGGGACAAGGATGTTAAAGGGACTTGAGGGGCAACATTTTCATGCAGAGGGTGGTGCACTTATGGAATGAGCTACCAGAAGAAGTGGTAAACACTGGTACAATTAAAGCATTTAAAGGCATATGGATGGGTACATGAATAGAAAGGATTTAGAGAGATATGGACCAAATGCTGGCTAATGGAACCAGATTAATTAAGGATATCTGGTTAGCATGGGTGAATTGGACTGGAGGGTCTGCTTCCATGCTGGACACCTCAATGACTCTATGATTGATGACTTTCTCAGCATCAGGCTGAGTATGAGAGCCTTGATCCCTGGGATCTGACTGGTTCCATCAGTTAGTGGCACCATCAAGCCATTCTTTGTGATGGACTTTGAAACCTCCACCCAGAGTATGTCTTGTCTCCTCGTCACCCAAAGTATTTTTCTTCTGAGTGTGAGGAGCACTGAGTCACCAGATGCGAGGAATGCAGTTGATGGTAATCAGCCAGGGTTTCCTCTGTTTAGCCTGACGCCAGAAGACATTGTGGTGTCTGCAGTCAAGATTCTAGAAGATTCCCAGGTCAATTGCCTCCTGATTGTGTACCACTGTGCTGCAACCTGTCTTTTCTCTGGTACAGAGCAATGCACAGAGATAGTCCAGGACATTAGCTGCAATATATGAATCTGTGAGCAAACTGTCAGACCATGTTTGACTCATCAACAGGTTGGCTTTCCCAATTTTGACGTAAGTTCCCCAGGTATTCATGTCTGTGTTGATTGTGTCTTACAAGTGTAATTTGAGTGACTTTTTATGCCATTTCAGAGGACATTTAGGAGTCAACAAGCTTGGATGAACTAGAAAAAAATTTCTTTCTTACAAGAGCAGCAGGCTGAGGTGCCATGGTGGTTTAGTGGTTAGCACTGCTGCTTCTCAGGACTAAGGATCTGGGCTCAATTCCAACCTCAGGTGACTCTGAATGGAATTTGCACGCTCTTTATGTGGGTTTTCTCCCACAGCCCAAAGGTGTACAGGTTAGGTAGATTGGCCATGCTAAATTGTTTCATAGTCTGGACAGTAGATGGATTAGCCATGGGAAATGCAGGGAAGGGGTCTAGATTTGGGTGGGATGCTCTTTGGAGGGCCAGCATGAATTTAGTGGGCTGAATGGCCTGCTTCCCACAATGTAGGGATCCAAGATGAAAATTTTACAGCACTGTTGGAACAGTGGCAGCAATTCCATGCAAGCCCATGCTTTTAGAGCAACAACTGTGAATTACATTTATATGGCATTTTCAACATTGTTAAAAAAGAAGCAAGACAATTTCACAGGACCGAAATCAGGAAAAAAAGCATTGATACTGAGCCGCATAAGGAATTATGAGGACAGGCAACCAAAATCTGAGTCAAGATGTTATGTTTATAGCCATATTTAGAGTCAGAGTAGGAGTGAAAGGGAGAGAATGGGAGCTTGGGGCGCAAGCTTCTGAAGGCGTGGTTGCCAGGAAGGTGAGGAAGGAAATTGGAGATGTGCAAGGCATTACATTGGTTACAGCAACTTGTTTAAAATCCATTCAAATTTAGTAAGAATTGAATGGGATTTGTTATGTTCTTTATTGCAAGCTGGAGGAAACTCAGTTTCAGTCGCTGAGTCTGTCAGGCTGTATTAAACTTGCTATTAAGTAAATGCATTTAGTGTTTATGTTATCTGAAGCATGCAAAATGCAAGGTCCTATTGAATGTTTGATTACACACTCTGTATAGCTGCTGGCTGTCAGCAGGAGCTCATTTCAGAAAGAGATGGATGTTGGGATTTGAGTTAGAATGTCACAACGAACATTAACTTTCAATGGTCCCATCTTATTTAAAATGTTCTTCATCAACTGGAGTGAAAGGTGGAGGCTGTTTGAATTACATTGTAATAAGACATTCAACTCAGATTAAAAACTGTCTTGCCATTACAATGCTTAATTAAATAAAACCTGTGCAGTGGTTTCGTTGGCAGTTCCCTGGATTTGTGAGGGTGTCTGCCTGTAGCATTAACATTTGGAATTACGTTGAGTAATTGGACTAGTTTACAGTCCAGATCCGTTTTTGGGTCAACTTGACATCCAAATAGGAGACTTTCCTAGATTGACAGGGATGTGTTCTCTCAAGCTGCATTGAGAGAGACATGAGCTGGTCGCACCTCTGCAGATATCCTGGTGGTTAAAAAGTAGTCAATGCTGGGAGTGGCCCCCAGATGCATCAAGGGAAGAGCTGATGGAGCAGGCAAAGCAAAATGTGAAGAAAGGGGGGATGGGGTATAGAGAAAGGTTTAGGGAGGCAGGAGAGGAGAGAAAGAGGAAACAAGAAAAGGGAGGAAGAGGAGGAAGAATGGGGGGTATAAGGGAAGAAAAAGACAGATGGGATGTATGTGGCTTAGACGTGAACTTATAGGTTGTGTGTTTGTTTGTACCTGCTGCTCTTGTCTTTCGAGATGGTGGTGATTACAGGTTTGAGAGGTGTTTTGAAGAATCCTTGGTGACGTTGTTGAAGTGAATCTTGTAGATATTATACACTACTGCCACTGTGTACCATGCTCATCGAGCGGGCTGCTCTGGACTGAATGGCCTTGACTTTCTTGAGTGCTGTTGGAGGTGTACTCATCCAGGCAAGTGGAGAGTATTCCATCACACTCCTGGATTGTGCCTGGTACATGATAGCCAGGCACTAGAGAGACAGGAGGATACCTACTCACCACATAATTCCCAGCATCTCGCCTGCCCTTGTAGCCACTGTATTTAGATGGCTGGTCCAGTTAAGCCTCTGGTAAATGGTAGTCTGCAGGATGCTGTTGATGGGGAATTCAGAGAGATAATATATCCATTGAATATTAACTGGAGAAGGTTAGATTACTGTTAAAGGAAGGAATGAGCAACATAACACTCAGAGTGGTGATTGCGAATAATGAGATAATGTTGAAGAGCAGCGGCACAGGTGGAGTGACCCAGATGAACACCTTCTGTCTGTTCGTTTCCATGATTCAAGCAGGAATCTTGACAGCTGAACTACATATGTTGCTGAGCCACTCTGACAACTGCACTGGGCACAGGGTTTAACTGAGATTAAATAGAATACTGGATTGAGAATTGTGTATCTGGTTGGATAATGTCACAAAGCACACGTGAAGCACTACAAAAAGCCAGGAGTGTGATGGAATACTCCCCACTTGCCTGGATGAGTGTAGACCCAACAACACTCAAAAATCTTGACACCGTCCAGGACATAGCAGCCCGCTTGATTGGCACCGCATTCACATCCCTCCACCACCAACACTCAGTCACAGCAGTGTGTAGTATCTACAAGATGCACTGCAGAAATCCACTAAAGAGCCTCAGTTGGCACCTTCCAAACCCATGAGCACTTCCATCTAGAAGGACAAGGACAGCAGACACGTGAGAACACCACCACCTCCAAGTTCCCTCTAAGACACTCACTCTCCTGACTCGGAAATATATCGCCGTTCCTTCACTGTCGCTGGGTCAAAATCCTGGAATTCTCTCCCTAACAGCATTGTGAGTCAACCCACAGTAGTTGGACAGCAGTTCAAGAGGGCAGCTCACCACCACCTTCTTATGGGCAACGAGGGATG
The DNA here is from genome assembly GCF_030684315.1 of Stegostoma tigrinum. Taxonomy (NCBI): domain Eukaryota; kingdom Metazoa; phylum Chordata; class Chondrichthyes; order Orectolobiformes; family Stegostomatidae; genus Stegostoma; species Stegostoma tigrinum. The sequence continues at coordinate 78,267,082 of NC_081363.1, read as the reverse complement.
GGCAAGAAATGCTGGTGCAGCCAAGGATGCCCACATCCCACAAATGAATAATTTTTTTTAAAATAGCATCAGAGACATCTAGGCAGTTGAATAATTGTTTTAGGAAGCCAAAACCAGTGCATAATTGTGTCTGGGTTTGATCAAAGCTGCTAAGGGATGAATACGAACTTGATCAGTCGAAACGAAAGGACCAGTCTGTATTCACTAAAGAAAGATCAAGGTGGGATTTCAGATGACAACAGGTAGATGATTGGTGAGAAGACAGTCATCCTTGGTTTCTCTAAGTTAGTGCAAATGGATTTACCAAAGACGCTTTGTTTGAAACCTTAAAATAAAATTAAGTATTAGATTTGAAAAGTTTTAAGTAGACTTGATTTTCTGTCAGCCAATTTTACACCAGCTAAGTGTTTCGTTGCTGCCTATTAAGTACAAGCACGGCAGGACAGTACAGTCCCATGGGATGCAGATCCCAGTCCGTACATTAACTCTGAGACTTTTCTTGTGTTCTGCACAGCCTTGTACATGCAGGAAGTGATGCTACCTGGAGCAGCTCAAACTCTGAGGGTTCTGGAGCTTAACCAGCAGCTAGTGTCACTGCAGCACACCCTGAGGTTTAGAAAACCAGGGATAGCACATTTCTGGAGGAGATCTCACCTCGCCATATCAACTATGCAGGCAGCAAGAGAAGCAGACAATCAAGGAGATAGTGAAGGAATCTCCTGTTCTCCAACTTGTATGGTTAGGGTGAGGGTCCCTCTGGCGGAATACTGTTCCAAAGAAGAGTCGTATTGGACTCTCAGCTAACTGTCTCCACAGATACTTCCTGAGCTGCTAACTTCCTCCAGCACTTGGGTTCATTTCCAACCTGCACTTGGCTGCTAATTCAGGGTTTATTCCTGGTACAAAACACTAAGTGCAGAAAAAGGAAGATGATGCAGCTAATGCGTAGCTGGACACATAATGAGGGAGCAAGGGCTTTAGGTTTCTTGGGTATTGGCATGCATCAGGGAAGATAGGACCTAGGCAAAGTTGGATGGGTCTCATCTCAGGCCTGAGACCAAACAGAGGGGTTTGCAAGTACTTGCAAGAGTCTAAATTAGCTTGGCAGGGGACTGGGACCCTGCCTGTACATATAGAAGAGTGTGCAACAATATTGAAAGTGCAAGACTGAAAATTATTCGGAATATAAGGCCGGAGAAACAAAGGCTAGAAGAGATTAGACGTCAAAAAAGTTCAGTGATTCAGCAATGGACACTTCAATGCAAGACATCTAATGAATATATGGATAATTTGAGGACATAAATACGTTGTTGGAATTATAAGGCCGCTTGTGCTTGTAATTACATTACTCTATCGCCTTGCAAATCTCCGATTTTACAAATTCAAGTGACATGCAGTTTCCACTGTTCATCTGGAACATGTTCCTTTTAGGTTTGGAAGAATTACAGCCAGAAGACTATAATCTTTGACACTCAATTCTTTGGCAGTCTGAGATGTGCGGTTCTTTTTTTTTAAACTCTTAGATTTCCTCTAAGAAGGAGTCTTCCCTGATGAAACAGGTGATTGGATCTTTTCAGTATATTGACATTCTTGACGTTCCCTCTCTGAGGAAGCTGTTATGGAGTTGTTCACATCATATAGTCAACCTGTGTCAGCAGATTTTCACACTGAATCCATCTGTAGGTTTGTGATGAAGCACGTAAGGCTTTTATTTCAACATGTCGATTGGTTTGGACTCTCTCATTTACCCTCCGTGATTGCATTATTGATGAAAGAAGTATGTCTGCGTCTTCAGTTTGAGAATTGCTTCTGGCTTGGCATTGATCTCTGTCAGGCTGACTTAGGATTCTCCCTGGGAGAATGAAATTAAATATTCTGTTTGAACTTGCATCCTCCCAATCAGCTCAGCATCTTACATCATTGAATCTGCCATGGCTCACTGAGCTGTGGCTCATTCTGAGTTATATTAGTTTATTTGATTCATCAGCTAACTCATGAGGTATACTGTTCATTAACAATCCCATTGCTGGGTTTATGTCATAAAGCTTTTCAGCTCCTGCAGTCTTCGTGCTCTTCAGTGTGAAGAACATGGAAAACATTTGTGCCAATGTGGTATAATCATAGATTCCTGGCACTAATCTCAGGTGGTTCTGTTCGTTGTTTAGACTCTATCATTAGTCTGGGGTGCCCTATAAAATCCTCGATTGGCAATTCCTCATTGATGTTTTGAATATGGGGTGAAAAGGATTTCTATTAACCCTGTCCATGCTCCTCATAAGCTTATACATCTCTATCAAGGTACCGCCTTTAACCTTCTCTGCTCCAGTGAGAACACCCTAAGGTTAACCTCTCTTCATAGTTAGACTGCTCCATCCAGGGAGCATCCTGGTGAATCTCCTTTGTATTCCCTCCAGTGCAATCACACCCTTCCTGTAGTGTAGTGCCCTGAACTACAGACAGTACTCCAAATCTGTACAGCCCCAATGTGAGCTCCCTGATCTTACAATCTATGCCACGAATGATGAAGGCAAGCGTTCCAAATGCTGCCTTAACTACTCTATTAGCCTTCCCTGACATCTCCAGGGATCTGTGAACAAGCATCCCAAGATCCCTCTGAGCTTCCTGCTGTCTCGTCATTCATTGAGTATTCCCTTAGGTTGTTGCTCCTTCCACAGTGTATCACTTCAGACTTATCAGGGTGAAATTCCATTTGCCACTGATCTGCGCATCTGACCAATCCCTTTCTGTTGTCCTGTGAATTAAGACCTCCATCCTCGCTTTTACCTATCTAGCCAATCTTTGCTTCATCCACAGCTTGCTTATCCGAACCCTTCCCCACCCACTACACACACAACCCCTCCACCCCCCATTTCTCATCTACGTCACTTATATGTATCCCTAAAAATGAGGGACCCAGTACCATATCCCTGTGGTACATCATTGCACACTGGTTTATTTTAGTTTAATACTACCTTTAGCTTTGCTTGTAGATCACAAGTGATGGGTTCAACCTTTGGGCTTTTTTTTCACTTATTGAAATGTATCTATTGCATGCACGCTGAAGTATCCCCAAAATCACTGCATTTCTATGGAGCTCTTTTATTAACCTAATTTGCCATTCACTTTTTGACCAACCTTCTATGACCTCCTCATCTAGGCTTTCCAGTCGTCATGTAAACTAAAATTTACTGGGAATATTGCCTTGTTTTTTCTGATAAGCTTACGTCACCTCTTCCTTCGTACATCATCCTTCCATGTGGCTATTGTTTGGAGTCACTCTCACAAGTAGCATCTTGCATTGATCATTTCTCATTTCTATCCAAGCTGTTTTCTCGTCTCAATGGCCCAAATTTAGGCGATCGCAATCTACTGTATTGATACTGCCATTAATTAATAAAGCCACCCCTCCACCTTTTCTTAATTTCCTATCCTTCCTAAGTGTCCTGTACTCTTCAAGACTCAAGTCCCAATCCACACCATCCTGCAGATATGTCTCTATAATGGCTACCAGATTGTATGTACTTATTTCTATCTGTATTCTAAACTTATCCATTTTTGTTTCAAATGTGATATGCATTCAGATACATAGCCTTTAGGATATTCCCTTATACTCTCCATAAATTCCAGTCATATCTGTTGGTTGACGCTTGGGCTCATTCTTGTTATCTGTTCCCATCATGGCCAGTTAATTATTTCCTGTAATAGTATCCTTCTCTTTTTGGCCTTAGCTGTTCTCTATGATTTGCTACATTTTCCCAAATTTGATCCATTGACTTCTCTGATTCATTTAAAGTCCTCCCTAATTCTCTGGTTAATTATTTAGAAACAAGACTGGCCCCAGCTACATTCAGATGGAGACCAACCCCTCGGTAGAAATGCCACATCTGTCAGGCTTGGTGCTGGCCCTCCTACAAATAGGAATTCACTTCTCTCATACCAGTCTTGAAGCCACAGATTCATTTCTGTCTCATTTGAGTTGCCTTCTGCTAACTTACTTGTGGCTCGTTTTTCATGCAAGATAATGACCTATTTTAAGGTTCTGTTTCTTAACTTGGTACGTATGAAGAGTTAGGTACCCTGTAGAAGCTCCTATATAATCCTACCTATATTGTTGGTGACTACATGGATCATGATGACAGGCTCTTCTCTCTCCTACTGCAAGTTCCTCCACAACTAAGGAGTTGTAGAGTCGTACAGCATGGAGCTGACCCTTTGGTCCAACCAGTCCACGCTCACTATGTTCCCAAACTAAACTAGTCCCACCTGCCTGTGCCTGGCCCATACCTCTCCAAACCTTTCCTATTCCTGTACTTACCTAAATGTCTTTTAAATGTTGTACCTGCATCCAGCACATTGTAGCATTGTCTGGCAGTTCAGTCAATGCATGAACCACTTTCTGTGTTTAAAAAAACAGTTATCTCTCATGTTATTTATAAATCTTTCTCCAGACAAAAACCTGTCTACCTGTGATGCAAATTTCAAAGAATTATGTACCCGAATCCCTAGGTCTGTCTGTTCTGCGACACTATCCAGGGTCCTACTATTAATTGTATAAGTTCTGTCCTTGTTTGTATTACCAAAATGCAATACGTTGTATCTAAAAAAAAATTAAACTCTATCTGCCACTCTTCAGCCCATTGATCAAGATCTCTTTGTAATCTTTAGACAACCTCTTTAACTGTCAATTTTGGTGTTATTTGCAAGCTTCCTAACCATGTCTCTTATATTCTCATCCTTATATAAGTGACCTTGAGCAGGCATTCTGAACCCTGGCCCTGGGCAGACAGCACAGCAGTATGGACTCATGCTGCTTGCTAGGGACAACAGTGACAATTCCCTTCATTAGACTGTCCTGCTGCCACTGCTACCTCTTCCTACTCCCACTCTTGCATGGTTTCCTGTAAAACAATGCAATAATCGGTTAGGTCATCAGCCCTGATTCTCTTTCAGGCAAGCTAGAAGTACCCTAAACTCGTTGAACAATAAAAAAAAAATTAACACCTCTGTTGCCCTGTCCTCTGCGTCCAGATACCAGCTACATTTACAGTTACATTCTATCCTGCCTCTAAACAGGCATCCTAGCCTAAAAATTCCAGGTAGTTTTCCCTCTCCCTGATGTATCAGTGATCTATCAGCCTCCAGATCGTAAACTCTTAGCCAAAGCTGTTCAAACTTCAAATACTTGACTACCCTGCACAGACTGGCATCCAGGAACTCCTACATGTTGCAGCCATGATGCATCAGAAGTCCTGCCATGGCTGATGCATTCAAATTCGCTACTCAATTATTTCATTCAATTCTATACATAGTTATGTTTTTCAGATATTTTATTAACCCTGCCACCAGTTGCTATACTGTGCTGAATTTTGGCAGTAGAATAAGCCCTAGTTACTTAGCAGACACTCATTAAATGACTAGCTTTCTCTTCTGTAGCAAATTCCAGCTTTCATTGTCGTTTTATTGAATGATTCTTGCCCCTTCTGGTTTAAGTAAATGATTCCTGCTTTAGTCATGACTCCATGAGGGATCTCCTGCCTCTCTTGCAGCTTGAATAAAATCTGCTAAAATTTCTGTGCCAGTTAAAACAGGCTTTTAATCTTCCCATTGTTGTTGCTTTAATTATTTGGCTTCGCAACATACAAGGATTTGTGACCTCTGATTAATTTTTATTTTGTGGTACTTTACTTCAGTTTCTGTGCCCCGTGGTACCCATTCATTATGATGGCTATTTGCTTGATCTGAGCTGTAAGTGAACTTCTTACTTTTCTTGTCTGAATTATTGCATTATTTTAGTGCTATTGCTGGCCCGCTGGGGCTTTTATTCATGGAATCTCTGATGTATGTTACTCAGATTACTGCTAGACCTTAATCTTGGATTTGCTCCCACAGACCGTCTATGGGCCATTGCATTGCAATGTAGCTTGTATTTGATCTTGAAGTTATTGGTTCTTTATCTCTAGGAATTTGCTAAAACCTTGTTTTTAAATTTTGTAATGGATCTCTTCCCAGTTCTGAAATGCTTCTACTATTCACTAGAACACTCTTCCTTTGAGGATTGCCATGAGGGTTACTTCTATAGTGGTTTTAAATCTTCAGCTCTTCCTGTTGCTGCATGAGCAGGCAACTTAAAGCTGGGTCAGAGGATCTCACACTGCTGCTTACCATGTGTGGTATGAATTGTCAAAACAAATGCACGCCACTGCTCACCATGTTGTATGATGGTCATGCCAATTCTCTATGGTGTGCGAGCTATCACTGATAATGAAGGTTAATGTTATAATCTTCTTTGTGCTGTCTTCAAGTTTGCCTATTGTAAATGCACTTACTTCCTCCAAGTCATTTAAGTACATTTTGACCAATTGTGGTCCCAGCAGTAATCCACATGGAACCCCACAGGTCACAAGTCATTAGCCTGAGAAACAACGCCTCAACCCCACTTGCTGTTTACTGCCTATGAGCAGTATGTTTTATTTCCAATACCCTGGGCTGTTATCTTATGACTTCACCGTTTGTGAGGCACCTTGTCAGACACCTTCTGAAGGCCTGAATGTAACACTTCTACTGGTTCCCCTCTATCCACTCTGGTTGAGATTTCCTTAAAAATTCGAGTAAATTAGTCAGATGCAATTTCTTTTACAGGAAGTCATACTGACTGCTTGCTTAGATTATGATTTTCCCAATGCTCTGCTATTACTTCCGTAATTGATTCTGATACTTTTCCGACAATGGATATTAGGCTAATTGGCCTATAGTTACCTGCTCTCTCCCTTTTGAATATGGGCATCACAATGGCATTTTTCCAATCCTCTGGTAGTTCTCCAAAATCCAATGACTTTTGGAAAATTACAGCTAATGCACCCACTATCTCTGAAGCTATCTCTTTTAGGATCATATGATGCTAGTCAATAGGACAAGGCACTTAGCACCTTTAGTCCCATTCACTTGTCTAATATTACTTCTCTAGTGATGGTGATGCTACTTAATTCCTCCCTTGTATTCTTTGGTATTAATGAGATGTTTCGCCATAGGGACTGTTACAAAATATCCATTTAACTACTGTTGTCTCCTCGTCCCCCATAACTGTTAAGGGGCCTATGTTCACTTTCCTCTTCCTTTTTTAATATTTAAAGAAACATTATTGTCAGTTTTATATTCCTCGCTAGCTTGCCCTCAATTTTTCTCTCTCTATTATCATTTTAATCTTCCTTCACTGGGTTCTGTATTTATCCCAGCCTTCAGGGCTGTCACTGACTTTTGCCTCCTTATGGTTTGTTTTCTTTCAACCTCATACTCTCTTTAACTACCTTCATTAGTCTCTTACAACCTTTTCCCCTTACCGGGACATGTTTTTGCTCTGATGCTAAGTTTGCGCTCTCCCAAGGCCACTTAGCTCCTGTCACCATTACAGCCTTGGTTTAAAACATTGGACAAAAGAGCTGAGCTCCAGAAGGGAGGTGAGAGTAATTCCCCTTGCTATTGGGCTTCATTTGACCAAGTGTGGCATCAAGGAGCCCGAGGAAAATCACCATCAATAGGAATCTGAGGAAAACTCACCACTGGTTGGAGTTATGCCTGGCATAAAGGGAAGAAGCTTGTGGTTGTTACAAGTAAGCGAGGTCAGCCATGTCAGCTCCAGGGCACCTCTGCAGTAGCTCCTCAGGGTGGTGCCCTAGGCCCAATCATCTCCTCATCTTCAGCTGCTTCATCAACAAACCTCCCTCGAACATAAGGTCAGAAGTGGGGTGTTCATTGATGACTGCAGACAGTCTGTGTTCAAATCTAACAAGACCCGGATCAAGCCCAGGTTTTGACTGATAAGTGGCAAGTAACATTTCCGGCATACTATGGCTAGATAATGATCATCTTGAACGTGAGAGAATCTACAAGGTTGTAGACATGCTTGTTGAGCCGGCGTGTTTGATTGCAGACATTTTGCCACCTTGCTAGGTAACATCATCAGTGCGCCTCTGGTGAAGCATTAGTGTTCTGTCTTGACTGTTATTTATTCGCCTCAGTTTGCTGGGGTGGTTGGCATTACTTCCAGTTCAGTTTTTCGGTAGTTTGTATATTGGGTCTAGTTCAATGTGTTCGATGGAGTTCCAGTTGGAATGCCAGGCCTCCAGGAATTCCCTACCATGTCTCTTTTTAACTTGGGCTATTATGGATGTGTTGTCCCAGTTGAATTCGTGTCAGTCTTTGTCTGTGTGTATGGAGACCAGGGACAACTGGTCATGTCTCTTGGTGGCTAATTGGTGTTTGTGTATCCTTATTGTCAGTTTTCTTCCACTTTGGCCTATGTGATGTTTCTCTCAGTCCTTGTGTGGTATTTTGTACATTACGTTAGTTTTATCGGTTGTGGGTATGGGATCCTTTACGTTCATTAGCAGCTGTCACAGAATGGGTGTTGGTTTGTGGGCTACTCAGGCCCCTAGGTATTAGGGTAGCCCACAAACCAAGAACCCTATGACAGTTATACACGAACGTAAAGGACTGTGAGAAACATTACATGGGCCAAAGTGGAAGAAAACTGACAATAAGGATACACAAACACCAATTAGCCACCAAGAGATGTGACCAGTTATCACTGGTCTCAATACACACAGACAAAGAAGGACCTGATTTCGACTGGGACAACACATCCATAATAGCACAGGCCAAACACAGACAAGTCAGGGAATTCCTGGGTGGCCTGGCATTCAAACCGGAACTCCATCACCAAACACAATGCACTGGACCCTATATACAAACCACTGAAAAACTGAACTGGAAGTGATGCCAACCATCCCAGCAAACCGAGGCGTATAAATAACAGGCAAGACAAAACACTAATGCTTCACTAGAGGCGCACTGATGATGTTACCTAGCAAGGTGATGAAATGTCTGCAATCAGACACACCGGCTCGACAAACACGTCTACAACCTCATCCACAGCCCGAGCTACAAATCTATTACCCCTTTACCTTCAATGACACCACCATCTCTGAATGCTCCACTATCAACATGCCTGGGGGTCACAGTTGACCAGACACTGTACATGACTAGCCAAATAAATATCATGGCCACTGGAGCAGCTGAGAGGTTGGGAATTCAGCAACAATTAATTGACTTCCTGAATCCCTGAAGCCTGGCCACCATCCACAAGGTACAAGTGAGGAGATTGAGGGAATACTGTCCACTAACCTGTGTGAGTGCAGTTCCAAAAGCACTTAAGAAGATCAACACCATCTAGGACAAAGCGACCCACTTGATTGACACCGCTCCAACAACTTTGACATACATTCACTTATAGCTGGCACACAGCAGAAGCTTGTACACTTACAACATGTATTACAGTGACCCACTGTCGATCCTCCGGCAACACTTTCCAAACCATTGACTTCTACCACTGAGAAGGATAAGGGCCGTGACAGAATGGAACCACCTCCAACCTATGTACCATTCCGAGTTGGCAATATATTACAGTTCCTGAGTGTCTCTTGGGGGGAAAAGAATACATGAATTCCTTCTCTAACAATATTATGACTATACCTACACCGCAAGGCAGTTAGGGGTGGGCAATAAATGTTGACCCAGCTGGCGACAACCATATGCCATGAATGAATAGCAATGATATGAATAGTGTGCAGGCTTCGGACTTTATTTGACCTCGACGTTAAGATCCCATCTGAAATAATCTAAGGCAATTAAAAGTACTTTTAATCATTAATATTACACTTCATATCCTTGCAGGCAGGAGAGAACACAGGCTTCCCTGTGCCCAATCTCTGGAATAGATTGGAGCATCGATCCAAGAGGTAAAAGGTCACTGATATTACAGAATGCACAGACCAACTTGTGACATCTTTATTTACTAAATTGACTTGAACAGGGCGCAGCATAAATGATTCTTTCACGGCCTCAGAAGACAGCACCGTAGCTCATTAGTTCCTTAATGGACTTATCTAAAAGGCATAAGGTGATCAATTTTGTCTTGAGCATCAATTAATCATTAAAATAATTTCCATAATAAATTGATGATGCCCCTGGTAATTGCCTGTAGCATATCTGCAAGGTTCGAAAGCTCAGAACATCTGAAAAATATGCTCCAACTCTATTTTAGCCTAACTGTATCATCCATAACAATTGCTCAAATTAATTGTTGTTGCAAGCTCTAAAATATGGAAATTGTATTTGACAATTGCAAAACCTAATAGAGGTGTTCAAACGCCTGAGATTTTGTCGAGTAAATAAAGAGAAATGACTGTGTATTTGGTGTAAGACTAGGGAACACAGATTTAAAAGAATTGGCAAAAGGATATGAAAGAAAATGTTAATGCGACGAATTATGACCTGGAATGCTTGGCCTAAAAAGGTGGTGAGGAGGTTGAATTGGAACTTTCAAAGGTTTTGTTTTAATAATTCATTCATGGGATGTGAGCATTACTAGTGAGCTCAGCATTTATTCACCATCCTAATCGCCCTTGAGAAGGTGAAGGTAGTAGCCCAAGCTCATGAGCTGCTTGTTCTGTCAGTCTGCCCACAATGGCTTCAGGAAGGGAATTCCAGGATTTTGACCCAGTTACTAGTGAAGGATCAGCGACATATATTTCCAAGTCAGCTTGCAGACGCGAGATGTTCTCAGCCTTTGCCCTTCTGGGTGGTAGAGGTCACAGTTTTGGAAGATGCTGTTGAAGGAACCTTGGTGAGTTGCTGAGATGCTTCTCACAGGCATACTATGCTGAAGGCACTGTGCCCCACTGGCGGAGGCAGTGTATGTTTAAGGCATTTGATGCATATTAACCAAATGGGCTGCTTTGTCGTGGATGATATTAAGATTCTTGGGTGTTGATGGAGCTCCTACACATGGGTAAGTGGAAAGGGTTTTGTCATTCTGGTTTGTAAATGGTTAGTGGGCTTTGGGAAGTAAAAGGGTGGGTTAGGCAATGCAGAGCTTCCACACCTGACTGGCTGCTGTAGCAACACATTTTTATGTTAAATTTCTCATGATTGGTGACCAGTAGGATGTTGGAAATAGGTGCTGATGCCATTGTTTTTGGACGGGAAATGGTTATTTTGTGGCATTTGTGTTGCAGGAATGTCACCGCCGCTTCTGTTTTGTCGAAGATTGTCCTGGTGTTGCTGTTCATGGACATAGACTGATTCATTACTGAGAAGTTGTGAATGGAATATAGTGCGTGGAAGCACGAGTAGACAATTTAGCACTTAGTGCTCGTTCTACCAATCAATAAGGCCATGGTCCATCTCATTGTGCTCTCCATGTTCTGTCTGTATTCTATTAACCCTTGGCGTCCTTGGCTATTAAAGATCTAGCCAACTCTGCCTTGAATCAATTTGAAGTCTGAACCTCCACTATCATGAGGGGAAAAGAATTCCAATCTCGCAGGAAAATAAAATCAATATCCTCATCTCTTTTTCTTAAATAAATGGTATCCTCTATGATACCTGCCTCATATGAGGACAACCCTTCAGAAATTCTTTCTGTCTGGTTTGTTCTAGATCTTACATGTTTCAATAAGATCATCTCTTGTTTTGCTTCCTTCCAAAGCATATAGGCCCAATCTGTTCATCACGTGATGAACTCCTGATTCCAGAAATGGGTTGAGTGAACCTTCTTTGAAATTCTTCTATCATTTTTTTGCAAAGAAGGAGACTAAAACAGTTCTCAGTACTCTGATGCAGCCTCAACATATATATATATATATATATATATATATAATATATTCCATTTCCCCTACAACAAGTAACAATGTTTTTCCATTTGCCTTTCTCACCACTTGCTACACCTATGTATTAACTTTGGTTATGTATCAGGATGCCCAGATCGCCCTGTATCTGAGTTTTACAATGTACCTTTGGTTAACTAGTGTACCAAATCTCTATTCTTCCTGCCAAAATGGATAAGTTCACATTTACCCACATCATACTCCCGCTGTCAATTTTTTGCACACTTGCCTTCACCTGTCCAGATCCCATTGTTTTATCCCGTCTTGACTACTTACTTTCTAACCTATCTTGTTATCATAGAAAAAATTAGTTGCCATTCTGTTGATCCTTTCTTTCAAGTCATTGATACAGATTGTAAATAGTGGAGGGCCCAGAGTTCAACATTCCACTAGTGACAGCTTGCCAGACCAAGAAAGACCCATTTATCACTACTCTCTGCTTCCTGTCAGCTCCTCAATCCCTCACCTGTGCTAATATGTTGCCCCCAAACCATGTACTATTATTTTATCCAACTACCTTTGATATGGCACCGTATCAAATAATTTTTAGAAAACTGAAGCACCAATGCTACAGAAATGCTTCATATTTAATGTTGCTTGAAGTGGGGGGGGGGGTGTGGGGTGCGGAACTTAAGTTTTGAAGGATTGTGGAAAAATAGACATATTTTCTGCTTTGTGGAATTACCTAGAATGGTTTCTTTTGAAGAGTTTAGTGACGCTTCCCTGTGGACATGGGAGTTTTTAGTTCCCCTGTAAGTCACATGACTGATGTTTGCTTACTTTGATTGAGCTACCTTCTGGGGTGGCTTTGAACAGCGACTGGTTTGGAGAGATGTTTCTATCATTTGGTTTATTTGGTGTGATGCCTACTAAGAAAATGGTAAGTTGGAAGAAATCCTGCTCAGAACCAGGTGATTTTGGAGGAACGTTTGGTAAGAACAAGCTGCCCAGCTGATCACACTCATTTCAGAGAACAAGGTCCTCTTGTATTTTTCAAGCTGAAGCCTATTTGTTCTTTCAAATACTTTTAAAAGAACAGCTCAATTACATTTCATGTGCATGCGTGTGTATGTTAAGCAATCCAACTTCTAAATTCTTGACTCTCTCCATCATTCAATAAGATTGTAGCACTGATCTGTTTTTGACCTCAAATCCATATCCCTGCCCACACTTGATAATCTTTCACTCCTTTGTTAGTCAAGAGACTAAATCTCAAAACGCTCATGTAAATATTCAATTGGTAGAGAAGACAAATGGAATGTTGGCATTTATTTCAAAGAAAAGGGAGGGAGATTTTGCTAAAATCATCCAGGAAACTGGTGAAATCAGAGCAGGAATACTATAATCAGTTTTGAGTCTCTTATCTAAGGAAAGAGATATTACCATTGGAGGCAGCCTGGAGAAGATTCACTGTGTTGGGTGCAGGGGAATTTTATTTTTATGAGGAGAGATTGAGTAATTGTGACCTCTACTCAATGAGTGTAGAAGAATGAGAGGCAACGTTGTTGAACCACGTGATGTTCTCAGAGGGCTTGATAGGGTATGTGCGGAAAAGTGGTTTTCCCCTTATAGAGAATCTAGAACCAGTGTCCGATGTCAGACTAAAGGGTTGTCCAGTTAGGAGAGATATGAAGAGGAGTTTCTTCTTTAGTAAGATGGTGGAATTGCAGAGGGTTTCAGAGATTGCTTTATTGTGTAAGGTTGAACTACGTTTTTAATCAGTAAGGAAATAGAGGATTGCCAGGAATAGGAAGGAAAATGGGGTTGAAGATGATCAAATTAGACATGATCTCATTGAATAGCAGAGCAGAAGTGATGGGCCGAAGGGCCGACGTTTGCTCCGACATTTACAATCTAATCTATCTTTCTCTGTCTTTAAAGAAAAACCATTCAACGATTCTACCATGGGTACCCGCATGGGCCCAAGCTATGCCTGCCTCTTTGTAGGTTACGTGGAACAGTCCCTCTTCCGCACCTACACTTCTTCCAAACCCCACTTCTTCCTCTGTTACATTGGTGACTGTATCAGCGCTGCCTCTTGTTCCCAAGAGGAGCTCAAACAGTTCATCCACTTCACCAATACTTTCCACCCCAACCTCAAGTTCACCTGGGCCATCTCCAACACATCCCTCACCTTCCTGGACCTCTCAGTCTCCATCTCAGATAACCAGCTAGAAACTGATGTCCATATCAAGCCCACTGACTCCCACAGCTACCTAGAATACACCTCCTCCCACCCACCTCCCTGCAAAAATTCTATCCCCTATTCCCAATTCCTCCGCCTCGGCTGCATCTGCTCCCAGGATGAGGCATTCCACTCCAACACATCCCAGATGTCCACGTTCTTCAAGGACCGCAACTTTCCCCCCACAGTGGTCGAGAACGCCCTTGACCGCGTCTCCCGTATTTCCCACAACACATCCCTCACACGCCGCCCTCGTGACAACAGCCCCAAGAGGATCCCCCTCGTTCTCACATACCACCCCACCAACCTCCGGATACAACGCATCATCCTCCGACACTTCCGCCATCTACAATCCGACCCCACCACCCAAGACATTTTTCCATCCCCACCCTTGTCTGCCTTCTGGAGAGATCACTCTCTCTGTGACTCCCTTCTCTGCTCCACATTCCCCTCCAACCCCACCACCCCCGGCACCTTTCCCTGCAACCGCAGGAAGTGCTACACTTTCCCCCACACCTCCTCCCTCACCCCCATCTCAGGCCCCAAGATGACTTTCCATATTAAGCAGAGGTTCACCTACACATGTGCCAATGTGGTATACTGTATCCATTGTACCCGTTGTGGCTTCGTCTACATTGGGGGAACCAAGCGTAGAATCCAAGATAACAAAGTGTGGAGCTGGTTGAACACAGCAGGCCAAGCAGCATCTCAGGAGCACAAAAGCTGACGTTTCGGGCCTAGACCATTCATCAAAGAGGGGTTGGGGAGAGGGTTCTGGAATAAATAGGGAGAGAGGGGGAGGCGGACCGAAGATGGAAAGAAAAGAAGATAGGTGGAGAGGAGAGTATAGGTGGGAAGGTAGGGAGGGGATAGGTCAGTCCAGGGAAGACGGACAGGTCAAGGAGGTGGGATGAGGTTAGTAGGTAGGAAATGGAGGTGCGGCTTGAGGTGGGAGGAAGGGATGGGTGAGACGAAGAACAGGTTAGGGAGGTGGGGACAGGCTGGGCTGGTTTTGGGATGCAGTGGGGGGAGGGGATGAGCTGGGCTGGTTGTGTGATGCAATGGGGGGATGGGACGAACTGGGCTGGTTTTGGGATGCAGTGGGGGAAGGGGAGATTTTGAAGCTGGTGAAATCCACATTGATACCATTGGGCTGCACAATGGTATCACAAGCTTCAAAATCTCCCCTTCCCCCACTGCATCCCAAAACCAGCCCAGTTCTTCCCCTCCCCCCACTGCATCACAAAACCAGCCCAGCTTGTCCCCCCACCCACTGCATCCCAAAGCCAGCCCAGCCTGTCTCCGCTTCCCTAACCTGTTCCTCCTCTCACCGATCCCTTCCTCCCACCTCAAACCGCACCTCCATTTCCTACCTACTAACCTCATCCCACCTCCTTGGCCTGTCCGTCTTCCCTGGACTGACCCATCCGCTCCCTACCTTCCCGCCTATACTCTCCTCTCCACCTACCTTCTTTTCTTTCCATCTTCAATCCGCCTCCCCCTCTCTCCCTATTTATTCCAGAACCCTCTCCCCATCCCCCTCTCTGATGAAGGTTCGAGGCCTGAAACGTCAGCGTTTGTGCTCCTGAGATGCTGCTGGGCCTGCTGTGTTCATCCAGCTCCACACTTTGTTATCTTGTTATCTTGGATTCTACAGCATCTGCAATTCCCATTGTCACTCAACGATTCTGCCTTCACTGCTCTCTGGGGAAGTGTACTCCGCAGACTAAAGACCTCCTGAGAGAAAATATTTCTCCAATTCTGTCTTAAATGAGAGATCCCTTATTTTTAAACTTTGTACCTAGTTCTAGCCTCTTGCACAAAGGGAAACATACTTTCAACACCTCCCTGGTCAAGTTCCTTTAGGAGCTAGAATATCTTCATAAAGTCACCACCTCTTCTTCTGAATTGCCAATGGGTGCAGGGTTGGATACCTGACTTTTCCTCATAAGTGAGTCCTGCCATCCCATGTATCAGTCAAGTAAACGGTTTCTGAATTGTATCGAAAGCATTTGTATCCTTTCTTAAGCAACAAGGCCAAATCAAAACTTAATCTCCAGACACAATCTCACCAACGTCCGGTACAATTGTAGCAAGGCAGCCCTACAATTGTAAATACTGTTGACGCCAGAAATCTAGAATAAAAACAAAGTGCTGGAGAAGGTTAACAAGTCCGGCATCCGTGGAAAGAGAGTTCCTGCTTTGTGTCCAGTATGGTTCTTCTTCAGAACTCCATTCATATACCATTCCCCTTGTAATAAATGAAATCATGCTATTTGACTCCCTAATCACTTACTGCATCTGTAAACTGACTTTGTTACCCATCGACCATGACACCTAGATCCCTTTGCCTCAGTGTTCTCAATTTCTCTCTGTTTAAAATAATATACAGCTTTGTGTTTATTCTGTCAAAATGGGCAAATTCGCATTTTCCTACATTTTACTCCGTTCAGCATTTTTATTCCACTCACTTAACCTATCTATACCCCTTTGCAGACTCCACTTGTTGTCCTTCACAACTTACTTTTCTATCAATCTTTGTGTTGTCGGGAAATTTAGCAGTCAAACATTTGATTCCATCATCAAACTCTTGAATATGGCTTGTAAATACTTTAGGCCTAGGCACTGATCCATGTGAAACTCCGGTAGATACAGAATATCAATCTAGAAATGACTCATTTATACCTACACTCTTTCTTGTTAGCTAACCAATCCTGTATCTATGCTATGTTAACCCTTATACCATCAAATTTTGTCTTGTGTAGTTCTTTGTTGTGGCACCTTGTCTTTGTGAAATTTTGTGCCATCACACCCACAAGCTCCCCTGTATCCATGTTGCTTGTTAGTTCCTCAAAATACTTCAAAGAGTTAGTCAGCATAGTTCCATTTTATTAAACCATCATGGCGTTACCTTTTCTAAGTGTCCCATCCTACTTTTTTTAAAATTTACTTTTGGGATGTGGGCCTCACTGGCCATGTCAACATTTATTGCCCATCTCTAGTTGCCATTGAGAAGGTGGTGATGAGCTGCCCTCTTGAAACACTGCAGTCCACTTGTTGTAGGTAGAACCACAATGCCACTGGGGAGTGAGTTCCAGGATTTTGACCCAACGACACTGAAGGAATGCTGTTGTATTTCCAAATTAGGATGCCAAGTGGTTTGGAGGGGAATTTGCAGGTGGTTGTGTTCCCATGTATCTACTGTCCTT
Organism: Stegostoma tigrinum; assembly: GCF_030684315.1. Classification (NCBI taxonomy): domain Eukaryota; kingdom Metazoa; phylum Chordata; class Chondrichthyes; order Orectolobiformes; family Stegostomatidae; genus Stegostoma; species Stegostoma tigrinum. The sequence goes on along the minus strand of NC_081363.1, from coordinate 78,249,965 downwards.
GTCCTTCAATATGGTTGTGTTTGTGACTTCGGAAGGAGCTATCTAAGAATCTTTAGTTAATTTCTGTAGTGCATCTTATAAATAGTATGCACTGCTGCTACGGAGTGTCAGTGGTGGAGGGAGGGAATGTTTTCGGATGTGGCGCCAATCTAGCGGGCTGCTTTATCCTGGATAGTGCCCTGATTCTTGTGTTATTGGTGCTGCCCTCATCCAGGCAAACGGGAAATATTTCATCACATTTCTGTCTTGAGCCTTGTAGATAGTGAACAAGGAGTCAGAAGGTGAGTTAACCATTATAGAGGATTCCTACCCGCCATTCTACTTTTGTAGACACGGCATGTCAATGGCTAGGCCATTGAGTTTCTGGTCAATGGTAACCCCAAGGATGTATTTGGAATCCAATGATGGGAACAACATTAGAATGTCAAGGAACGATGCTTAGATTGTCTCTTATTGGAGATGGCCATAGCCTGGTGCTTGTGTGGCACAGATGTTGTTTTCCACTTTTCAGCCCCAGCCTGGATATTGCCCAAGCCGTGCTGCATTAGTGTATGGATTGTTTCAGTATGTGAGGAGTTGTGAACGGTGCTAAACAATGTGCAAACATCAGTGAACATCCTGACTTCTGACCTTATGATGGAGCAAAGGTCATTGATAAAGCAGCTGAAGATATCTAAGCCTAGGACACTACCCTGAAGAGCTCCTGTGGAGATGTCCTGGAGCTGAGATGACTGACTTCCAACAACCTCAAGCTTCTTCCTATACATTAGGTGTGACTCCAACCAGGGGACGTTTGCCCTCTGATTAGCATTGATTCCAGTTTTGCTAGGGCTCCTTGATACCACACTTGGTCGAACGCAGCCTTGATGTCAAAGGCAGTCATTCTCATCTTACCTTTGGAATTCAGCTCTTTTGTCCATGTTTGAACCAAGTAATGAGGTCAGGCCCTCCAACTGGAATGGGCAGCAGCACATGGTGGTAGTTCAGATGGGATCCTGTATAGATGAATTTCCACTCTTGGGCTTAGCATTGTGCTGCAAGAGTTGTAGAGAGAATAAACATTCAACTCATTGTAAGGGGTGCCAAACAAGTCAGGCAGAGCTAACATCATTAGGGCAGTGTTCCAATTTTATGCTCCCGGGATGTATTATTACCATTCACTTACATGGCGAGAAAATCATGTGGAGCTTGTGTCTGAAACCCAAAGATGCTGATGATCAGCAGAAATCTCTGCTGTCGGAGTGTAAAGGGAAAATGTTGATAAGCATAAAGCAGTAATCAATCTCTTTCTTTCTCCAGTTTGAAACTCCAGGGGCAACTAATGGCAAATTTTAGCCTCGAACCATGTTTCCCAATTGCCGTCTGGAATTACAACAAGAAAATACTTCCCTTTTATGTTATTAACAAGTTAAAGCCACAAGCTGTGTCTTTGCAGTCAACGTGTAGAAGAGTATCAACAAATTGGCCGTGGATACCTTCTTGGCCCTGAGTCAAAAATTTAAAGGTTCAACTCCCACTTCAGGGGTTTGCCTGCATAATTCATGCTGACACTTCATTGAGATGTGTTGCTTTCAGTGATGCTGGATTTTGAATGCAATTTTAAAACCACAAACTTTTCAGCTCTCTCAAGTGGTTGCAGACCAACAACAGTATAATTTCAATTGAGAACAGAAGGTCTCTTTGCTTCCTGGATATTAATTATCTAAGAACCAACACTAAAAGAAACCAATTTAACTTGTCATTATCATATGATGGAACTTAGCTGGACATAAATTGGTTAGCACATTTTCTCCATTACAGCACTGAGTGCACTTCATAAGTACTTCATTGATTGTAAACTGCTTTTGGATGCCAGAAGATCATAAAAAGTACTTTCAAAAATACATGCTTTTCCTCCTTTTTCCAATGCATAATTAGTAAGAATATCTAGTGTCTATTGTTGAAAAATCTCCGGGAACGTATTATTCCTCAGGATGCTCCTTTGTAAGCAATTTGACTTTGTAAAAGTCACAAGCAATGAACTTTCGAGATTTATTCTCTTGATGTAACATGACATTATTCAGACATGAGTAATAACTAATTCCTAAAAAGATTTTTAAAAAAATATTAAAATGACTTGTTTGCGCTGGCAGGGTAACTGCAAAGGAGAGCTAGTGTGTTACTGACTGGCCCATGGGAAAGTGAGCGAACACTTTTGCAAAAATTGCATTTCGGATTGTGTTAGTGTAAATTTACATCATATTTACTTTACTCTCTACCCATTGCTGAATTGTTTGCATTTGTCCCAGTGTTTGCTTCTATACATGTTTCATTTTGAACAGGGTACAGGCAAGCAGTTAGGGTTCTTGTGGTGCAGAGGTAGTGTTCCTACCTCTGGGTCAGACGATCCAGGCTCAAGACCCATTTGCCCCAGAACAATTTTCTCTCGCAGTCGCTCTGAAACTCTACGCATGTAAATAAATTAAAGGGAACACTGCCCCAGTGGTGTGTCAAAGCAGGTTGGTTTAAAATAACTGAGAGCAACTCACTCATGTGTAGCTCAGTTTCATCGCTTTTTAACTCAATAAGTCACTTGCATGCATTATTAATTCCCATACCATGGGCAGATTAAGAGCTCAATTCTAAAGCAGCAGCTGCTGATGACTTTTACAGGTGAAAGGGTGACAGGAGCGGCTGGCTCAATAAAGTAAGTGCATTTTTAGCATTCTTTGTGGACCAGGAGGAATCAATATGCAGATTGTCTAGACTATAACAATTTCTTACTTTCAAGGTAAATGTAAGGTAAATTTAAAGCAAAACACACTTTATTCATCCACTATAATTAAAGAATTACAAAAGGAAGAAGGAATTTGGTTAACTTAACTGAATTGGAAGACTTAACAGATTAACAGGTGGCACAGTGGTTAGTACTATTGCCTCACAGTGCCAGGGACCCAGGTTCAATTCTACCCTGGGGTAACTGTGTGAAGTTTGGACATTCGCCCTGTGTCTGCGTGGGTTTCATCCAGGTGCTCTGGTTTCCTTCCATAGCCCACAGATGTGTTGTACAGGAGAATTAGCCATGCTAAATTGCCCGTAGAGTACAGGGGTGTGCAGGGTAGGTGGATTAACCATGGGATAGTACAGGTCTATAACGATAAGGTAAGGGAGTGGGATGCTCTTTGGAGGGTCGGTCAGTGTGGACTTGATGGGCCGAAGGGCCTGCTTCCATGCTGTAATGATTCTAATAGTTACAGTAACTGCTACCAATTAAACTGTTCCAATATTGTAACATCCCACAAAGACTCCCATGGTGAAAGGCAAATTCAGAACACCGAACTGTCTCACATACAACTTCTGTAGCCCGAGAGTGAAAAACATCAGGAGAACTCTGAGATTGTAGCAAGGAGACATTAACTGCAGCTTCCAACCTTATTGAGACTCCTACCCCACCCCGCAACAACTGCTGAAACTAAAAGTCTTGGTTCCGTGGAGGCTTGACCACACCCATTCGGGCTGCTTCTATTGTTCCAATATGTTTTTTTTTAAATCCTAAGGTTTAACAAGCTGTTCACTCTATTGGCTCTTGTAAACTGCTCTGCCTTTAAAAAATCTTTCTTCAAACAAAAGGGACAAAATAGCCTCTTCAAGTCACAGCATCATTGAATTTCTCAGATCCTGGTTGGCAGGGACTGATCCCAATTATCCTTGACTGCAATCTTCTAACTCCAGTGTGCGGTATCCACTGGACAGCTGCCAAACAGCAAGTGAAAGTTAAAATGAATTAATGCAGCTCCGCGTTCCCAACATTGACATGTTGCCTCAGCCATGATTGACTTCTTCCTGCCCTCCCCCAGCTCTCTGTCTCCAGCTCCTAAAGGGGTGCAGTGACCCCCACTATAGTATTTGCTTGCATGAGAGTGTCTCAAAGTCACTGTTCTCCGAGTTGGATTGCTGACAAATGCATTTTTTAATTAGTCTTATCAAAATTAATAGATGAAGGTTAGGTTATTTGCAAGAACAACAGACAGAATGACAAATGAGTCTACACATTCATCGAGCACTGGAAATGCAAGAAAATTCGAGATACAAAACAAAACATGAATTAAAACCTGTAGTTTTGGCTCAATGGTTTGCTGTGATTGCTGTTATCTGCAGACTTTAACTTCCACATCTACATGCTGCTCTGGGTCTCTGTTATAAGCGGGCTGTTAGTGATGTGCTGCTTACTATGCAGGGATGAAAGGGGTCTCACAATAACACTTCCCCCATTATTCAGAACAAGTTGATGCCCTGGATTGTTGAAGGGATAACAGCCACCTTTCAGGAGCTGGGATTTCTAGTCGACGATTTGTATTTACACATAACCAACAGTCAAAAGCAAAATATATCCCTGAAAGCACGTGCGATAAATTGATGCCATTAATGCTGCATCTGCCACTGTGTGAGGTGCGAGCAATGGGGGGGATGCAGGACTGAAGAACTAAATATGGGTAAGGGACAGAATCGAAATGCGGATTATTTGTCAGACTCTGGTTTTCCATATCTGCCTTGTCTGCTACATGGAGCGTTTTTTTGTGCATGGTTGTTGGACAATTTTCACCAAAGGTTAAAATTTCTCATGGCATTCTCTTGGTTTCCTGCCATACAGCTTAGTCTGCTTTTAGCTATGTCCACGCTTTCTTCTGGGAACGTGTAATATCTGATCTTCTGCTGCAACTCTCAGACAACATCGGAGGAAGGACTGGTTGTTGTTACTTCTGCTGGTGAGCTTTTTGTTTTAAAATTCATTCAGGAATGTGGTTATCAATGCCTGGTGCAAGTTGTTACCTGTCCCTAATTGCCCTTGAGAAGATGGTGGTGAGTTGCCTTCTTGAGCCGCTGCAGTTCACATTTTGTAGGTTGACCCACAATGCTATTAGGGAGGGAATTCCAGGATTTTGATGCAGTGATAGCGATATATTTCCAAGTTCGGAGATGATGAGTGGCCTGGAGGGGAACTTGTCCTTGTCCTTCTAGATGGACGTGGTTATGGGTTTGGAAGGTACCTTGGAGAATTTCTACAGGTGCATATTGTAGATGGTACACAGTGCTGCTACTGAGCATCGGTGGTGGAAAGAATGAATGGCACCACATTCACAATCAATCAAGCAGGCTGCTTTGTCTTGGATGATGTCAAGCATCTTGAGTGTTGCTAGAGCTGCACCCATCCAAGGCAAGTGGGAGTATTCCATCACACTCCTGACTGGTGCCTTGTCAATGGCAGCAGGCTTTGGGGAGTGAGGAGGTGAGTTACTCATTGCAGGATTTCTAGCTTCTGACCTGCTGCTGTAGCCACTGTGTTTATGTGGCAAGTCCAGTCCTGTTCAATGGTAACCACCAGGGTGTTGAGAGCGAGAAATTCAGCGACAGCACTACCTTTGAGCATAGAAACAGGAGCATCCATTCAACTCTTAAGTCTCTTAAGAAGGCATTAAATTAAACTGCAGCTGAACTGCCTCTGAACTCCAGTTAGCCACACCTCAAACATGGAAAGTGGCCATGCAGCTGCCAGCTCTGCTTTGGCTGACAAACTAGCCACCTAGCCTAAAATATGGGCCTACAGTTTACAGCCTTTATTTTAATTTCAAAAATATACTTTATTCATTAAAAAGTCTCCTTGTAAGTATATATTGTCATGAATGCAGTTCGGTTCTGTGCACTATCATCTTAAGTAAAAAACAAACAAACATTTGAGCCTGACTCCATCCCAGCAAACTAAATGCATCCATTACACATGCACTCATGTCCCTTGACAAGCCTTCCTCAAGAAACACTCGCCAATCTTGGTCTCGAAAGCTCCCAGCATCAACAATCTTCAAGGGCGGTGATTCCCAAATTTCTCTGAATGTAAAGGTGCTTCTGGATATCATTGCCTGAATGGCCTGGGTCTAATTTTAAGCTTCTGCCACTTTGTTCCGGATTTCCCATATAAAAATCGGCCCTATCAAAATCTTCACTTCAAAAATCCCAAACAGACCAGTCACAACATTCAAAGGTCAAGTAATCTTCAAATGCCTCAACTCTTGATAAATCCTGGTGCTGAGAAACCCAAGCATTGATCTTTGTTACGATGGCTCCTCCGCAGGATGAGAGAGTGGGTTCCTGCAAATCATAACTCATGCCGGAGAACTTGCATTTATATAATGCCTTTCACAATCTGTAAAATTCCCAACCACAATTTGCAGTCAGAGAAATACTTTCCAGGGCTTTGCCGCTGTTGTAATGTCGGCATGGCAAATAGTTTGTGCACACTGCATGATTTCACAAATCACGTTCCAATCAAAGACCAGACTACCTGCATTTATTGATGTTGGCTTTGGGAGAGACGTTGGTCAGGTTGCCAGTGAAAAATCCATGTGCTGTGGTGACCCTGAGTTGCATTCAGTCTTAATAATTGCATGAGAGCATAGCATCTAGAGTCCCTACAGTGTGGAAGCAGGCCATTCGACCTATATGTCCACACCAACTGTCCGAAGAGCATCCCACCTGGACCCTATCCCAAAACCCTCCATTCCCTATGGCCAACTCACCTAGCCTGCACATCCCTAGACACTATGGACAATTTAGCATGGCCAATCCCCCTAACCTGCACATCTTTGGACTGTGGGAGGAAACTGGAGCACCTGGAGGAAACCGGAGCACCTGGAGGAAACCCTTTGCAGAAGTGGAGAGAATGTGCAAACTCCACACAGACAGTCAGTCTCAATGTAGCATCTTGTCTGAATGATAGCATATCTGAGAATATAGAACTCCAAACATTTGAGAGGCCTGAGAAATGACTGCATGCAGGACCAGCTACTCAAGTGTTTTACAGATTTAAATACCCTGATTTCTGTTGTTGAGATGTATCTTCTGAAAATTGGCCCTCCATTGTAAATAACAGCCATGTTGCTCAGTGTGCTGCACCTGCATTAATCGGGCCATGTCTGCCCTGTGATTTAAAAGTGCATAATCAGTTTCCTGTAGGTAGTCCTTTTTTTGTAGTTGTCTGTCTGTAAGCTCCACCCAGTCTGTCATGCGATCTTCCAGCACAGAGCATGCAGCTGTTTGAAAGGGCTATCAAATAGTCACCCTCCTTTATTTTTATTTAAACCCTAGCCCTGCAATTTTCTTGCCTTTCAAGTATTCATCTAATTCCCTTTTGAGAGCTACAATTGAATCTGCTTCCAACACCCTTTCAAGTAGTGCATTTCAGATCATCATAATTCACAGAATAGGAAAAATAAGGTTCTCCTCATTTCCCTCTGGCTGTTTTTTCCAATTACTTTAAATTTATGTCATCCATTTACTCAGTGCTGCCAGTTCCTCCTCAATTTGCTTTTGAAACCTGTCACTGTATTGAACGTCTTTCCCCTTAAACCCCTGCTCTTTAAGGAAAACGATCACAGCCTCTCTAGGTCCCAACATAAACTGAGCTCCCGTCATTTTTATATCACCTCAGTAATTTTCCTCACGTCTGCAACGCAGAGCAGCATCCCACTGTGACATCAATACGAACGAAATGCGTGCCCCCCTCACTGACACACTTCCCACTTTCTTGCAGGGCAAAGTGATGCAAATCCAGAGGTAGCAGGAACTGAAGTAACTGGAGATAGGCAGGCCGCATATCCTTTGCCCTGGTGGAGGGGACAGTGCTCGCAATCATTGGGATGACCATGAGTGAGGCAAGGGCTGGAGCTGTAAATGCAAACCTAACCACCTCCTCACATTCATGAGTGGGAACAGGAGATTGTGAGCAGGGGCTTTGAAGTGAGATCTGAGGCCTTCAGCACATGCCACCCCACCCTCTGTAGACTTCACTTCACTGGTGGATGTAATGGCCCTAGTGGTATTACCATTGGACTGTTAATCCAGAGACTGAGGTAACATTCTAGGGGCCCTGGTTCAAATCTTGCCATGGCAGATGGTCAAATTTGAAGCTGATAAAAATCTGGAATTAAGAGTCTAATGATGACCATGAATCCATTGCTGCTTGTCAGGGAAAAACCCATCTGGTTCACTAATGTCCTTTGGGGGAAGGAGACAGCCATCCATACCTGGTCTGGCCTACCTGCGACTCCAGACCCACAGCAATGTGGTTGACTCTTAACTGCTCTCTGGGCAATTTGGGATGGGCAATAAATGCTGGCCTAGCTGGTGATGCCTTTGCCATAATTCAAAAAATGACAAAAAAAACCTCCAAAGACGTTTTGATTTACTAACCGAACAACAATCTGCGATTGACATGAAAGCGCTTTCTAGTGCTTTAGTATAGAGCTTAGGACCTTTCTGCTCCTGAGCACATTACCGCTGTGTGAAGTTTGAAAGGTGGCATAAACTGGAGTTTAATGGCACCATCAAATTCAACACGACCTGCAGACTAATATTGGGATACCTGTCGTTCGTTCTCCTGGGGCCTTTCCTAACATCACTCAAACCGTTGTCTGGTGTGGCCAGCTATAGAAGTGTGCATGTATGGCATCGGCACCATTTTGGAGCCAAGATGGTGTGCTAAAATTAAGGCTACATCACAACCAGATTTGTGTCTCCAATCAGCCTCTCTATGCCAATGGGCTCATCCACTTATTAAGCAAATAGGGAGGCAGATGTTGAATCATACTGTCACTAGGTGAGTCATCCAGAGCCCAAGGCCCATGATCTGGGGACCAAGGCTACATTTGACTGAGTGTGGCATTGAGGAGCCATACCAAAGCAGACGTCAATGGGAATCGGAGGGCAGTCTTACCTCTGATTAGAGTATTACAAATGATTTTGCTTGCTGGAGGTCTATAATCTCAGTTCTAGGACACCTAAGTAGGAGTAATTCGGGTTGTTTTCTGGGCTGAAACCATCTTTAGCTCCTTCAACAATCGTCTTCTCCCCGCCATCGTAAGATGGGGAAGTTCCTTGACGGTGGCATAATTTTCAGGGTCATTCATGGCTCCTCAGATACTGAAGCAGTCCATGTTCAAATGCAGCAAAATCTGGACAATACCACGCTTGTGTTGATAACACTCATGCACTTTGCTCATATGTGCCTGGCAATGAACAGCTCCAAAAGAAGAACATCAAACGATTACCCCTTGACATTCAACAGCTTTACCATCAGTAAATCACTCACTATTAACAATCAGGGCATTATCTTGGTACCAGAGCTAGAATTTGACCAGCCATGTAAATACTGTGGCTAAAAGAGCAGGTCAGAAGCAAGATTTCTTTATGTCCATTAGTTATTGCTTTAACGCCCTGTTCACCGTCTATGAGGCACAAGACATGAGTGTAATGGAATACTGCCTTTTTGTCTGGATGGGTGCGCCACAATCAACAGTCAAGAAGTTTGATACCATCTGGACAAAGCAGGCAAATTGATTGGTGCCCCATTCACCACCTCCAATATTCACTTACTGCACCACCAACGTTGTGGCAGTAGTGTGTACTTTCCACTCTGAGAACTCAGCGCGGGCCCTTTGACACCACCCTCAAAACGTATGATCCCTAGCACCTAGAAGAACAAGAGCAGCAGTTACATGGGACCACTGTTCCCCTCTAAGCCGCACAGCATCCTGACTTGGAACTATATTGCTGTTCTGCTGCTGTTGCTGGGTCAAAGTCTTGGCACGCCCTTCCTAACAGCACTGTGGGTGTATGTGCATCCCAAGGATGCAGCAGTTCAAAAAGGCAGCTCCCCTCCACCTTCTCTTGGGCAACTAGGGACTAGGAACAACTGCTGATCCAGCAAGTGATGCACACATCTTGTGAACAAGTATTTTAAAATGTACCTGACTGTACTCTTTTGATAATGTGTGCCTCGCTTTTGATGCTCTCATTCGCTCAGACCTACTCTTGGAAATTTTTATTTCTTGCCCTGTTCAGTTTATGGGTTTATCTTGTAGCAATAGCTGTCTGTACATGGTCCTTCCACAATGCACGTGGTGGATGTAGGTGCTGGCATCAATTGAGGAATGAATGGGTTGACCCTATGTGATTTTCGGTTTCAAGGCAGCAAATGATGGAAGAGAAATGCGAACGGAAACGGTTGTGTCCGAACAAATGGGCAGGTTAAGCCAAGGTTTGCTATTCTTTGGGCATACCAGACACTGTTACAATCTGACTCAACAGGCCTTATTATGATCCTGCTTTGATAGGCAACAATCTTTTAGGGTCTATAATGTGCAAAAGAGACAAGGCTAAGAAAATAAATAGCAGGATAAACTGGAACACCCAAAAAGTAAACTTTGCCTTATAAACTTGATCACAGCAAACAGAAGCAATAATGATGAAGTAAGCACTACATACTGAAGAAACAAGTTCATAGTTATCAGGAATTTAAGCTTCCACCTTAACTTGATGCCTCAGACTTAGTCCAGCTTAATTTCTTTCATAGTTGATTTGAATTTGACAGCATTTAAATATATTCAGAGTCTGGAAGGCAGTTTGTTTTCTTTTTTTAAATTTTGATTTGGTTGCACAAGTCATAGTTCAGGTGTATGGTATGGATATTTTAGACCAATTTGTCCAGGCATGTTAGGACACACCTCTGGAACAAGTGGGACTTGAAACCAGGCCGCCAAGCCACAAGATCCCTAAAAAAACGTACAGTATAATCCAAGAAATATGACCTCCTGATCCCAGTATAGACATTACTGCCAGAATTAACAGAGATGTGCAGGCAATCCCTTGGTGCCTACTCTAAAACTGCAGTTCTCTTTACAGAACTGCTTGGCCTCATCTAATTTCCTGGAACTCACCCTATCCCTCTGCAGGTAAACATACAGAAATGTGTACAGTGGTGCCGCAGTAGTGCCCCTACCTCTGAGCAGCAAGTTCAAGTTCCACCTCTCCAGAGGCGTGCAACAACATCGCTGAGCAAGTTGATTCGAAAACATCTGCAGGACTCTGCATTAATTTAGTAAATGTCCATCTAGCAAAGCAGGAATTGGTTTGCCATCCATGTACTTCTGACCCAGGACCATGACCACCAGGTGCAATGTCTTTACATGTCCTAAATCTTGCCATAGTTAGTATTGACTGTCATATCATGCATTCTCCATTGACTCAGAGATAGCAAGAACTGCCGATGCTAGAGTCAGAGATATCACAGTGTGGACTTGGGGGTACACAGCAGGCCAGGCATCAGAAGAGTAGAAAAGTTGATGTTTTGGATCGTTTTCTGAAGATGGGTCCCGACCCGAAACATCAACTTTCCTACCCCTCTGATGCTGCCTGGCCTGCTGTGTTCATCCCGCTCCACACTGCTCATTCTCAATTGACACAGCATTTGCAATGTCAGCACTGAGCTTTTTTCTTGGTCAAGCATAAAGGAGTGAATGTTTGCATCCTCCAAGTCAGTTTACCTCTCAGCTATAATGGGAACTGCAGATGCTGGAGAATTCCAAGATAATAAAATGTGAGGCTGGATGAACACAGCAGGCCAAGCAGCATCTCAGGAGCACAAAAGCTGACGTTTCGGGCCTAGACCCTTCATCAGAGAGGCATCTGATGAAGGGTCTAGGCCTGAAACGTCAGCATTTGTGCTCCTGAGATGCTGCTTGGCCTGCTGTGTTCATCCAGCCTCACATTTTATTACCTCTCAGCTATTTGTCTTATTAAGATTAAACGAAAAAATCAAAACTCCAGCCAAAATCTCCGTAACAGCCTCAGAGCTTTCTTGCTGTTAAATATGTCTCTGGATGAAAACACACACAAGCATAATAAATTAGAGCAAACAATCTTCAATTCACCTTGAACTGAAACCAAAGCTCAATCAGTTAGACGATGAATATAACCCACCATACTGACAGAATTAACGTACAATGAGCCACTGAAGAAAGTGCATAAAAGATTTGAGATGTTCAGTATCCTTGCTGTTATTAGCACAGGTTGCTTTCTCCCAGTGTTGCTCAAGATAGCTACTGAAATATCATTTGTTTGTATGTTCCAGGTATAGCTCCAGTGCACTTTCTAAAGTAGACAGTCCTCAGACAATATGTGAAATTATTGTGCAGGCGAGGGCAGAACATGAGATGTGCATTTTTTTCTGATGGGCGACATGGTGGCTCAGTGGGTTAGCATTGCTGCCTCACAGGACCCGGGTTCGATTCCACCCTCAGGTCACTGTTTGGGTGGAGTTTGCACATTCTCTCCATGTCTGCGTGGGTTTCCTCTGGGTGCTCTGGTTTCCTCCCACTGTCCAAAGATGTGCACGTTAGGTGATTGGAACCAGGATCAAGTAGGTCTCATTGATTATGAGATCTCTGATTGTGTTTGTTAATCTGAGTCAAACAGGGAGTCCTGGCTGACAGAAACAAGCAGGAGTCTGAGACAGTCTCCTTAATTTAGGCGCTGGCTCTGAGCTGGCTGGTCACAGACCATGTGCACATGTAAGCAAAGGGTAACTTAGCAATGGGATACTGACCTCTGTGCAGTTATTTCACTGGGGCTTGGGTCTGGAGGAAGGTTGGTGCAGACTATATGGGCCGAATGGCCTGCTCCCACACTGTAGGTATTCTGAGTTTCTATGTCTCACTGAGTTTCAGTTCCTTCTGATTGAAATGGTAATTCCAATATAGTTGGTTTCTTTTACTCCTTGTCAATTACCTTGTCTTATCAGGTGGTCACAGAAGCCATTTTAGCGTGAAAGCCAATGGTGAAAGTTAAATATTGATAACCCAGTTTTACAGCGATTGTACACAGGATAATGTGTTCACTTGGCCAGTGATCATGACTCTTAACCCTGAGGATAGGGTCCCTTCCGGCGCTTGGGGCAAGGTCAGCGAAAACTACCACACAAGTCTTAAATGATGCCACCATTCGAAATGTAAAATCAATTCATCAATAAGTCCAGCAGGTCATTCCAGAGAAGCTTGTTGTACTCAGAAAGAGATTAACAAGAATTGCATTGTTACATTTAAGGGCAAATAAATGCATGAGGTACAGGGGAGTAGAATTTTGCACTTGTAAGGTTTAGTAAATGAATGGGAGATATTTCATGTGGAGCATAAACACTGGGTTAGACTGGTTAGGCCGAATGGCCTGTTTCTGTGCTGTAAACTCAATGCAATGCTTTTCAGTGATGGGGCAGCACCGAGGGAACTTTAAAGGTGAAATATTGCATGTTACCCTCACACCTCCTATTGCTTAGTAAGGTCCATCATAAAGCTGTCAGTGTCCACGACCCACTGTCACAGTGAATCTCGCTATGCAGAGAACTATTTAGGCAGCTGAGTTGCTGCAGATTGGTGAGGGCCAAAAAATTTAACCTGGTGTCTGAGTATGTCAGGATGATTTGTAGTGCACTGGGTGACAGGCTCCTTTCAATGATGGAGTGCAGCATAATTCCAATAAGCATTGAGAGGAAATATAAGCACAAACTGCTCCAGAAGCCTACGGGATAGAAAAATGAAATTGCTTCTTCTCAGTGTAAGCTGCAGGCTCAGAAAGAAATGAATTTGTGGCTGCATCAATGGTGTTTTCAGAAGGCCCAGAGCTTTTTAGTCTTCTGAGGCCAGACCCCCTTACAGCTCATATTCCCATTAATCTGCTTTAATTGCAAAGTGATGATACCAACAGATCCTGCTGATGGATTTAGGATTTGTCAACCACAACAGCACTGACAATATCACTTTACAGCATCCAAGAGAACAGAAGCAGCAAAGCGGAAGTATCAAGCGCTGTTTATCTCAGGATTATGAGTTTAGGTTCTGGGCACACTCAGGGCTTTGAACAATTGATATTGGACCACTTCGATTGTCCAGCCTATTCTCAATGTATGGCCACATCCCTCAGCACAGGTTAGACAGAAACAATGGAAGGTATGGGAGAGGGTAAATGTGCAGAACTTCCAGAGTACCAGAAAGGATTAATGTACAGAAATACAAGACAGTACAGGAGAGGACTAGTATACAAGGACATTAGTTAAGGAAAGGGCTACTGTAGAGAGCTATCACCAGCTGCAGGAGTTAGATAATATGACCCATTTAATGAGCCATGAGCATAGAGATTCATAACTGGGATTCCTTTTCCTTCCTTATACCCAACACTTTCACCCTTTCTGCTGACAGTTTGAATTTCCTTCAGGATTTACCCGAGTCCATAGCATAATGCTCCCCCTGTTTAAACTACTACTGCATCCTATTAAATGACATCTTTCCCCACTCCATGAACAAGGAAGTCAACTTGGAACTGTGCATAATTACAGAAGGAGCTAAGCTCAGCTCTGCGGTGACAACACACTCAATGACACAACACTTCTTTCAAACTGGGCATGGACATGGTGTATCTTTAACTCTTACTGATCCAACTTTGAGATCTGAACTTGTGATTCCATGCTTCAATTTGCTTCTACCTATTGCTGTGTACTTCAGCACGAGTCATGATACCTAATCACACACATACATTGTTTAATAACATATTAATTCAACCCTTAGCTAATGCAATGTACAATGTTTAGAATTATAGATGGTGACAATATCAGTTAGATGTCTCATAATGCTTACTGTTGGTGCATGTTTGTTCTTAAAAGTATGGATGCGAGATTCGCTGCATTCCCATTAGTATCCGGTAGTCTTTCTGTGCAAGATAGCAAGTAAGATGTAAATTCAGTGTCAGAGAGCCCTGCCAGACTACCTTTATCACATAAAGAGGTTGGAGATAATTTTTCTTCCTCAACTGGCCTTGTTTTTATTAGTTTTGCTTTTCTCCCAGGCAATCATAATTTCTAGGTTAAGTGGTATCTTAGTTGTTTGAAACAGATGAATCAACCAGTCGGCCTTTCCTCATCAAAGATAACAGGGTGTGAATCTGGATGAACGCAGCAGGCCAAGCAGCATCTGAGAGGCAGGAAAGCTTGGCATTTCGCGTCAGGACCCTTCTTCAGAAATGGGGGAGGGGAAGAGGATTCTGAAATAAATAGGCAGAGAGGGGGAGGCAGATAGAAGATGGATAAAGGAGAAAGTAGGGTGAGAGGAGACAGGCAGGTCAAAGAGGCGGGGCTAGAGCCAGTGAAGGTGAATGTAGGTGGGGAGTTAAGGAGGGAATAGGTTGGTCCAGGGAAGACAGACAGGTCAGGGGGTGCGGGATGAGGCTAATGGGTAGGGGATAGGGGTGGGGCTTGAGGTGGGAGGAATGATTAGGGAGGCGGGGAGTGCTGGGCTGGTTTTGGCATGTGGTCGGGGGAGGGGAGATTTTGAAGCTTGTGAAGTCCACGTTGATACCCTTGGGGTGCAGGGTTCCCAAGTGAAATATGAGATGCTGTTCCTGCATCTTTCGGGTGGCGTCATTGTGGCAATGCAGGACGCCCAGGATGGACATGTCATCTGAGGAGTGGGGGGTTGGAGGGGGTAGTTGAAATGGTTCATGACTGGGAGGTGTAGCTGTTTGTTGTGAACTGAGCGTAGGTGTTCCGCAAAGCGGTCTCCAGGCCTTTTCTCACCTGTTGTTTGTTGGTGTAGCGTAACTTAATGTATCTTAGGTTTCAGGGAGTCAGGAGGGGTGTCACTTCCTACAGGACATACAAATCATAACCTGCTATACTAGCTATGGCATTCACTTAGCTAGGGCCAGTCAGAAAGTGCTGGAGAAACTCAACAGGTCTGGCAGTATCTGTGGAGAGAGAGAAACTGAATTCATGTTTTGAGCCCAGTATTCGTAACTCCAGTTTGGACTCAAAAATGTTAACTTTATTTCTTTCTCCAAGATGCTGCCTGACCTGTTCAGTTTCAGCAGCACTCTCTGTTTTTGTTTTCAGATTTCCGGTGTTTTGTATTTAGTTATCTGGTCCGGTTGAGTTTCTGGTCAATGCTGACTCCCAGGAATGTTGATGGTTGTGGGGCCAGTGATGGTAATTCCATGGAATGCAAAAGGAAATGTTTCATTATTCTTTTCAAGGATATAGATGTTACTGCAAGGCCAACATTGCTAATTGCACTTGACAAGTCAGTACAACTGTGAGCCAAACATAAGGAATCTGCCTTCACCGCTCTCTGTGGCAAAGAGTTTCAAAGACTCCGAGAGGAGAAATTCCTCCTCAGCTCATTCTTAAATTGGCACCCTTTCAATTCTGAGACTCTGCCCTCTGGTCCTAGGTTCTTTCATGACGGGAAACATCCTCTCAACATTTACCCTGTCAAGCCCCTTGAGAATTCTGTATGTTTCAATACTATCACCTCTCATTCTTCTTAATTTCAAACAGGGTGCTCTACACCAGGCCAGTGAAACATTATTGTACTACGAGCATTCAATTTGCAATTCTTCTTTGTTTCCCATTCCTGTGGCACAATTCTGAATGGCCTACGCCTGTTCCTGTTTCTTATGCTCTTTTAACTTTTGTAGCAGCCCCTCTTTTTATTTATTCCCTGCACAAAGTTAACAAACTATAGTTCTACAGGTTAATAGTATCCTATACAATTTTACGTTTTCATCAATATTCATTGCATTCACACAATGAAGCATGGAGAATGAATACATTTGGCAGTTGGGCCTTTATGAGTCCTCGCGTTCACTTTGTGAAATGTAATCCCTCCATTGCTGGGAGGGTGACTTCTGAGCTGATAGGATATGAAGGAGGCATATAAAGCATATTAACAATAATCAGAGGAGACAGCTTCATATAAAACAGGCACGGGAATCTCACTGCGTAACCATGCTGATTATTCTTTCATTCCCTCATAGTATTTGCTGTTTAACTTCTAAAAAAGAAACATTCTTTTCTTGTGTCTTTAAGATGAGAGATGGCAATAGCTGAGAGCCCAGCACCTGACTTGAAAGGGCTGTGTTGATGTGTTTATTCACAACATCTGAATGTCTCCAAAGAATTCACAACCTTATGAGTAGCCAAGTCTGTCACTGTTGTAATATGGGCGATATCTAGCTGATTTAAGCTTGGTTACATATCTCAAAAGAAACAAGATAATGCCCAATAAATCTGGGTTGCGCGTTAGGTATTGGCTATAACACAAAGGGAAAACTTCCCTGTTCCTCTGCGGACATCGCTGTGGAATCTCTGACATCTCATTGAGGAGGGACACAGGCCCCTGGATTAATAAGACCGAAAATACGTGGCAGTGAAAATAGGTGAGCACTCCCTCAATGTTGCACTGGAGTGGTAGTAATTAGGTTGGTTCCGTAGTCAATAGTTAATACACGAGTCTTTTCCCCCAAAGGCTTAAAGGTGACCCAAGTGAGCCTACTTCCCAGGTTTCAATTTTCGCAAGGCCCAGGAGTTACAACGTTCGGACTTCAGATGGAATCTGCTGAAATTTGCAAATATCAGCAGTCAGATTGTCGAAGTTCAAGCCAACAAGTCATACGGTGCAATTTTCCCAATCTTTTCCAAACACTGAGGTGGGTGTGAAAGCAACATGCCAGTCTCACTGCTCGAAAAACTCATCAAGGACCTGCCAATCGGCTCATTAAGAACAGACAGGTCAGTACGGGCGAGTTTCTCAGTGAATCACACTGGTACACCTTTGGCTAGCATCTTCTGGTGATCTACCAAAGGCTGATGTCATTCAGTGGCTTGAGCAGTGAGAATCATAGCATCCATACAGTGTGGAAACAGACCATTCGGTCCATCCCATGCATCCTACAGCCCCTTCCCTATCCCTGTAACTTTGCATTTTCCATTGCTAACCCACCTACCGCCCAGTTCTGAGGAAGGGCCACTGGAGCTGAAACATTAACTCTAATTCTTTTCTTCACAGATGTTGCTAAGCTTTTCCAGCAACTTCTGTTTCTGATTTACAGCATCTGCAGCTCTTTTGTTTTTTTTTTACACCTCTCATGCACATCTATACACACTTTGGACAATTTGCAGTGGCCAATCCACCTAACCTGCACAATCTTTGGACTGTGGGAGGAAACTGGAGCATCTGGAGGAAACCCACACAGACTCGGGGAGAATGTGCAAACTCCACACAGGCAGTTGCCCGAGGCTGGAATTGAACCCGGGTCCTGGTGCTGTGAGGCTGCAGTGCTAATGACTGAGCCACTGTGCTGCTCTCTTCTGAGTCATCATGACCTCCAAAGAAGCTAAGCACTTTTTAACGTTCACATCATGATGTGGGGCTTATGGCAGAGAGTCTTGTGTGCAAAATAAAGGCTACTGAAGCTATCTCCATGTCCCATACACACACACGCATGCATACACACACGCACACACACATACATGCATACACACACACACACACACACACACACACACACACACACACACACACACACACCATAATCACTAAGGAAATTAGCCAACTCTGGCTCCCTAAGTGGCCGGTAATTGCCCAACTTAAGGGCCTTAATGGTTGGTGAGTCATAAAAATTTCTAATGGACTTTTATACCCAGAACCCAAGTAGCAATAGGAGTGAATATCTTTCTGGGGTATCTTGCCTAAACACTTGCACTTCTCACTGTTGTTATGTATCTTGTCTTCATTTGTTTAGTGTATACAATGTCACGATCCTGCCTGGCGGCTAGTCTACGTTGCATTTGCAATCAATTTGCACAATTGTTGGCTGTAATCTCTACTTAACACATTACGTGTTTTACTATTTTAAATAAGCTAACCCATGGAGTTAATGAATCCCCTGACAAGTGATTATTAGGCCACTATCATTAATATGACTAGTGAACAATGCTGCAGAACATTGTGCTGATGAAGCCAATTGTGCTTTAAGAGTTGGCAAGCATGTTAATCTGCAGATGAGACAATTGGTTGACAGTCTTAAATTGTGCTAAGTTCAAGGAGCAACCCTCAATGTCTTTACCTATGACAGCATTGGGGCATGTTGAAAATACAGTATCTTGCTGAGCAGAAAAATGCCTATCAAGAGGCCCGCTCGACTTACTGGAGAAAGGCAGGTGATTGGGGTGTGTGTGAGATTGTTAGCAAGTAAGCGAAGGTCAGTAAGAAAAACCTTATAAGGATGATCGGTGTCATCACTCCTGATGCTTAGCTCAATGCCTGGTCATCTCTCCAGTCTTATTGTTATACAACTTTTCTGTAGCGGTTTGATGCAACTGATTCGCTCTGCTAGGCCATTTCAACAATTAACAGTCACATGTTGGCACATTCTTTTCTGAGGGACACTGTTGACCCAAATGGGATTCTACAACAATCTGGTAATTTCTCGATCATCATTTTCTGGGAAAGAAGCTTTTAATTTTAGTTGTGTTTAAAGCAAAATTGATTGACTTTTAAATTCCTCCAGCTTCGATAGTCAGATTTGAACACGTGCCTTGAAAGCATTTGTCAGGGATCTCTGACAACTTCGTCCTGCTGAAAGCATGGCTGTCAACAGGGAGGTTCCCAAACACCAGGATGGACAAGACACCAGAACTGGAGGAGGTCAGAGATCTTGAATATTGAGGATTTTGGGGTGGGGGGGCAGGGGCTGCTTTATAGGTCAGCAGGAGATTGTGGAGTTAAGAAGTGATAGAGAGGGCCCTCTCTTGTGGTACAGTGGTAGTGTCCCTACTGCTGGACTAGGAGATCTGAGTTCAAATCCCACCTGCTCCAGAGGTGTGTAACAACAGTTCAATTAGGTTAATAACAAAAAAAAGCCTTTTGAAAAGTGCTATCCCATAATTACTCCCAAAATGTACATTCAGCATGCTGTGAAAAATAGCCCTATCAAATATGCCCACCATTGTTTTTAAACTTGAGATGTTGTGAACATCTAATTTAATAATTCATGTACTATAGCAGCATATTTTTTAATTTTAGGCATCAGTGTTAAATGTAAGATAAACAGAAATCTCTTCTTGAAAATCTGATAAACGACCCTTAAGTCAAAATAATTTAGACACTCCTGGCGTAATTTCATTTTCAAAAGGCTACCCTTGTTTATTTCATAAAGTCAGCCATAGAAGAAAAATGTTAGACAATGGATGACTTGGGTCCACAAGTATCTACTTTTTCCACGACTGACGCACAGTAGCAGCAGTGTGTATTATCCAAAGGACGCACCCAGGAATTTTCCTAAGCTCCTTAAACATCAACTTCTAAACCTACAACCACTTCCTTGGAGAGGGTTAAGAGCAGGAGATACTTGGGAGCACCACCACATACAAGTAGCCCTTCCAAGACATGCATCATCCTAACTTGGACATATAGCGCCGTTCCTTCACTGACGCTGGGTCAAAATCCTGGAATTCCCTCACTTAGGGCAGGTGGACTGCAGCGGTTCAAGGCGGCAGCTCAGTGCCACCTTCTCAAGGGCCACTTAGGATGGGCAATAAATGCTGGGCCCGGCCAGCGATGCCCACATCCCAGGAGCGAATAAAAAAATTCAAGGAGAGAAAGTCTGCAGTTATTTCAATAAGGAATTTAGATTGTACATGTAGTTCACGGATCAAAGAATCTCAAGAACTTTGTAAACAATAGAGTTTGTTGTGGAATCAGAGCCTGAAGAGTGAAACCTTAACCGCTTTGCAGATAAATTATTCATGTGCGTTCCAGGATCAAAGGGGGTTTTAAAGGTAAAAGATAATTCTGAAAGATACATTTCTGATTGGAACACTCCAAATATACTGCATTGCCATGAAGATAGCCTTTTCTTTGTTTTATCTTCAGTGTGCTCTTGGTCACAGAAGCTGACACGAAGGATCTTATGAGTGATAATGGGAACTGCAGATGCTGGAGAATCCAAGATAATGAAATGTGAGGCTGGATGAACACAGCAGGCCAAGCAGCATCTCAGGAGCACAAAAGATGACGTTTCAGGCCTAGACCCTTCATCAGAGAGGGGGTTGGGGTGAGGGTTCTGGAATAAGGGAGAGAGGGGGAGGCGGACTGAAGATGGAGAGAAAAGAAGATAGGTGGAGAGGAGAGTATAGGTGGGGAGGTAGGGAGGGGATAGGTCAGTCTAGGGAAGACGGACAGGTCAAGGAGGTGGGATGAGGTTAGTAGGTAGGAGATGGAGGTGCAGCTTGGGGTGGGAGGAAGGGATGGGTGAGAGGAAGAACAGGTTAGGGAAGCAGAGACAGGTTGGACTGGTTTTGGGATGCAGTGGGTGGGGGGAAGAGCTGGGCTGGTTGTGTGGTGCAGTGGGGGGAGGGGACGAACTGGGCTGGTTTTGGGATGCGGTGGGGGAAGGGGATATTTTGAAGCTGGTGAAGTCCACATTGATACCATTGGGCTGCGGGGTTCCCAAGCGGAATATGAGGAGTTGCTGTTCCTGCAACCTTCGGGTGGCATCATTGTGGCACTGCAGGAGGCCCATGATGGACATGTCATCTAAAGAATGGGAGGGGGAGTGGAAATGGTTTGCGACTGGGAGGTGCAGTTGTTTATTGCGAACCGAGCGGAGGTGTTCTGCAAATCTGACCCCACCACCCAAGGCATTTTTCCATCCCCACCCCTGTCTGCTTTCCGGAGAGACCACTCTCTCCGTGACTCCCTTGTTCACTCCACACTGCCCTCCAACCCCACCACACCCGGCACCTTCCCCTGCAACACTTGCCCCCACACCTCCTCCCTCACACGTATCCCAGGCCCCAAGATGACTTTCCACATTAAGCAAAGGTTCACCTGCACATCTGCCAATGTGGTATACTGCATCCACTGTACCCGGTGTGGCTTCCTCTACATTGGGGAAACTAAGCGGAGGCTTGGGGACCGCTTTGCAGAACACCTCCGCTTGGGTCTCCTGCAGTGCCACAATGTTGCCACCCGAAGGTTGCAGGAACAGCAACTCCTCATATTCCGCTTGGGAACCCTGC
This sequence comes from Stegostoma tigrinum, assembly GCF_030684315.1. Classification (NCBI taxonomy): domain Eukaryota; kingdom Metazoa; phylum Chordata; class Chondrichthyes; order Orectolobiformes; family Stegostomatidae; genus Stegostoma; species Stegostoma tigrinum. The sequence goes on along the minus strand of NC_081363.1, from coordinate 78,228,250 downwards.
AGCCCAATGGTATCAATGTGGACTTCACCAGCTTCAAAATATCCCCTTCCCCCACCGCATCCCAAAACCAGCCCAGTTCGTCCCCTCCCCCCACTGCACCACACAACCAGCCCAGCTCTTCCCCTCCACCCACTGCATCCCAAAACCAGCCCAGCCTGTCTCTGCCTCCCTAACCTGTTCTTCCTCTCACCCATCCCTTCCTCCCACCCCAAGCCGCACCTCCATCTCCTACCTACTAACCTCACGCCACCTCCTTGACTTGTCCGTCTTCCCTAGACTGACCTATCCCCTCCCTACCTCCCCACCTATACTCTCCTCTCCACCTATCTTCTTTTCTCTCCATCTTCGGTCTGCCTCCCCCTCTCTCCCTATTTATTCCAGAACCCTCACCCCATCCCCCTCTCTGATGAAGGGTCTAGGCCCGAAACGTCAGCTTTTGTGCTCCTGAGATTCTGCTAGGCCTGCTGTGTTCATCCAGCCTCACATTTCATTACGAAGCATCTTATGGTTTTATGTATTCTTGCAGCTCACTGAGTCAAAGGAGCGAAAGAAATAAATATTAGCTAGGCCTGCGCCTTAAGCAGAGAAATACTAATTTCATTGTTCACCATGAAGAATTCAAGAAGGAACCCAAGTTCAGTTTTTGAATGAAAGGGGGTTAGAGGTTTGCTTAGCTTAGAGCAAGAGGTTAAAATGTAGCCTTTATAGTGGAGACCAGCAGTTCCCACACTCCTGGTGAATCAAGCAGCAAAAGAAAGAAGTCTGCCAGAAGTTATAAAGCAGCTGTGCACCATGGGAATAGTGGCCTCAGAAACCAGGAATTGAGAGTCAAGGTCTAAAAAGCACCAGATGTTACAAGCCAGTTGTGGAAAGGTGTGTTGTAGTTTGCGCCAAGGAAGTGGATAACCTGGAAGGATGCGATATGGAGGCCAAAACTTTTCTGGACAGGCCATGGTCAAAAAAGAAAGAGATTCCATTGAAGGTTTCAGTCTAAAGTATCTGTGATTGTATTTTATTGTGCTTTTCAAGATAAACTGTAAGTAATTACCTCAGTCTCTTTTTGGCATTGTTTTCTTTGTTGACTCTTGCAGCTTTTTCTTTACAGTACATAACCAGCTGTTCGAATTTCTCTTTATACATTAATGGTCTCTTTGGAGATTGTAACAGCGTTAGGTTTGAGTATTGGTAGATCTCAGTAGTAGTTTACTTTGTGCTAAATGTCCCTGGACAGTACAAAACAAGAAAGATTGCTTCTATTGTTTAAATGCTCCAAATAAGGGAGACAAAAATCTCTGTCGCCTGTGGCGAATTGAAATGAATGGCTTATTCCATTTTTAGGTCACTGCTGATTCAATGCTGTAGATGCTGCTATATCTCCTGAAGCTGCACATTGCACCAGCTCTTACTGAGTGTATTGAGCTAAATGTTCCATGTCCCATTTAGTCAAATGTATTGCTGGGAGAAACTAATGAAGTTGGAAGTTTTCTCCTTAAGCTCAGAAGGAGATTTAAGAGATGCTCTCAAAATCAGGATGCATTTGGTTAATAGTAAATAAGAGAAGAGAAAAAATGTTTCCAAGAATAAGATAGTCAACGACCAAGGCATACAGATTTGAGATAATGGGGAGAAAGAGATTACGAGGAGAAAAGAAATTATTTTTTGAATGCTGTGAATGGAATACGTTATCTGAAATGATGAGGGCATCTGACTTTAAAGATTATATCTTTTATGCATTTTGATTCTGCACTGAAGTCGGAAAATGAGTGTTTTATAAAGCAAAGATTGTGAAAGGAATTGCTTCAATTTTTTTTAAAAGAACAAGCTGTCAACAATAAGTGCTATTTGCACTTGTTAGTTCCACCCGTGGTCGAAGTTTAGTTTCAGATGAGCTGGCGCCAGGGAGTGCGCAGGAAGTGAGGTTCGGCTAGCCGCAAGTACTTAATTAGTCTGTGGAGTGATGACCAGTTATAAATGACAGAGCCTTTCTCCTTGCCAGGAGTGAGGTAATTGTCTTCCATGTAGCTGAACTGCTTGTAGGTGTGAACATGACATCCAGGAGCAATTGGACCTCTGGAAAGAGAGCTGCTGTCTTTCTTTCTGCAGTAAAGCCTGAAGAAAGCCAGTTTTTTTTTAATCCCCTCGCCCGCTGCTGAAAACTATGACATAACCAATAAGTCAGAGATTTTATGCGTTGTGAACCGATCACTCTCTGCCTCCACAAGAAAGTAAAAGCACTTGGAGAAGGAAGGTCAAGGAATTGAAAGTCCTGGCCAACCAAAAGGATCAGCTTACTAAACCCTATGGACAGGGCTATTGAACTGTCCCCACAGTTTTTCCCTCCATCCAAAACACAAATCTTTTTGTGTCTATATGTATGTGCATAAAAGGGGAATTTTACAGGGGGTTTTATTCAGTCGAGTCATATCAGAGTTCATAGATTCTAGCTTCATGTCAACAATATCTGAATTTAATAAATAGTGATTCTTGTCAAGTACAGAAACTTGGTCCATGTTTTCTATAACTGATAGGTAAATTAGAGAATTTTGCATACTTTGATTAAATCTTTAACTTTGTGGCAATTCCCAGAATATGAGACTGAATGTCCAGTTCACTGCCCTAATGAGTTATGACATGTGGCGTCAAGAATCAGCTGTAGATACTAAATATTACAAAAGCTGTGAGCCCTGACAACCTTCTGGTAATAAACCTGTGGCACAGAATTAGCAACACCATTAGCCAGCTGTTCCCGGTTGGCTACAATGCTGGCATTTACTGGACAATGTGAAAAATGTAATATACTTTCCACAAAGTGGGGCAAAGCTAATTTTGTTGTTTGCCTCCCCATCAGTCAACTTTAACCATTGTGATGAAAGTTGTCTGTAAAAGGGCCAGCGAATGGCACTTACATGACTAGCACTCAGTTTGGATCTGACTAGGACCGTAAATCTCGACACTTCATTCCATCCTTGGTCTAAACATGAACAGAACAGCTAAATTCCAAAGGGGAGGTGAGAGTGACAGCCCTTGACATCAAGGCTGCTTTTGACTAAGTTTGGCATAAAGAACCTCAAGAAAAACTGGAGCTCAACATATTCAGGGAAAACTCTCTGCTGGTTGGAGTCACGCCCATCACAGAGGAAGATAACTGTGGTTGTTGGAGGACAGAAGTCTCAGCTCCAGGATCATCTCTTCAGGATTTCCATCGTGTCCTAGGCCCAACCATCAATGACTGTTCCCCCTGACCCTCCCATTTTATAGGATCCAAAGTGAAGAGGTTTACTGATGATCGCGCAATGTTCAGCAACTCCTTGGTCACCGAAGCCATTGCGCCCCCTTGCAGCAAGACCCAGACAACATCTAGGATTAGATAGACATGTGCGAAGTAGCTTTTGTGCCACACAAATTCTAACTAATTGCCAGCTCCTGAGAATTCAACCACCTCCTCTTGACACTGATTCCACCATGATCAATGTCCTAGGGGTTACTGTTGATGAGCAACAGAACTGGACCCCTCGTATAAATATCGCAATCACAAGAATAGGTCAGAGGTTACAAATTCTGTGTTGGGGAGCGCACTTTCCAGAGCCTCTTAATGACCTACCAGGCGCAAGCCAAGAGTGAAATGGAATTCTTTCCACTTTCTGAATCACCTGCAGCTATAACAACGCTCCAAGGTCTTAGATAGTAGGAACTGCAGATGCTGGAGAATCTGAGATAACAAGGTGTAGAGCTGGACGAACACAGCAGGCCAAGCAGCAACAGAGGAGCAGGACGGCTGACGTTTCGGGCCTAGACCCTTCTTTTCGATTGTAAAGTAAGCTACTCGATTGGCACCCCATCCACCACAGTAAACACTCCATGCCTCCATTACTGCTACACAGTGGCAGAAATTTGCTAAAGTTCCTTCAACGCCACCTTCCAGAGTCACAAATTCATGTCTGAATAGGATAAGAAGCAGATGGAGGAACATCAGTGTAATATAATGGGACTGCGCACATTAATGAAGCAATGTAATTCTGAAATCAGCAGTCACTTGCTATTGGGGCTGTGAAGAACTGAACAATTGTACTGCTGTGATGTCGCATAAAGATCAGGATTCTGTACATTAGTATCAAAATAAATAATTCACTGGAAGCCCTGAGAGGCAGGCAGTAGTGATAAAGTTGTGACAGAGTCACAGTGTCACACAGCACAGAAACAGACTCTTCGGTCCAACTGGTGCATGCCGATCATAATCCCACTTGCTGGCATTTGGCTCTTATTCCATAGGGTCACTCCAGTCTGGGAGAACCTCCTCTGCAGTTCAGAACAGGAGCCCAACACCCAGACCTCTTGATAGGCAAAATCCAAAGGGACTTAACAACATACAGCTGGATCCACAGTGTCAGTGCAAAGTATGGAGAAAGCTCAAACCTGCAAAATTAAATTCCACTCCACTTTGGAACGAGATCACTGGTCTTTCATTGTCATTAGGTCAAAACCTAGAACTTCCTTCCTAGCAGCACTGTAGGTGTCCGTACACCAGATGGACTGCAACAGTTTCAGTTTTTATTTAGCTTATTTTTCTGATGAGCCAGTTCAGAGATGTTATTACACACCTCTGGAGCAGGTGGACTTGAACATGGGACTACTCCAGGGATAGGGACTCTACCACCATGCTACAAGAGGGCCCTTGCAACAGCTTAGGAAGCTGGTTCATTAACGCTTTTTTCAAGGGCAAATAAAGGTTAATAATAGTCCTTATTCAATGAATCCATTAAAAAAAAAGCTCTGGAAGTTTCTCCCATCTCTGTGATTTATCCTGCAAATGAACTTCTGGATTTCTTCTTTGAACAAGAGTCACATTCTGTTCACATCATATCTCTTTCTGTTGTTTGTCATCTTACATTGTTTGATAATGTTCCTGTGAATTTCCTTGGGGAATTTTATTCTGTAATGGATGCAGTAAAAGCACAGTTTGTTTTTGAGCCTGTTGTGGAATTGTGCCTGAAATCTTTGAAGTCTTTCTTGTTGGAAAGCCGAGTAGCTCCTTGCCTAACAAAGCCACAGAAAGTTTAAAGAAGACACTGTGTTAATCTCTACAAGGAGCAAGCCCACAACCTAAACTGGGACTGAATTTGGTAGGTTCATTTGGTGCATCTCAAATTGCATAAAGTTCAAATGGAATTCATTGATCCCAATCAACTGGATGGTATTGACTATGAGCCCTTAACATGGTCTTTAAAGTTTGATGCCACTCTTGTAATACTCCCTGCAATTCTGGGTAGTACAGACTGGATGTGAATTGTTTTATTCTTATGCTGTCCGTAACATTCTTTGAATAATTTCGATGCAAAATTTGCCCTTGATCTGATTGTATCTCTGCGGGTAGTCTGCATCAATTGCTTGACACGTATGACATGCCTGGCAAAATTCAACTACATTCTTATGCAGTTGAGGCCGGAAAATGTTTTTGTATTTTGGCTTGAGTTTTCCTTACTCCCAAATAACCTCCTACTGGTAATTCATGTCCTAACTGCAACACTACCTTTCTATAACCTGCTGACAACACAACTTCATAGAATTATGGAATCTCTACAGTGTGAAATCAGACCATTCAGCCCATCAATTCCACATGGACCCTCCAAAGGGCATTCCACCCAGGCTTGCCTCTCCCATCCTCAAATCCTACCCCATGTAATCCTGCATTTCCAATGGTTAATCCATCTAATCTACACATCTTTGGACTATTGGAGACTGTTGGGCTTTGGAAGTTGGAGCACCTGGAGGAAACCCACGCAGACCGTTGCCTGAGAGTGGGATCAAGCCTGAGTCCCTGGCGCTGTGAGGCAGCAGTGCTAAGCGTGCCACCCCTACTTCATGAACTTCTGCCCATTTCTTATCTGCCTGAATACATGATGGTTTCCATTTCCTCATTAAGACATCATTTTTAAAATAGTAGCATTTTGGGATACACTCAGTTTCTTCTGTGCATCTTTTTTGATACAATTGCTTTTTTTTCATTTTCTGCTGTAATTCACTTAATTTCTCTGAACCAAAAATATCCACTTTGTCCTCCACCTGTTCTTGTTTGTTTCCCAACCATTTGATGAAACATGGTCTCTGATAACTGTACTTCGACTTCCTTATTTTTATTCTTTGATTTCTCCTCCTGCTCCAGCCTTGTGGCTTCGTGACCTTGTTAACACACAGTCATGAAAAGTCACCGGATATACTTCCTGTAATACCTCCGTTGCCTGATTTTCCAATGGATTTTCAACCACAGTAGGAAGCACCCCTACCTGTGATCCAGCGATATCATTGCCAAGGATGAATTGTGTTCCTGGAGCTGAAAGTTCCTCCAGTACTCCTACCACCACCTCTCCATGTTTCACTGGACACTCCAACCTCTTTTGACATAATGGAGTGCCTCTCATCTCATCAGAAATTCCACATGTTGCCACCTTTTCTGGCAGTAGCCTTTCTGAATTGCATATCGCCTCATCCTGCAACATCAAAGATTAAAATGCTCCGTTATCTCTTTGAAATGTTAATTCTTTACTTGCCCTTCCTGGCTTATGTGAGCAAACTTCCCCTTTGCAAGTAAATGGTTTAAGAAGTTTCTTCTCAATCTCTGACCAGGTTGAATATTCTGGTGCGGCATTTTAGCTTCCACTATCTTTTCCTTTTTTGCTTCAATAAAATTCACTGGCTGATCCTATTTTCCCACATTCAATTTCCCAGTGCTTTTTTTAAACTTTATTTCAATGAAAACACTTGAGCCTTTTTACTCCTCTTTCTCCCTCATGGGTTTCCTCTCTCTACCCTGTAGTCAATTATCTTTATTATCTTCAATGAGATCCCCTTTTCACTTACCACTGGAAGATCGCGCTTTTCCCCGATGTGTATGCCTCACAGATTGAAATTGATGTTGAAATTGATTTATGAACCAACTCACAATTATTGGCTATTTCAGCTGCTAATCTTGCGGTGTTAATTCTCTGCTGTTCCACATGAATTCTCACTGCTTCAAGAAATGAATTTTTGAACTCCTCCTAGATAATTGTCTCTCCAAGAGCAAGATATGTTTCATCTATTCTCAATGCCCTGGTCTACCCATTGGAATTACTTTGTTTGACCCTTTCAAAGTTAACATACGTTTGACCAGGGCCCCTCCTTAGATTCCCAGAACATTGTCTGTGGGCTTCTGCCACTGGCTGATATTTACTTAAGATGGCTTTCTTCATCTCCTCATACCCCCTAGATAGCTCCTTAGATAGTGATGCAAATACCTCAGTAGCTCTACCTACCAAGCTTGGTTGGATCAACATGACCCATATGGTTGCCGACCACAAACTCAAATCAACTGAGAAAGATTTCTACATTCTTCTCATTGAACTTTGGACATACTTAAACCGATCCCCACTGGGCCATCGAATATGATGGGATTTCTCGTCATCACTAGCCTCCTCATGAAGCTGACCCTCGACCTTCACCTCTGCTGCTTTACGTCAACTTTGCTCTCTTACTGCTGACTTCTGAAGTTCAAACTCCCTCTCCTTCTGCTTTTCTTGTCTGTCTTTCTCTCTCTCTTCTGGTAGGGTCTTCCTCCCCTCTTTTCCCTCTGCTTTTAATTGAAATTCAAACTGCTTTATTTCCTTTCCTTTCTTTTTGTTCTGTCATGGCTATTCTTTCCTTCTCTTTTGCCTCTAATTCAAGCTATTTCATTTGCAATTGAATTTTAGCCATTTACGAATTTATGAATTTATGAAGGTTAGACAAGCTGCATTAAAATTACACAGAACATTGCTTACAGCATGCAAAGTATTATGTGTACTGCTGATTACCATTTTGAACAAAAGATATCGAAGTACTGGAACAATAGCAGAAATAAAAGTACCAGGATGACCTCAGATTTAGGAATGTACCACTAGCTATTAGGATAATAGACTGCGCCCTTTCCTTTAGAATAACAGAATTCTTACAGCGTGGAAGCGGGCCAATTCAATCTATCAAGACCACACCAACCCTCCAAACAGCATCCCACCCACACCACTCCCGCATGCCCCACTCTATCCCTGTAACCTTGCATCTCCCATAGATAATACATCTACCTGCACATCTCTGGATACTGCAGACAATTTAGCGCGGCCAATCCACCTAACCTGCCCATCTTTGGACTGTGGGAGGAAACCAGAACACCCAGAGGAAACCCACGCAGACACGGGGAGAATGTGCAAACTCCACGCAGACAGTCACTCGAGGGTGGAATCGAAACCTGGGCTCTGGTGCAGTGAGGCAGCAGTGCTAACCAGGGGACCGAACAAAGCACAGGATTGTGAGGTGATCTTGAGGAAGTCTTTAAAATTCTGAAGGTATTTGTAAGGGTGGACCCGAGAAAGTAATTTTACTTGCCTGAACAATCTGAAAAACGTGCAAAGAGAAATATAAGAGAGCCTCTGGTCAATCCAACGAGGCATTTGGAAGAAACCTGTTTATCCAGGGGATGGCTGGAATGTGCAATTTGTTGCCTCAAAGGATAGTTTAGGTGAGTGTTAAAAGAGAATTAAGCAAAGACATCACAGACTTTCTAAAATGTAAGTGGTATTCGATAAAGTGCCATAAAATTGGCTTGCTGGTAAAGTTAATGCCCCTACAATAAAAGTGACAATGACAGTGCAGATTTAAAGTTGGTAGATGACAAGAAAGCGATTAGCAGTGAACTGTTCTATTTGGCCTGAGGACAGGTGTGCAGGGACTGGCTGGGGCTTTCTCCTGGGATCTGTGAGGTGAGTACATTGCATTTATTAAATAATTATTGATGTAGGTTTGATTGTGCAGGGCAGAATTTTAAAACTTGCAGATGACACTGCACTTGGATGTATGGCAAACTGTGAGGGGGATAGCGATAGAGTTCAAGATGTACACAGCCTGGTGGATTGGGCACTCTTATGGCAGATAGAAATGAGTGCAAAGAGGTGTGATGTGGTGCAGTTTAATAGGAAAGTTTGAGGTGAGGCAATGTACTCTTAAAATTGAAAAAGGATTGTGTTGCAGAATCATAGGATCCCTACGGTGTAGAAGCAGTCCACTTGGCCAATCGAGACCACCCACCAACCCTCTGAAGAGTAGAGACATCTTCCATACCTGACCCCTGTAGCCCTGTATTTCCCATGGCCAATCCACCTAATCTGCACATTTTTGGACTGTGGGAGAAAACCAACAAGTCTAGGCCCGAAACGTCAGCTTTTGTGCTTCTGAGATGCTGCTTGGCCTGCTGTGTTCATCCAGCCTCACACTTTGTTATCACAGTCAAAGCAAGAATGTGCAAACTCCACACAGACAATTGCCCAAGGGTGAAATTGAACCCGGTTCCCTGTTGCTGTGAGGCAGCAGTGCTAACCGCTGAGCCACCGTGGGGCTCAGAAGAGCCTGAGATTCTGAAAATGCAGGAAATCACAGCAGGGCAGGCAACATCGATGGAGAAAGAAAGCTAACATTTCAAACCTAGATGACTCTTCATCGAAACATTAGCTTGCTCTCTCTCCATGGACACTGCCTGATCCACTGTGATCTCCAGCATGTTTCTGTTTTCATTAAAGATTCCAACATCTGCAGTAATTTGCTGCCAGAACCTAGGATTCTGTCTGTTCACATCGTGAGATGGGAGGTGCCGGTGTTGGGCCGTGGTGGGCAAGGTCAGAAGTCACACAACACCAGGTTATAGTCCAAGTCACCTGACAAAGGGGCAGCGCTTTGACAGCTTGTGATTTCAAATAAACCTGTTGGACTACAACCTGGGTGTCGTGTGACTTCTGACCTTGTCCACCCCATGTGGGCAGCTGAGGTCGATAAATTGGCGGAGAAAGTGCATGGGCTACTGAACTTTATTCATATGGCCCATAGAATATAAAAGCAACAAGATTCTTGGCCAAAACACCAGTTCATCCTCAAGTGGAGTATTATGTACAACTGCTCTTAAGGAAAGGCGTGAAGGCTACAGAGAGGGTGGAGCGAAGATTGGTTGAGCAGGGTTAGCAGATGAGACTTCAGTTTCACAGACAGATGGGAGAAGGTGGAACTCTTCTGAAAGAAGAGACAGTTGAGAGAGAATCTGAAAGGCCGGAATGGAGTAGGTACACATCAATTGTTCACATCAATGGTAAGGTCAGGAACAAGAGGTCACTGACTTAAGATGACTAGCAAAAGGTGTGACAGGAGGTGACATTTCTTTAAGATCCTTGTGAGTGCGGTTGTACAGGACATTTTACAGGCCTCTTATGGATCACTGTGTCTAGTTCCAGGAAGGATATTATTAAACTGGAAAGGGTTCAGAAGAGATTTATCAGGATGCCATTGGGAATGATGGGTTTGAGTTGTGGGGAGAGGCTGAATTGGCTGGGATTTTTCTCACTGGAAAGTAAGAGGCAGAGGGGTGAGGGAGTATAAATAAGGTGAATGTAAATGTCTTTTCTCTAGGGTGGGGGATTTCAAGACTAGGGACCATATTTTTAAGGTGAGAGGAGAAAGATTTTAAAAAAGACACAAGGGGCAATTTTTTTTTTACACTGAGTGGTTTGTGAGTGGAATGATCTTCCAGAGGAAGTAGAGGATGCAGAGACAGTTAACAACATTTAATTACATGAGAAGGAAACGGTTAGAAGATTATGGACCAAGCACAGGCAGGTGGGACTAGTTTGGCTTGGGTTATAATCAGCATGGATGGTTGGACCAAAGGGTCTGTTTCCGTGCTGCATGACTCTATGGCTGAGTGCGTAGAACATGGAGCACTTTGTTGAAAGTGTGCTGGAGAGAGATTCAACCAAAGGAGAATGCTGAAAGCCACAGTATTGAAGGGCTGGGGAGTGGGTCTGGCTGAGTTGTTATTAATGGGAGCCAGCATGATGATCAAGGGCTGAATGGCATCCTTCAGTACTCTAACGATTCCATGAATCTATGATGTTAGGAAGTATGAGTGATAAAGGAATGGAAGATTATGCTAAAATGATTAGATGAATTGTGGTCAAGGGAGGCTAATGCAGACTACTTATATTGGCAGAGACCAGTTCAGCATTAGGTCAGGGAACAGCGATGCTATGTGCAGGGTCAAAGGATCACAGCAGAGGAATGAGGGCATTGGTGTGATCTTGATGATGCTATTTGTTTTCAAGTGGCAATGGAGCAAACATGGAGGTGAGGCAGTCACTCTGTAATGGGGAAACAGCCAGGAAATAGACAGATGAGATGTTTTGGCAGATGTTAAGGAATCCTGTGATTGTATTCCTCACCAGGAAAGTGTGACGCAATGCAAATGACTTAAAGAGTAGATACACAGCACTCTATCTGAAATCCTGAAGCAGCAAAGCTCATATTTATTCACCAAGTCCAGGGTATAAAGGGATTTCTTAGCAATACTAGGCTATCTGTTTAGGACAGGGGGTTAACTTTCATGGCCCTTGTACATATTAATATTGTAGCAGCAACCAATATTGTCTTATTATCTTTGTTGATGAATGTACAATGATATATACTCAATTTGGGGTGGTGTGCAACTTGGGGTTGATGGTGGTTCCAAGCATCAGCTGCCATTGTCCTTTTTCTATTCTTTAATGGGACATGGGCATCTTAATTGCTCTTAATGGGATGCTGAGGCATTTATAGGCCAGTTAAGAATCAGTCACAGTATTGTACATCTGGAGCCACATGAAGGCCAGACCAGGTAAGGATGGCAAATTTCCTTCTCTAAAGGACATTAGTGAACCTGATGAGTTTTTAACAACAAATGACAAGAGATGACAGGATAACAAAGTGTAGAGCTGGATGAACACAGCATGCCAAGCAGCATCTCAGGAGCACAAAAGTTGACGTTTCGGGCCTAGACTGATGAAGGGTCTCAGCCTGAAATGTCAGCTTTTGTGCTCCTGAGATGCTGCTTGGCCTGCTGTGTTCATCCAGCTCCACACTTTGTTATCTTGGATTCTCCAGCATCTGCAGTTCCCATTATCTCTGATACAAGAGATGACAGGTATGTTTTTTAATTGAAGTGCCCCTTGTAGATGGTGAACATTAAAGCCATGGGTGATAGCAATGGGCATTCTATTTGATGGGTAGGCTGCTCATCAGTAAGGCTACTTTGTCCTGAATTTCAAAACCTTTGTCACAAATAATTGTTGAATCAGGGTTGGCAAGTCACTCTAGGAGACCATTGTTTGAATCAGTGAATAAGGATAATTTAATTAGTATGGGACTGATATGGAGAATAGCAGATTTGAAGGACAGAATTTGAGTTGTAACTTTCCAGGATTACTAATCTCCTATTATCGTCTGCACTGCTACTCAGTGTAGCCTCTCAAGAATAATAATGTCCTTCTTATGATTTTGAATCAGATTTATGTCTTCAGGTTCAGAAAAAACTTATCTAACATAATTTAATTGGCTTTCTTTTCATGTTAGAGAGACTTAAATCTTAGAATGCCTAACAGCACTTGTGCCAACATGAGCCTGACTCTGCAGATTGATTGGACTGAAATATGAAAATCTATTTTATTCATTGTTATTGCAAGTTCTGTGCCTAAATAATCATTTAACAGAGAAACTGCTGCAGCCTCGTTCTTGTTATATATGAGTAAACGGGTCCTTTTTATGTTGACAAGCTCTAACTAGAGAAGTGCCACAGGGATCAGTACTGAGGTTTCAACTATTTACAATACGGATGAATAGTTGTTTTGCTAATACAGAATTGGAGTATTGCTGGGGGAAAAAATAAGGTCAGGTCTTCGATCTGGCATTTATTAAGACACTGCAAGAATGCCAATGTAATGGAAAACAACATTTTATGCTGAATGAGAAGGGAGTACTGGCCCGGTACGTGGACTCTAACTGGTAGACACATAGTTGTGAAAAGCGAACCAGTTGGATTGATTCTAGACAAAGCATTGCCTACAGGAATAAACCAGAGAACCTCAAAGTGATGGCCCGTGGGAGCAGCCCCAAGTCAATACAAACTGACTTTGGAGGTTTTGTGAAGAATGTTTAAAATCCTTGGTGGAATCTTTAAAATGCTGCAGTAGTCCAGGCTGGAAAAGTTAAACCTTGGCAGCAACTTAGAGATCAGAGCGAGCACTACTGCCATGACAAGTGAGCAGCATGAGGCACAGCGACAGATATGGACGTAAAGGGCTGTGATCACCTTCCCCCATTTGTTCTTGCTTATTCTCTCATCAATACCATCAGTTGGCCAGCATACCGCATCTTTGGATACCCCATGCTGATATCTCTCACGGGTACGCGTCTTATGCGCTTTCAACCTCTTCATCTCTCTTTTGAAAGTTTCCTATATCTTGTCCAACAAAACGTGTTTCCAATCAACCTGCTGAAGTTCAACTCCGTCCTTCAAATCTTTCATTTTCCCATCTGGGATCTTAATCCTGGCTGACTAGTATCCTTCGCTGACTTAATATTGAACCTAATTATGATCACTATTTCCCAAACGCAGCACTGATCAATCTTACGAGAGGATTAACCTTGCCACAGAAGGTTGGCAGAGCCTATTTCATTGTTAAGGAACAAAGCCACAAATAGTGCAGGTGAGAAATGAATACTGATGAGAGCAGGCACCAGACATGAAAAGTTTGCGCTAGAGACGAAAGAAAACTGATCCTTACAGACAGTGGCCAGCTGCTAAAAATGAATGCATTGTCTTTCACATTCTAGATCACTTTTAGGAAAAATACAGAAGAACGACACAGGTTCAGAAAAGCAAGAAATTGAACAGTTACCCATACTGAGTTGAATGAGGTAGATAGTCTACAATAGAAGAAAAACTCTATATATTCCTAGAGGAAATAGTTGATCCAAACCTTACATTTTGTAAAGTTGATACAAATATCCATGGTCCTCTCATGAATTTCAAGATGGATGGCTGGGGGAGTGTCACTATGTTATCAGATAATGAGCCATGGTAAAGAAAACACAGTCTCCAGCCAACAAACGGGCACCTACATGAATCAGGAGGCAAAGCACTTAAAATTAATGACATGCTTCAAGAACATCTCCAACAAAGGGAATGTCAAATGAAGGAAAACCTACAGGTACTCAACAATCATGCAACACACCTTTTAAGCAGAAGGCATATCCTGATCTCAATCGTCAATCGGCAGAAGGAATGTCTTACGGTCTTACGGTCTTATGGTCTGATGGAACTTTACAAGGTTAAAGAGTAACTTGTCAAGAAAGAACTAGTGGACTAGCAGCTGGTCAAAGGACAATGAACAGACGATTATTTTGGATTCTTTTGACTCATGGTAGAGCCTAAATGACAAACAGACTTCATTGAGATTCTTTATATTGCCATAACAAATATATTTCGGACTGTCAACAAGATGGGAAGCCGTACCTCTTACTGGATTGACACACATTTGCCACTGCTATCAACATTGAAGAGTGCACAGTCTTCAAGATCCAGCAATGTTTCTGAGGAAAAGCAAACAATGCGAAAACCAAGGAACAGCACACACTACTAGGACTGGCTAGCAAATCTATGACTGATGCAACTTGGTATGCACACAGCTTGGTGAGTGTATAATTATGAGATTCAAATGCGGAGCTGAGTCGGAAGGGGCAAGCTCAGTCAGAGATTTGGCTTTCATGTCTTCCTGAGAAGATCCTCAGTAACTGTGGCAAAAATCACACCAAGTCAGAAGCTGCATGAGCAAATGAACATGCTGGTTTTACCAAGAATGCAATTATTGGCAGTAAATGAGGAAGTATTCATGAATCAACGTGTTGAAATAAAAAGCTTATGCACTTCAGCATGAGCTGCTGGTGGATTGAGAATGTAGATCTGGCACGGTTTGAAGGTGAGGCATGTGCACCCCCATGGAAGCTACCACTGAGAAAGGGCAGCCATTCTTCAATGATTCAGCTTCCTGCAAAGAAACATAAAATTGTCTGTTTTTGGAGATTCGGTATATCGGAAATAAGCTTCTCTTTCAGCAAGCAAGATGTCCTCTGCGAAAGAAAAGATTAAAACTCTTTCAGTTCTCAAGGACCTAGAGGCCTCCCAACTTTCAGGATATGAATCAAAGACAATGGTCTTACATGCAGCAAACTATCAGTCTTCCAACTCTTAAGAGGGAGTGTTCTGGAGGTTTCTCCAATTTGTCAGCGGTTTGCTCTTGTTACCCAATAACAATCTTTGGCTCGCCATGTTGGCGAGAAAGCGGCTAGAGGACTGTCACAGGATGAAGACATCTTGACTACTGCCCCAGCACTAGGTACTGATTCGGATGATTCACTGCCAATGGTCACACTCCAGCTGAATGTTGAGTAGTGGAGTTCCTTTTTAATTTTGTTACTGGGGAGACTTGATATATGATGTTTGCAGGTTAGTACGCCTGCATTAAATAGCACGCTGTGCCATGGGACAAACTTGTGCCTGGTGACACCATGTGTTTACTCCGCTTGTTATCATCTGAAATGTAATTAGCCCTCTTTGGATTCATAATATTGGTAATCTTCTTTACATACCGCAGGATTGTAAATTGTGAAATGTGTGCAAGCATCATCTATTCAGCTTGGGAAGACCCAGACTCATAGACATTCATTATATTATTCAACTTCACATCCTCTGGCAATGCAGGTTTCCATGGGACAGTCTGAAGCATGAGCATCCCATATATTGTTCCGTTGCTGAGATTCAGGCAAAACATTTGCCCTGGGAAGACTGGCTTCCTCCATCATTTCTCCTCCTCCTTCTTCTAACAGCTCATCCAACTCTGCACATCCGATACCTATTCTCAAAATCTTGTGGTATTCTGGGGGGAAAGGCGATAATGTTGGAGCAACAGGTTTTTATAGACGTTGTGAAGCAAAGTGTTCTTTTGGCACACCCCACTTGTAGACTTTTTTTGCAACTTCAAACAACTACATAAAGCAGCGAATTCTTGAGAATTAAAGCAACAGCTGAAGGAAACCGACCCAGAAACTAACCTATGAGTAGCTGATGAGCCCTTTAAATAGTGATGGTGGTGAGGAAACATATTCTTTCCTGCTGTTGACCGCATGTTCATGTGTGCATGTCTAAGAGAGGATAGAAGCTGGAACAGTGAGCTCTACAATGGCACTGCTGGAGACGGGTCACTGGAACAACAATTCATGCGATAATTTGCCTCTAAGTCTACTTCTTACCGTCCACTAATGTAGAGATCATGTCTAGTGTTAGTTGGCATGCGTTAATTGTTCTACAATCTTTACTTCCCCACAAGGGAAATCTATCTAGTTAAACTTACTGTTTGCTAAAACTTCAAATCAGAGAGGGAGAGACCATAAGACATAGGAGCAGAAATTAGACCATTCAGCCCATCCAGTCTGCTCCACCATTCAATCATGACTGATAATTTTCTCAACCCGATTCTTCCCCTTTCTCACTGTAATGCTTGATTCCCTTGACAATCAAGACCCTATCTATCTCTGTTGTAAATATACTGAATGGCCTGGCTTCTACAGCCTTCTGTGGTGACAAATTCCATACATTCACCACTCTCTGACTGAAGAGGTTTCTCCTTATCTCCATTCTAAAGGGTCTAAAGTAGCTATGAATCCACATAGAGAGCATAGCGATTTTATACCTTTTACGTAGAAAGTAACAGAATGTAAATTATTACAGTTCTAGGGAGAAATAGAACACAATTTTCAAACACACATTGTAATTAATAATATATAACATTTGATTAAGATTTTGTATTTTGTGTGTTAGGAACGTGAAGATATGGTCCGGTTGCATTTCAGGTTTGCTGCGTTAGTGGTGATGGGAAATTCGCAGGTCTGTGTATTAATTAGCTTCGGACTTAGAGCTTAACCAAGGGTTAAAGAGGGGAAAAAATGAACTGCTTTGTTGTTCAGCAACAAGGATTCAAAGATCACAGAGACAGGGAGAGACAGTCAGCCAGTGGGTGTGTGCCAGAGAAAAGACAGCTAGATCTCAGTCATGTATCTGCTTAATGTTAAAGTAACAGTGACCTTAGTTTAGTTTCTTTTGAGTGTCTCAGGAAGGCATAGCAACTGAAGGAAAATAGCATTTAGTGAAGACACCAAAAAATTCACTTGAAGGACCCTAGTTACATCTGTGTCAGCCTGAGCAAGGAGCCTTAGTGTGGAGATAAAGTTGAATCTTCACTGCAGATTTGTATGTTTGTAAAGATATTGCTGGGATCAAAAGAATAGTATAACATTAAATGTTTTTTCTGGTGTTTAAAATCTCTTGTTTCTTTTCCTTTACTTAGTCAAAGTTTTATTCTTTGTATTAAAAGTACACTGGCAGCCTCTTGTGAATGTGTTCAGTAACAGGCATCCATGCTTTTAAAAATAAATTAATATTAGGAGCCAAGCTTTACTCTCGGATTTGACCTGCCCAGTATTGACATCAACTGGGGTCATAATAAAGGGCAAATAGATTTAGGGCATATAAACAAATATATGCAAAATGTCTATTGTAACTTAATTCAGCCACAGAGATCCATTTTAGAGGATTACTTTGACAAAAAAACAGCGGTCTGATAATGGTTCCTCTTGTTTGATGTTTGTTATGTGAGAGAGAGCTCGGGAGGATTAAGTCGTATTGGTGTGCGAGCATGATTTTGCATTTTATTTTAAGATTAGTGTCAGAGTCACCTGAGAGAACATAAAATATGTTTGTTTATTTTTTGGCAAGGTTTGGATTCCATATTCACTACTTTTGTTTTATGAATACTAAATGCTGTATTAATTTGAATTAGCACTTTAATTTCTTCTTTTAACTTAGTGATTATCTTTCCAGTGCAATTCCATTTAAAGATGCGCAGGTGTGCCTTGGAACACCAACCTTGACCCTATCACTTCAGAAGCCACTCTGGAATCCCAAATGTGCTATCCTAGAATCCCAGCCCTCATTTTGATGCATTCCCAAATCTGACATAACTCCCAGATGTTTCCTTTGAACTTTAGATTGAGAAAGATAGTACCTAAAGGTGTCAAATGGGATTGAAGAATGGCTATATCTGTCCCCAGAGGAGTGGAACCCACTGAGAGTATTCCTGTCTTCCAGATACAGAGGGCTACTTGGATCCTGATCTCATTACAGCCTCGGTTCAAACATGGACAAAAGAGCTGAATTCCAGGGGTGAGGTGAGAGTGACAGACATAAAGACTGCGCACGACTTAAGTCAAGGAGCGCCAGCTAAAATGAAATCAATGGGATTTGGGGGAAAATGCTCCGATGGTTGGAGTCATACCTGACACTTAGGACGGTTGTGGTTTTTAAGACCATAAGACCTTAAGACATAGGAGTGGAAGTAAGGCCATTCAGCCCATCGAGCCCGCTCTGCCATTTAGTCATGGCTGATGGGCATCTCAACTCCACTTCCCTGCACTCTCCCCGTAGCCCTTAATTCCTTGTGAGATTAATAATTTATCAATCAATCAATTTATCAATTTTGGAGGTTGGTCATCTCAGCTCCCGGACATCTTTGCCGGAGATCCTCAGGGTAGTGCCTCAGACCCAACCATTTTCAACTGCTTCATCAATTACCCCCCACCCCACCCCCTGCATCATATGGTGGTGATTTTGCCAATGATTGTGGAATGTTCAGGACCATTTGTGACTATTTGGATGCTGAAGCAGCCAATGTTCAAATGCAACTGGGTCTGGACAATATTCAGGCTTGGGCTGACAAGTAGCAGGTCATATTCACACCACACAAATGCCAGGCAATGACCATCTCCAATAAAGGACAATCTAACCAGAGCCCCTCGACATTTAATGGTGGTACCAATTCTGAAACCTACACTATCAACATTCTGGGAGTTACCACTGACCAACCAGACTAACCATATAAGCATAGCGACTACAAGAGCAGGTCAGAGGCTAAGAATAGCGTGGCGACAACTCACCTCCTGACTCTCCAAAGCCTGTCCGCCATCTGCCAGGTACAAGTCAGGGGAGTGATGGAACACCCCCCATTTTCTTTCCAAGATGGTGGCACCGGCAGTGTCGGTAACATTTGGACTCTTGAGGCTGTCCACTCCAGGTCGGCTGCATCCTCTGTCCCCTTTACTTTCCATCTTCTTCTGTCTGTCTGTCTGTCTTTCTTTCTTTCCTTCTTTCTTCCCTCCTTCCTTCTTTCCTTCCTTTCTTTCCTTCTCCTCATCATCTCATCAACAGTGGAAGAGATGCTATCGCGGAGGAGGCTAGAGCGGGACTCATGGTGAAGGCAGCGTCTGCAGCTTTGGCTGGGCCCGGATCGGGATTCCTAGCGATTTTGGCAAAGCGGCAACAGCGGGCGGAGCCAGGGTCTCCTGAGACATCAGCTGGGCCTGGAATGGGGTTTCATTGCAACGCTGAGACCAGGGCACCTCACAGAAACCCTGGGGATCTGAAGTAATTCCAGAGAAGTGCTTGCCAAGAAGGACTGTAAAATTAAACATCATTTCTTATTTTTCTGTCATATTCAACAGGATGAAGCTCGATTCAAACAATTCCTTCTTATTCATTTTGTAATCCAAAATGGTGTTAGATTGTGATGACAAATCGCTTCTCGTTGAATTTTCCCAAACACAACGTGACAATAAAAATCATTCATTCATTCATTGTCTGGCTGAGTGCAGCTCCAACAACACTCAACCTGCTTGACGTGGCTTAGGACAAAGAGCTCGCTTGATGGGCAGGACATCCCCAAGCATCCACTCCCTTCCACACTCGGCAGCAGCAGTGTACTATCTACAGGATGCACCACAGAAATTCACCAAAGGTCCCAAGACATTACCTTCCAAACCCATGACCAATTGCATCCAGAAGGATGGGGGTGTAGGCGACAGATACTTGGGAACACCACCACCCAGACCCACCCCCCTATAACCCACACACCCCTGAACACTATGGGCAATTTAGCATGGCCGATCCATCTAGCCTGCACATCTTTGGACTGTGGGAGGAAACCCATGCAGACACGGGGAGAATGTGCAAACTCCGCACAGACAGTTACCGAGGCTGGGAATCGAACCGGTGTCCCTGGTGCTGTGAGGCTGCAGTGCTAGCCACTGAGCCACTGTGTTTGTTTGGCTAGTGGGATGTCATTGGATTAGAATAGGAAATAACATCAAAGGATACCATAATCTCGTCGTCGTTGCTTTTGATGATCCCCAGGTTGTTAAGGAATTCCTGGGCTGAGTGGATGGAGTGGGGTAATCCATCGACCAGGTGTTTCAGTCTTTGTCATAGGCCCTTGGCTAATTTGCGTGGGGGCGTGCGGGAGACAACGGGTCCGAGGGGGCTGTCTGGTTTGTGTGCTTTGGGGAGTCCGTAGAAGCGGGGAGGGGGTGTTTGTGCCTTCTGCTTTCATTTTTCTTTAGTCTGTCTTGGTTATTACTCCTGCATTCCTCAGCTTTGGGGCTATCTCCAGCTGTTGGAAAGTGTCTGTATCTGCAGGCAGTGCCTGTGCTTTCTTAATGTAGCCTGGTTTGTTCATTGTGACTGTCGCGCGCCCTTTGTCTGCCGGCAGGATTATGATGTTCCTGCCTTTCTTGAGTCCTTTAAGTGCTTTTCTCTCTGACACGTCTCCCGCACGCCCCCACGCAAATTAGCCAAGGGCCTATGACAAAGACTGAAACACCTGGTCGATGGATTACTCCACTCCATCCACTCAGCCCAGGAATTCCTTAACAACCTGGGGATCATCAAAAGCAACGACGACGAGATTATGGTATCCTTATGGTATCCAGTTCAATGCAGGGATTATAGTCTGTCGGCTGGCCTGTTGAGTTTCGTCCGGGGGTCCATTGTTTTTTAGTGTAACTTCCAGAGCATCCATGAAGTCTGTTCTATTCTCACCTCTGTAACAAAAGTTTATCCACGTATTCGGGCAGTTTACTTGGTGTTTGTAATTGGCCTGTCGGATAGATTTCCAACCCATGAGCCTGGTTTATTGTTGTCTTTGACTTTGGGCCCACCACCACCTGAAAATTCCCCTCCAAACCACTTACCACCCTGACTTGGTAATATATCACAGTTCCTTCATTGTCACTGGGTCATAACACTGCAATTCCCTCCCTGAGGGCATTGTGGATCTAGCTGCAACACATGGACTACAATAATTCAAGAAGATAGCTCACCACCTTCTCAAGGACAAATCGGGAAGGGCAATAAACACTGGCTAGCCAACGGTGCACACATCCCGCAACTGAATTTTAAAAAAGGCCTTTTGTCTATTCCATCCATATTAAGATATTGTGCATGTTATTGTGCCCAGGAATAACTCGACAGTAGGTCCCTGCCTCTACACAATAGTACAAGGTTACAAAAGCCTACACAATACAATATGAACTCTAAGATATACACTTCTGAACATACTATTCATGTTGTAAAAGTTCCAGGAAAAGAGCAAAAACTGTCTTATTTCCAATCTACAATCCAGTTTTAAGATTTAATTGTTGTCACAGTAAGTTACTTTAAGTAAGGAATCTGAATGCAGCTGAATGAAGAAAGCAGAGTTAGCCCCAGCTGGGAGAGAACCATCTTCTTTGAACATCAGTAGCTTTTCTTTTATTCAGAGGCAGCAAAATAAATACTGCAAATTTAAAATTCCAATGTGTGCTCTCAATACTTATGGTGCTGCTTGAGGCTGAATGACTAATTTCATATGGATGGGGGTGGTCGTTTAATTGTAACGAAGTTTGGCCTCTTTATGTGCCAAACAACATATGTATAGCTGCTCATTCCTAAGTAAGATCCATCCTCTTTGATTCCTAAAGAAGTTTATATAACAGTTCATTTCTGAGTAACATCTATCTCTCATCCATTCTGAGGAAGTCAGGTTGCGAGGATTCTAAATGTTGATTTATACTAGTTTTCTAGCTGTGCTTTAAGATAAGCTCATTGACTTGCTCGCTGAGCTGGCTGGTTATGGTACAGACGTTTCGTCACCATGCTAGGTAGCACCATCAGTGCAGCCTCCGATGAAGCGATGCTGTCCTACTCCGCTTAATATTTATATGATCTGGTCTGTTGAGGTGTTTTGTGTCTTTTCTGGTTCTTCTTTGCATTGATACGCACAGGAATTCCTAGAGGCCTGGTTCTCCACCCGTTATGCAATCAATAAACATGTGGAATTGGACCCCTTATACAAACACTGGCAAAGAAGAACTGGAAATGTCGCAAAACATCTCGACAGACTGGAACATATAATTACTAAGCAGAGTAGAACAACTTTGCTTCATCGGAGGCCACACTCATGATGTTTCCTAGCATGGTGACGAGACGTCTGTACGATAACCAGCCAGCTTGGCGAGCAAGTCAATCAACCTCACCCACAACCTGAACTACAAATCTTCGCAAGAACCTTAAATACCTGCGGGTGCAACACGCTCAAAATAGCCCGACAATGGAAAACCTTCGCCAACCGACCGGGCGCTACCTGCAAACGGCTTCACTTTCTCCGCAAATGCCTCAGGAATCAGGCACTGCCCCGCAGCCTGAAGTATGAGCCCACAGACTCACAAAGTAGTCAAACAAATGGCTGCAGAATACTACGGGTAATGATTAACAATGCACATGACTGGCCCCACAAGTGCAGTTGAGAAATTTTGCATCAAAAATCATTGCACCGAAACGCTGCCGACCAGCGATGGGCTACAACCTGAGAACAGGTCATCACCACCAAACAACACAGGACCACAACTAAGAAGAAAGACAAACTACAGAACAAGCTGATCTGGCCCAAAGTCAAAGACAACAATAAACCAGGCTCATGGGTTGGAAATCTATCCGACAGGCCAATTACAAACACCAAGTAAACTGCCCGAATACGCGGATAAACTTTTGTTACAGAGGTGCGAATAGAACAGACTTCATGGACGCTCTGGAAGTTACACTAAAAAACAATGGACCCCCGGACGAAACTCAACAGGCCAGCCAACAGACTATAATCCCTGCATTGAACTGGAGGAGTGATTGGGACGCTCTAAACATGTCAGAGAGAAAAGCACTTAAAGGACTCAAGAAAGGCAGGAACATCATAATCCTGCCGGCAGACAAAGGGCGCGCGACAGTCACAATGAACAAACCAGGCTACATTAAGAAAGCACAGGCACTGCCTGCAGATACAGACACTTGCCAACAGCTGGAGATAGCCCCAAAGCTGAGGAATGCAGGAGTAATAACCAAGACAGACTAAAGAAAAATGAAAGCAGAAGGCACAAACACCCCCTCCCCGCTTCTACGGACTCTCCAAAGCACACAAACCAGACAGCCCCCTCGGACCCGTTGTCTCCCGCACGCCCCCACGCAAATTAGCCAAGGGCCTATGACAAAGACTGAAACACCTGGTCAATGGATTACCCCACTCCATCCACTCCTTAACAACCTGGGGATCATCAAAAGCAACGACGACGAGATTATGGTATTCTTTGATGTTATTTCCTATTCTAATCCAATGGCATCCCACTAGCCAAACAAACACAGTGGCTCAGTGGCTAGCACTGCAGCCTCACAGCACCAGGGACACTGGTTCGATTCCCAGCCTCGGTAACTGTCTGTGCGGAGTTTGCACATTCTCCTCGTGTCTGCATGGGTTTCCTCCCACAGTCCAAAGATGTGCAGGCTAGATGGATCGGTCATGCTAAATTGCCCATAGTGTTCAGGGGTGTGTGGGTTATAGGGGAATGGGTCTGGGTGGGATGTTTTAAGGGGCGGTATGGACTCTTTGGGCCAAAGGGCCTGTTTCCATACTGTAGGGAACCTAATAAGAAACACTGGCCACCTTACTAGAGGAAGCAGGAACACTGACCGATGGCTCCATCAGCAAAGACAACATACACAGACTACTGAACCTAAGCCTCACCACACACTTCTCTATGAAAACGACTGCAACATACCAGAACAGCGCAGGAAGGAGGAAGAGCACCCATACAAGGGCTTCACAATCAATGGATATCCCACTGACTTCATCTGCAGAGACCTACAAGATCGACAATACCAAGAGGATACAATACGCCCTAAGACGCTGGCCACACTACTGTATGTCAAGAACATATCGGAAATGACAATGACACTGCTACAACCATTCAGAATCAGGATAGCACACAACCATACAGCCACACTACAACAAACACTCACAAGGACCGGAGGCCCTATACCCATGACATGCAGGACCAATGTACTTTTCAAATACTGTGCAAGGACAGCCAAGAACATTATGTCGGCCAGACAGGAAGGAAACCAGCCATCAGAATACACGAACACCAGCCAACAGCAAAACGACATGATGAACTTTCCCTCATTTCAGCCCACTTGGACAATGAAGGCCATCAATTTGACTGGGACGATGTGACCATCCTAGCTCAAGCCAACCACACACACGCACAGGAATTCCTAGATACTCGGTTCGTCATCTATAATGCAATCAATAAGCATGTGGAATTAGACCCAAATACAATCCTTCGCAAAAAAGAACTGGAAATGACACAAAACACCTCAAAAGACGCGATCATATAATTATTAAGCAGAGTAGAACAATATCGCTTCATCGGAGGCTGCACTGATAATGTTACCTAGCATGGTGATGAAACGTCTGCACTATAACCAGCCAGCTCGGCGAGCAAGTCAACAACCTCACCCACAACCCGAGCTTCAAATTGTTGTAAGTGCCTTTGAGATCATTCACAAGTTTGGGGTAGCTTTGTAATTTTTACAGTTATCAGCATAAAATCAAATTATCAAATACGGTGGCTCAGTGGTTAGCACTGCAGCCTCACAGCACCAGGTACCTGGGTTCGATTCCAGCCTTGGGCGACTGTCTGTGTGGAGTTTGCACATTCTCCCCGTGTCTGCGTGGGTTTCCTCCGGGTGCTCCGGTTTCCTCCCACAATCCAAAGATGTGCAGGCTAGGTGCATTGGCCATGTTAAATTGTCTGTAGTGTTCAGGGATGCGTAATTAGGGGGGTTATAATGGGATGGGTCTGGGTGGGATGCTGTGAGCTTCAGTATGGACTCGTGGAGCCGAAGGGCCTGCTTCCACACTGTAGGGATTCTATGATTCTATGATTCTTGATTCTGCAGTGTGATACCTTCCTGACAATTTGCAAATCAGGGAAAAGGTTTCCTATGTGACTTTGCATATGGATTTCATTTATCAGGGGTTATCCTTATGATTGTGGATGGACCTTCATGCAAGGGCTCATGGCTGTGTAAGGTGAACTGTGAACTCAACGTTTAAAACAAGTTAACCGTTTTTTGATTTTTAAGCTCGTATTTAAAGGAATGTAACTTTTTTAGGCCACAAATCATCATGGTAAGATTTCTTTAGATTCAGAGTCTTCGAGGTGTACAGCACAGAAACAGATCCTTAGGTCGAACTTGTCCATGCTGGCCCTGTGTGCCAACACTTGGCCAACATCCCTCTGAAGCACTTCTTATTCATGTACCCATCCAGATGTCTTTTAAATGTTGTAATTACGCCCACCTCCACCACTTCTTCTGGAAGCTCATTCCACATACGCACCACCTTCTGTGTGAAGAAAAGGTCTATCTTAGATTCCTTTTTACATCTTTCCCCTCTCACCTTAAACCTATGCCCTCTAGTTTTGGACTCCCCTACCCTGGGAAAAAAAACAGTTTGGCTATTCAGCGTATCCGTACCCCTCATGATTTTGTAAACCTGTATAAGGTCACCCTTCAGCCTCTGACGCTCCAGGGAAAACAGCCCCACCTTTACACATCCCTTCACAGAGCAGTGTCCATAGTGCACTGTGGCTGGATGCCATCAATTTTGTGACAAATGTCTGTATGAGTCAGAGGATGCCTGCTGGGTATTACTCTTGCCTCTGAAGAAAATGTTTGTTTTCAAGTCCAATGCCAGTGAGTTGAAGACAAAAATCTTTGCCAATACTGTCCAGTTCTGCAACATTTTGGATATGCTCATTTTCAGGTGACACATGAAAGCAATGCCCCTGCTACCCTCTCAAAGCCTGCGGAAGACCCCACAGCACTGTTATACAGGAGGATTATCCCCAACATGCTGGTCGTGTGACTAGCATCACTAAAGCATTTGGTGCCTCTGGAGGTTTGCGGGGAGCAAATTGGCTGCTTCGTTTACATACATTTACAGCAGTCTTTGACACTGGAAAGACAATTTTATTGACTGAAGTACTTTGGGTTGCTCTAAGCTCATGGAAGCTGCGATATAAATCAAAGTACTTTCTTTCTTAAAATACAAACATAGTGAAAAGCCCTCTTTTTAATTCCAAAAAAAATCACAAGAAACTTATGCCTCTTGCTCAGCATCATGTTTCTCGACAAACAGATCGGCTGTATTGGCATATTGTTTTCAGTGGTTGACACAAATTGAGGCCATCGCGGAGAGGGAGAAAATTGAAGCCCATTAGTTTCCTTCCCTAGGTGCTTGTGATTGTTGTGTACAAGCATTTTATTTAGAAAGTACTTGCAGGGAGTGTCACTGGAGTAGTTCAGAAAATATGCTCTTTCTGATGGTGTTGTTTGATTATTTGCAACAAAAGGATTTTACTCCCCTCTTTCAACTTCCTTCATTTTGTTTCTGAAAGCACTGGTATTAAAAGCCCTCCAGCATCTCAAAGCAATTGTTTGCCCTATTAAATCAAATGGTCGAATAAGGCTTTACTGTTGCAGGCTCCTCATCAACCACTATCAGTCCAGTAGGAGCCCCTGTTTGCTTGTCAATCTAGGACACTTCTCTCAATCTTCCTCCAGGACTGGGAAAACCATTGAGAAAATCAGTAGGAAGTAAGTGTGAGGCCTAATGGTGACGGTGACGGTGACAGGTAAATATGAGCTATGATCAATGGGTGCAGAAATGAATTCTGAGAGTGAATGTGTACCTGGAGAGTGAATTAAAATGTCCTTCAGTAAGTATAAATAGATTTATTTCTTAATATTAATTCCTGACCTGAAACAAAATATTATCAAGAGCATTGCATTACAATGGATATTTGAGAGCAAGTTATTTGTTCCCATTGGTATATGATTTTTACAGAAATTTCTTTGATGTTGGCCATGCCTTTGAATTAGAAGGTTATGGGTTGAAGGAAACCAAGAGATTTAGACAAGAATATTCAGGCTGATTCTCCTGAGGTTGTATTTAGGAAATGCTGCATGGTTAGAGGTGATATCTTTTGGTTGAGGTATTTTAATAAGGCCACATTTCCCTTCTCAGGTGAATGTAAAGACCCCAATGCACAATTTCAAGGAAGATCAGTGGAATCTTACCCTCTTTCCTGCATTACTAAGTACAGATCGTCTGCATCCAGCACCTTTGCTGCCTCTGATTCAGCCCAATGACTTGAGTGATGTCCATTTAAGCAAAGATAAATGTTATGAAGACTGAGTCTTGTTGGTTGCTCTGCATAGTCAATTTTTCATAGTTTAGTGCAGAGTACCATTAAATCCCCTTCATATTTAATGCAGAACAAGGGTTGCTTCTAGGCTTCCTTTGTAGTGAAAACCTTACCAATACTCAATGATTTACGTTGATTTTTGGTTCAATGTTGTTCAAGCTTTTAACATTCTCATCCTTAGTTTCAAATGCAGTCATGGCTTCTATCTTTCCTAGCTCTGAAATCTCTTCTCGCCCTTCAAGTTCTCTGCACTTCTCCACATCTTGTATTTAACACATCTCAGTGTGAATCTTCTCCAAGCGGTGGCCATGCTTTTACCTGCCAGTGTTCTTCAATTTCAGATTTACTAGCTAAGCACCTCTGCCTCCCTACATCTCTCTCTCTCTCCTCTTGTAAAGAAGAAGGTTCTTGGCCCAAAATGTCAGCTTTCCTGCTCCTCTGATGCTGCTTGGCCTGTTGGGTTCATCCAGCTCTACACCCTGTTACCTCAGATTCTCCAGCATCTGCAGTTCCTACTATCTCTTAAAATCAACATCTTTAACCAAGGCTTTGGTCATCTGTCCTAATATATACTTACATGACAGGTAGGTCATGCCTGACAAACCTCACTGAAGCTTTTGAAAAGGTGAGAATGTCAATGGATGGTGTTTATATGGACTTCCAGAGGCATTTGATAAAGTCTCACGTAAGAACTTGTTAACTGAGGTAGAGGTCCATGGAATTGAGGGCACATAAGTGGGAAATTGGTTAAGTGGCAGGCAACAGAAAGCAGGGAGAATGGGCACGTACTCAAATTAGCAGGATGCGATCAGTAGTGTCCCACAAGGATCGGTGTTAGGGCATCAAATATTCCCACTATTTATTACCAACTTGGATTATGGTGGAGAAATTAAATATCTAAATTCGCTGATGACACCAAGCTAGGAAACATTGAAGACAGTGCAATGAAAGCACAAAATTGCAAAAGGATATCGATATGCTGAGTGAATGGGCAACGCTATGGCAGATGAAGTTCAATGTAAGTATGAGGTTATCCATTTTGGACTGAGAAAGGGTAGAGTAATGTATTTTCTAGATGGTATGAAGTTGGATACCCAAAGAGACTCGGGAATCATGTGCGTAGATCTTTAAAAGCCACAAACTGGTACAGACAATATTCAAGAAAGCTCATGGAATGCTGACCTATATGTCTACAAAACTGGAGTGCAAGGATGAAAGTTATGCTACAGTTGTACAAAATCCCAGTGATACCTTACCTGGATATTTGGCCTTGGAGGGAGTACAGAGTGGCTTTACAAGAAGCCCTTTCAGGGGCTAAGTTGTGAGGAAAGATTATACAAATCAGACCTGTTTCCTCCAGATTTCAGAAGGTTAAGGGGTGTCTGATTGACGTCTTCAAGATATTAACAGGAAAAAGACAGGGTAGAAAAAGATAAACAATTTCCACTGGATGGAGGTAACATTCTGGAGACTTGGGCTCGAATCCCGCTATGGTAGATGGTGGAATTTGAGTTCAGTAAAATATTTGGAGTTAAAAATCTAATTATGACCGTGAATCCATTGTCAATTGTTGGAAAAACCCATCTGGTTCCCTAATGTCCTTCAGGGAAGGAAACTGCCATCCTTACCTGGTCCGGTCTACATGTGACGCCAGACCCACAGCAATGTGGTTGACTCTGAACTCACCTCTGGGCAAATACAGATGGGCAATAAATGCTGCCTGGCCAGCCACGCCCTCATTCCTTTAATGAATAAAGAAAAGAAAACCAGGGATCATAATCTAAGAATTGAGGCCAGACCATTCAGAAGAGTTACTAAGAAGCTCTTCTACACACAAAGGGTGGTAAATGTTTGGTACTGACTTCCACAAATAGCATTGGATGCAGGATCAATTGTTAATTTTAAAACTGCGATAGATACATTTTTGTTAAGCCAAAGTGTTAATGGATGTGGGCCAATGACACACGTATGGAGTTAGCCCACAGATCACAAATCTTATTGAATGGTGGAACAGGCTCAAGGGGCTGAATGGCCTGCTCTTGTTCCTGTGTGGATCTGTGCCAAAGTTGATTTGATAACACTTTTGTCAGGCTCTGTCTGATGTTTTGCTGCATTAGAAGCTATTTATGCAATGCAAGTTGTTGCTATAACATTGCTGTTTGTGGAAATTTACAGTGTGCAATTCAAGTGCCAAATTACCTGGATTACAACAGTGATTGTACATCATGTGTGCTCCAAAACTTTCAAAGAACGTTGGCTATCCTGAGGCTATGGAAGGCCTATTTTCTTTCTTTTTGGCTCATTGTGCTGACATTAACTGTGACCATAACAGTTGTATACAGTAGGACTCTTTCCTCCAAGTATGAATCATATCTTTTCTGTGTTAATGCCTGCAAATTATATGTTTCAACTAAGATTGAACTGATATGCTCAAGAGCCTACCCACCAGAGCAGAAGACAATTTACTTTGGATCGAATTCTACATTGAGCTATTGATTATGCATAACTGTTCCGAAATGCTTCTAATTGGATATGGCAATGAGAAACAGTTTTGAGGATGTAAACGTAGAATGGAATACAGATTGGGAAGGAAAGAAAGGGAGCTGCTGCCCATTCTATAAAATATTGTGGAGCTTTAGTTGCTCAGTGTAATTGGAACAGGAAGCTTGTATTTATAGAACGCCTTTCACAACCCCAGTACGTCCCAAAGCACTTTATAGCCAATTAAGTGTAGTCACTGTTTTACATGGTAGTATTGCAGTTTAATAGATAGTGATGCTGCCTGTAAGGCAGAGGCTTCATGTTCGAGGCTCTTTTATAGAGATTATTAGTCAAACAAGGACGGGCAATGACGCTCGTCAATAGGTTGAGAATTAACCTGCAAATCCTTCCACAATTCCCTGAAGGGAAAGAACGTTTGTGCGCAGACAAACTCTTGTAATTTGGGAGGTGCGGTAACTGATGTGTGCACAGCAAGATCCCACAAAAGCTTATGCAATATGCTTTTAGCAATACGGGGTGAGGGATGTGAATGACACTGTAGGGGTGGGGTGGGCATATCCCTTATCATCCTCAAAGTAATATCATGGGATCTTTTATCCACACAGGAGACCAGAAGGACCTTGTTCAAACTCTCATCTGAGAGCTACAGGACTGACTCTCACCTCGTTTCGATAAAGTGTACCAATGCCGCAAGAAAGTCGATGACGGTCTCTGCTTCGCCAACACAGACACCGCCATCGCCACACTGTTACCTCACAATTACTCTGTCTCAGCCACTGCACCTCCTAATCCCTTCCCCTCCAAGGCTCACGGCCTTCACTTTCTCTCTCTGTTGTCTGCAATGTCCGCCCTCACCTCCTGTTACATACCTACCCTCCCTACTCACCCCACCCTACAAAACCCGTATGCCCTCTGCGCTACCTTCTCACTCACTTGGTCAACCTCCCCAGTTGCACCAGCACTAACAGCTGTGCCATCCACTTTCATCTCACCCCGTCATCCCATTTCCTTCTCTCATTCCAGAAGAAACTAACTCACAGCACGGCCAAAAATGCCAGATTGAACGGTGGGGTGCCAGCCATACCACCCACCCCAACATGAGGTGGGCTCTCGCCAGTAAAGATTGCTGTAGAGATGCTGAAACATCCGTGTTCTGGCCGATCAATTAAGTAATCTTTATTGTTCTACTTCCTCCAATTAGCCGCAGTGTTATTAACAAGACACATCTCCTGCCCCGTGGTCGCACCATTCTCTCTTTTGTGTCTGAAACCTACACACAGCAGGCCCACCCTGCCGAGACTGCCTCTTCCTCCCTGAGGAAGGATCTCGGAGGGTGCCTACTGCACCCCTACCGGTTCTGATACTGACACCTCGCTCGCCGTGAGTATGGCCAAGGAAGAAATGCCTCAGGTTACTGGCACTCAGGGGACTGCCAGAGGCCGGGTGCCTGCTCAGGCCCGAGGCAGGAGAGGTGTCTGCCATCAGAGAACTCATCAACGCACACAGACAGACACAGGAGCGACAGGTAGGTTTCTCAGGAGCGCTGGGCAATGCAACAGAAAGGCCACGTTGGTGCTGTTTCCACCATGGCATGTGATCTTGGGCTTGCCACAGCTGCCAAGGAGAGCCAGGCCCAGCACTCAGAGCACGGGCCTACACTCCATCACCCTGATCACTGAAGCTCTGCTTCGGTGACAATGCAACATAGGGTTAGGGAACCTTCTCCTCACTTCAGTGTTACCCCTTCTTCACAAGGACTCTAAGTGATGATCACAGTTGAATCCTTGCGTCTCTCCAAGAAATCTTCTCTCAGGATACCACATAGCTGGTTGGGTCTACCCCTGGCTGCTGCCCTTAACGCTGCTGGAGGTCAAGCGAGGAATTGCAGCTGAACCAGGCAAGAACACACTCGGCCCTTTCGGCTGAAACACCCTCGGCACCGCGGACCAGACTTCCAAGGCCTACAGGCTTTACTGGAGGGCGGGCTCCACCACCCACCCCCTACCCTGCCAACAACGCCGTGGACCTTGGGACTGCACTGAAACTCAGAGGGTGGGCCTGAAAGAAGGGCACCTTGACAGGGGTGACACATCAATGTAAAATGTCAGGGCGATGTGCCCGGTCTGGTTAGGCCACTGTCACCCTTGAGGTTAACATGCTGCTGACCACTGGCCACTCTCTCCTGAATGATCCGTTACCCTCCCATGCTGTACTGTGTTCTCCCTCCTTTAGGTATTGAGCTACCCAATTCCCCAAACCTGAGTTCACTGTTGTAATTAGGCCATGCATCCCCTTTTACCCACTACAGTTACGTTTTTCCAGTCTCCCTCCCACCGCTACGGCTCCTGTTAACAACACCCCCTTGACTTTTAATGGGCAGAGCACCCACACCCATATTCACTGCTCCCCACCCTCTACAGCGACTGAGCTGGACAGCCCAGGAAGAAGAGAGACCAGATCCCTGACCAATAGCTGCCTGGATAGGGTTCCTGCAGCACACCGGACTATCGAGATACTGAAACCTGAGTGCCCGACCAGACTGTACCCAAGACCCTGGACTGCTGCTACTAACTGTATTTCACTAACAGATTAGCAGCAATATTAGTGAGTGAATCCTTACAAATCTGGGATGAACCCACTCTGTTTGAGTCATGCCTTTTCTCGCGTACCAATTCGGAGTGGATAGGTGAACATACTTGCAACCCATTCCTTCTGGTGTTCCTCTACCTTAATTACAATCATTTGTGAACTAAATAAATCATTGCGCAAAATCTTGTAGCAGTTCAATCACGGTTCAGCTTTCTACAGTGTCACCAATTACAGCCTATCAAGCTAAAACATTAGACTGACACACAGCCACACTTCAATTAATAATAGGATATGTCAGTTGCTTCATTAGGCAATTGAGCAAATTTCCCTAATTGCCTCAATCAAATTCAAGGATCTCATCTACTCCCATACCAAATGTAACAATTATAGTGTCATCCCTTTGCTTGTTTTATAATGATTACCGCTGCGGAACATTTTGCATCCAATATTTCTGTGCAGGAATGCTTGGCAAGAATATTTTGGAGAAGGAATTAGTCTGCGCTGACCATTGTGCTTGCTTCTCGGGCAGAAAATAGGTTCAAACCAAATCCATTCAGCAGTGGAATGGACTGTGCCTCAGTCTTTGGGCAGATGGGTCAAGATATGGACGGGTCATTACGAGCCGTTATGTGCAGTGGTAATGTCCCCAGCTTTGAGATAGAAAGCCTGGGTTCAAGTCCTATCTGTTCAGAACAGATGGCATAACACAATTGAACAGCTTGATTAAAAATATTAAAAATAATTGAGATTATTCAAGTAAGGCTATTGTGATGCATTAGCATTAGTAGTGTCCCTAACTCTGAGCAAGGAGGACAAGCTTCAATTCTCCCCTCTTGCAAAGGTGCGTAAAAATATATCAGAATTTGTTCAAAAATAACCAAATGCAGCTTCATCTCTACAAGGAGTGTACAACATTCACTCTTTATGATCATAATGCGTCTAGGATGATAGATTGGTAAGGGCAATGTAAAGTAGGTTATTACCAGTTGTCCACCTGCCATATTCCACGTTTGCCACCTGCGGCCATCAGAAAGCAACATCCCAGTTAGTCATAGAGTTAGTGCGCATTGTGAATGATGTCCTCCACTCAGAGTATGGTCTGCACCTTTTTTACTCTCCCTGTAGGTGATAGCTACCTTGAGGGAACACTGTTTGATCAGCAGAGAGACGGTGATAGGTGATTTTCAGTAGAAGGCTTCTCTGCCCACTTTTGATCTGAAGCCATGATACTTTAGGGTTAGTCAGTATCAAGGACTTTGAGGGCCACTATCCACGGCTGAAATAGCTGGAGCAGCATAATAGAGTTCATGATGGACCATTGCATGCATGACAAGGGAAGAGCTGGAACTTTGTGTGAACTTAAAGGATAGTTCCAAATTGTAACTGTGACTAAACTTCAGAATATTTCACTGGTTGAACTTTGGGGTGCCAAATGATCAGGAAGAATTCTGCGTAAGCAATGAATTCTGATATCTAGATGGTGCCTTTGATGTAGCAAGGCAGGCCATGGAGCTCCACAGGAGCATGAACGAGCAAAATACAAGTTCTTTTCTCCTTACACTCTCCAGAGAGTGAGCAAATAAATAGACGAGTTTCTAAAGTTTCTGCCACTGTCCAGCTGGCAGCCTGAAACTTTGGTTTAGTTAGTCCATTCCACTGGGTTGGACATCACTGAGCTTGGACTGCTCACTCTCCTGAGTCATGTATCATTTGGAAACTGGCAAAGCCGGCTTCCCCCACGAGCAATAATACATTGAGGGCATCAACAGCCAGGGCAGAGTGCCAATTCTACTGCTCACTGGGACAGGAGGTCCTGCCAAGAGCTCACGAGTTCACGCTACCAGGATGGCAGACAGGTCCACAAAGAATTCCACTTGGGTCTTCAACCAAGACAAGTTGGGGGGATTACTGGACAAGGAATGTTTGGCCCCCTTAGGGAGGGGGCATTTTGGAATGTGCGCTGGTCGGAAGAGGGGCATTATGTTCAGGGGAAGTATACCTGTTATGCAAAGGGCACCCCTAAAGGCAGTACCTCTTCTGTCTGCTGAGCACCTTCGGCCGCCTGCCAAAGTTGACAGCATTCTAACATGGGCACGCTAGTTTGGCGCCCATTCAACTATTATATTAATTCACTTTCTGAATAGGGAGGCTGGGCTGCTGATTTCAGTGCCTACCCACTCCCTGTACTATGGGTGGGATGATGTTGCAGCAACCGAAACTACTTTGTGAACCTTCCCGAGATGATCGCTTCGAAACAAAAAACCCCACTAACTGTCTCGCATGAGAACTTACAGAAGCCCACAGTCGCACCTCCCCACACTGGCCCCAACACACCCTCCCCAAGCCGACCCTACAACTAGCCCCACCTTTTTAAATAAGGTGTGCTCTAAAGCTGCGTGAGGGCTGATGACACAGTGAGGTGGTTGTGTGACATTAAGAGCAAGCCAAAGACACTACAGAAGCTCAAGTGGCTAAACTTTATCAGGTAGAAGTGGACAGGCTGGGGTTCTTTAACATTAAAGAGCAGGTCAAGGCATGACCTGATATAAACCTTCAGAATTATGGAGGGCTCAGGTTAGTGCGATATAGGAAAGCTATTTCCATTCTAAGAATAGAATTGATGCACTTAAGGATAGCACACATAGAAACATGGAGAATAGGTGCAAGGGAAGTCTCTTCGAGCCTGTCCACCATTCGGTATGATCATGGCTGATCCTGCTATTTCAGTGTCCCACTCCCCCTTTCTCTCCTTAATCCCTTTAGACGTAAGGGCCACGTCCGGCTCCCTTTTGAATACATGCAGGAAACTAGCCCCAATAGTTTTCCGTGGGACGGAATCCCAAGGTTTGCAACTCCCCGACTGAAGAAATTCTTCCCTCATGTCAGTCCTGAATGGAGGAATGGAACAGAAATTAAGGAAGGGATTTTTAAATGAAGCTCATGTGGGAGGAAGTTCCTGTGGAGCATAACTACCTACATGAACCAGCAAGCAAAATGGCCTGTTTCTGTGCAGAAAATTCGACGTAATTCAATCACATTGCAGTTATGCTCAATCATAGGCTGCTACCGCTATTTTACTATGACTGAGTTCAGCTACAAAGCATGAGATTCATCCCCAGCTGATCACAGGCTCCATATGTTATAACTAAGTGGATTTCATTATTAATTTGTAGTATTCATTACAGTTAATTCTTTTACTGAATTCTGTAATAAATTAACTCACTGTCAGTGATTCGTGATTAATTAGTATAGTCACTATATTAGTTAAACTGTACCTTGTCAATAAAACTTAATTACTCACTAAATTCAGCAGAAAATACACATTTTATAAATCAATTATGAGACACCACAATAATTTATTAATTTGAAAAGCAAATGAAGCCCAACATTTATATTGACCCCTTCGCCATTTCAACATTCCAGGGGTGGGAAAAAAAAAGCATAGCTCGATCTTCCCTAGCCAGCAAATATCTTTAAGTACATTTTAAAATTTTTTTAACATCTAATTCAATGCCTGCTGATATGGAGTTAATGGTATGATGGAAGTGGACCATTTCTCTGCGTAGAAATGCAACTTACGTCAGACCCCTCCCCAATTAGTCTAATTAAATAGCCCTTATCCTCCAGGTTTTAGTAGTGAGATTGGGTACTCTTCATGACTCAACCGAGTAGTTCTTACCAAAAAAAAGGTGTTCAAAGTTACCGAAGCTCTTCGTGTGTCGTTTGCACATTCTGAGGCGAGAAAGGGTTAATGCAGTACTCAACAGTCTCCTTTCATCCCTATGGCATAATGAGATTCACGTAACTCATAAGGTTGTAACTGATGCCATGACTCTGAATGCAGGGTGCATACTCATCAGTGAGAGACAAGACACCAGCCGAGAAATACCTGTAAAGAGTGAGGCGTACTAAAAAGCTGTATTTGATCACTTAAGTACAGATGTAAATAAGGGCATGATACAGTATAAACCTGGGTTCAAGTCCCATCTCCTCCAGAGGTAAGTAATAAGAAGATAATGCATTGTGGCAGTTAGGGAAACAAAAGGTCCTCCAGTGCCGAGATCTGAGGTTAAAACAGAATCCAGGGGACAAAGCAAGAAAGGGAGACTCGAAGGTGGTGGGGGTGGGGGGCACATCGGGATAATGAAAATGCAAATGAGAGAAAAAAAAGACTCCAGGGGCAGGACAAAATCTTGGAAGCCACTGAGAACCGAATGGAGAAAGCAAAGGCTCCAAAGGGGAACAAACTCCGAAGACTCCAATTGCAGGGTTTCAGAGCATGAGGATCCTGGTTTTTTTGGGGGGAGGAAGGGAAACGGGGGAGGAACAACCATTGGAACACTGAATCCTAGCGTTGAACTGGCAACACTTGGGAGAGGAATAATGCAGGACCGGAACACTTTGACACTAAGAAGGAAAAGGTCAAGTACTGGCCCAGTTCAGTCAGGCACCATTCCAATCAGGGTCTTCCCATTAACTCAATCATTTCAGAACCTGGAAAGACTACAATGGGGCCAGAAGTCAAAGATGCAGAACAAAAGGAGTTAACACTCCTAGGTGAGGTCAAAGAGAATCTAAACAGATTCTGTATCATCAACGTAAATGGACAAAGGTTTGAAACAACAAAATTTAAATTCAACAGGGAAGCAGCTGTATCAATACGGGATAACACCTTGCCATTGATGAAGTTTCTGAAAGTTGAGCCATCAACCATAAAACTCCAAAGTTCAAGAGTAACAAATCTGTCGTGGACAAATCACCACATCGTTCAGTCACAGAGGGCGTAATATCAGTGGAACATTTTGCAAGGTGTGGCTTTCATTGTTGAGCTGAAATGTGTGTATTTCCCTCGGTCTCTTTAGAGAGTGGATGCAATACTTTAGAATGAAGCCTGGAGAGAATTTCAGCAAGAATTTCAAAAGCTATTCAAACTTCAATCGAGAATATCAAGTTAGCCTGCAAGGAAATGCTTGATCCATCTTCTTGCCCGCTGCCAGGAATATTCCTTCATGCTTTGATGGAAGAAGTAAAATCACAGTTACACAGCATGATTGAAAATGATGCCATATCACCAGTGACAGAACTGACACAATCATGCTCAGGGCTAGTAACTGTTTGCAAGACAAATGGAGATTGTGTATAGATCTCACTGATTTAAACAAAGGAGCAGAAAGAGAAAGCAATTCTATTTCGTCTAT
The DNA here is from genome assembly GCF_030684315.1 of Stegostoma tigrinum. NCBI lineage: Eukaryota > Metazoa > Chordata > Chondrichthyes > Orectolobiformes > Stegostomatidae > Stegostoma > Stegostoma tigrinum. The sequence continues at coordinate 78,190,583 of NC_081363.1, read as the reverse complement.
TGACAATAATTTAGCAAATTGACAACAAACAAGGTTTTCACAAAAAAAGGATGCAAACAGCGGTTTCTTACGAACGCCCTTAGATCAAGAGTTAAGATTGTTGATTACATATATTATGCAGTTTGGATGGAATTGCTACAACTGCCTACCATCTGAACATGCACCAGAGATTTTCCAAAGGGCAGTGTCTCAAATCTTGGAAGTGAAAAGGGAATGATTTGCTGTACGGATGATATCCGAGTGGTAAAGCTAAAGGCGGAACAGGACTGGAGGGTCAGGAACATGTTAAAGTCTTCACAGAATGGAGACCTTAAGCTCAACATGAAATGAAAATTCTCCGGAACAATCATTACCTTTAACACGATCTCCAAAAACAAGATGGATCCAAGGACGATGATGGTTATCAGTGAATTTCCAGCACAGCGCATCTCTTCTTGGGCATGATGAATTAAGTGGAAAGGTATATTGTCCACATAGTCACCTTATTCTGTTGCTAAGACTGTTTTTGAAGAATAGTCAGCAATAACATTGGAAGCTGGAACAAATTGTAACTTTAGAAAATGTTGAAGATGAATCTACTGTCTACTAATGTTTCGGCATGTTATACTCCATACTTATCCATGGTGGTACCTTCACAGATGCTGCCAGACCTGCTGAGCTTTTCCAGCAACTTTGTTTTTGTAACTCTGCCTACGAGGTTGAAATATAATACAACAGATCATGTGCTGAAAAGGTACTATTAATAATTCTAAAGATTTACTGGTGTATAACCATAGAATGCTCATACTAAAGGTGATGTAAAGAGAAGTCTGACTGAAACTCCATGGTGGGGGGGGTGGCATTTCAAAAGACATACTTTGCCAAATGTGTGCCTGATAGAGCCAATTATTTTATTGGCATTTCTGGAGAAGATTTTTGAGGGAAAATACGTCTAGTCTTTATTATTCAAGATGGATTGAAGCAACAAAACTTCATTTGACCACAGCAGACTCACTGATGAGAGCTCCGAGAAAGATATTTGTCACGCACAGCTTTGTGGAAGAGTTAGTATTAGACAATGGTCCTCAATTTGGGAATGAGGATTTAGGAACTTCACTTTTGAGGCAGCTATCAATCAGGTGACAAGTTGTCCTCTCCATCCACAGTTGAACAGACAGACAGAAAGATTAGAAGTCACTGATGCATAGGAATCCAGACTGGAAACTAGCTCAATTGCAAAGACGGTGATTTTGCCCATCCCTGGTTGCCCTTGAGAAGTTGGTGGTGAGCTGCCTTCTTGAACCGCTGCAATTCCAGGGTTTTGACCCAGTGACAGTGAAGAAAGAGCAATATATTTCCAAGAACAGGAAAACTGATGTTTCGGGTCGGGACCCTTCTTCATTTCTGAAGAAGGGCCCTGAACCGAAACGTCAGCTTTCCTGCTCCTCTGATGCAGCCTGGCCTGCTGTGTACCTCCAGCTCCACATTGTGTTCTCTCTAACTCCAGCATCGGCGGTTTTTACTACCTGTGGATATATTTCCATTGTCAGGATGGTGAGTGGTTTGGCGGGGAACTTGAAGGTGGTGGTGTTCCCATATGTCTGCTGCCCTTGTCCTTCTAGATGAAAGTGGTCATAGGTTTGGAAGGTGCTGTCTGCGGATCCTTGGTGAATTTCTGCAGTGCATCTTGTAAATGGTACACACTGCTGTTACTGAGCGTCGATGATGAAGAGAGTGAATGCTTGTGGATGTAGTGCCAATCAAGCGGGCTGCTTTGTCCTTGATGTTGTCAAGCTGTGAAATGGCAAAAGAACTGTTTTAAAAATGCTGAGGAATTGTTGCACATTTTAAAAGGAAATGAGGGACACTCAGTGTGAGTATTGTCTACATTGTTGCTGGTTCAAGCAGTAATAGATGTGGCAACAACCTCACAGACCTGTGGACAAAGAATGGATCGTCATTTATCAAATAATGATACCAACCAGATATCACAAGGAGATGTCAGGGATAGCACATGAAATTCTCATGGCAGGACATATAGGAATATGGAAGATGCAGGCATTGATAAACAAGCATTTTACATTGCCAAGACTTCATAAAATGTAGTGCAGTTCTGTAAAACATATCACATGTCCGGCAGTAAGAAAAATTCCATGTATAATCAAACTGATATCTTTGATATTTAAGCCAGTTTTTGAAAAACCATTCAGTCTGCTGTTAGTAGGTTGTGTTGACCCATTACTGAAAAAAAGTAGGATATCAATATACTCTTACAGTTATGGATATGATAATCCAACTTCTAGAAGCTATTCCTTTTAAGGGCAATTAAAGCTCAGGTAGTGATGAAGAAGTTAACAGTTTTTACTTATTATAGACCAATAGAGATACATAATTGCAGAGATTGATCTTCACAGTGATGCCTTGGTGACTATTCCATTATAGCACAATTTAATGGGATAATGGGAACTTGCCAGTGGAGCTGTTAATAGGGAGGAGGTTAAACATAGATGTACTGGTTTTAGGACACGACTTCAAGCCAAATTTGACCTCACAAGGCTATGAGGAGGTAAAGCAATGTGAAAAAATTCACAGCAAAAGTTGAAGAGTTTGCACAATGCTAGACACTGAGCAAAAACACTGCAAACATTACAGCCATGAGCAGGGATAACTAGGTGTAGAGCTGGATGAACTCAGCAGGCAACGCAGCATCAGAGGAGCAGGAAGGCTGACATTTCGGGCCTAGACCTTTCTTCAGAAATGGGGGAGGGCAATGAGGTTTGAAATAAATAGGGAGAGACAGGGGAGGTGAATAGAAGATGGATAGAGGAGAAGATAGGTGGAGAGGAGACAGACCGGTCAAAGAGGCAGGGATGGAGCCAGTAAAGGTGAGTGTAGATGGGGAGGTAGGGAGGAGATAGGTCAGTTCAGACAGGTCAAGAGGGCGGGATGAGGTTAGTAGGTAGGAGATGGGGGTGGGGCTTGAGGTAGGAGGAGTGGATAGGTGGGAAGAAGGACAAGTTAGGAGGTGGGGATGACCTGGGCTAGTTCAGGGGAGGGCAGATTTTGAAACTTGTGAAATCCACATTGATGTCATTGGGCTGCAGTGTTCCCAAGCAGAATATGAGTTGCTGTTCCTGCAACCTTCGGTGGCATCTTTGTGGCGCTGCAGGAGGCCCAGAAGGGACATGTCATCTGAGGAATGGGAGGGGGAGTTAAAATGGTTCATGGCTGGGAGTGTAGTTGTTTATTGCGAACCAAGCATAGCTGTTCTGCAAAGCAGTCCCTAAGCCTCCGCTTGGTTTCCCTGATGTAGAGGAGGCCACACTGGGTACAGTGAGTGCAGTTTCCTACATTAGCAGATGTGCAGGTGAACATCTGCTTGATGTGGAAAGTCATCTTGGGGCCTGGGTTGGGGGTGAGGGGGGAGGTGTGGGGTCATGTGTAACATTTCCTGCGGCTGCAGGGAGAAGTGCCGGGTGTGTTGGGGCTGGAGAGGTGTGTGGAGCGTTCAAGGGAGTCACGGAGAGAGTGGTTCCTCCTCAAAGCAGATAAGGGTAGGGAGGGAAAAATGATTTTGGTAGTGGGGTCGGATTGAAGATGGCGGAAGTGTCGGAGGATGATGCGTTGGATCTGGAGGTTGGTGGGTGGTACGTGATGATGAGGGGGATTCTGTTTTGGTTGTTATTGCGGGGAGGGGGTGTGAGGGATGAGTTGTGGGAAATATGGGAGACATGGTAGAGGGCGTTCTCGACCACTGCCTTCCTGCTCCTCTGATGCTGTTTGGCCTGCTGTGTTCATCCACCTCTACACCTTGTTATCTCAGTTCTGCATCTGCAGTTCCTACTATTGCTGAAGCCATGAACAGAGGTCTGGTTAAGGGACAGGTCATCAGAAAATAGATCATCCAAGATCTTATCTGAAGAGACATTCATGGGGAACTTGAAGGTATTGACCTTACTTGATCCAAGAAGTGAGAGTGAGTATGATTATTAAAGGAAGTGACACAGCCTTGCCTGTACTATATCAGATGGCACACAGAGTAGGGCAGAGTGACTCAAGACATGGGACAATGTCAGTCTTGAACTCATGCAGAGCAGCTCTGCATGTCCGTCTATAGTTCTCCACCTTGATTTTCATTCTTTGTGGTGAAGGGTTTGGTGGAGAAGATGGTGTTAAATGATAGTGATGTTAGTGAATACTGTAATAATTAGAGAGACCACCTAAGTGGAGTTCAACAACTGGAATAATGTAAGCCAAGTGGAGGGAAAGTTGGGGAGATGTGGCATGATGAGATTCAAGTGCATCATTGATGGTGTAACCAATGACATGACTGACATCAGTAAGAGAGAAGACTCCAGCCCAGAATAAACATGTAAAGAGGAAGATCTTAGACACTGCCCTCGAGAGGTGTATTGATAACTACCATGTAGCAATGTAAATAAGGAAGTGTTGCAGTATATAGAGGTTTGAGAACATTACTTAGAGTTAAGGAACAAACAGGCTCAGGAGTGTATGCACAGACACTTACCCTAAGATTGGTATCTCAATATATAGGGATCAGTATTCGCTTAAAGCCCAAGGTAAAGCAAAGCTCCCTCCCACCAGTGTGAGATTTTCAATTGCTGATCTTATACCTGAAAATTCCGCCTACAACCAAAAGTATAAAACGCACACCACCTTCACCATAGAGATTAGGACATTGTCAGGGAGTCAGACTTAGTTCAATGGGTAGCACATTCACCTGAGCCCAAAGTTCACAGGGTTGAATCTTGCCAGAAATTGGCTAAGTGTCATTTTTGTCAAGTTTCAGGATGACTCCTCTCCATGAGGTGGAGTGAGTGCAATCAGCCCACACTCACCCAATTAGCTCAGCACCATGCACCCAGGGCACCCCTCTCAAGCACTGCTAGCCTAATTCTTCCACTCACAGTAGGCATAAGTACTTGTCATTGCTGGATCACCCTGGCATCCCTGGCATTGTGCCATCCTTAAAAGGCTATTGCCCTCTGGGATCAAGAGCTAGCAGTTCTAACCTGCGCCGCTCATGACATTAGCTCTGGCTGTGGTCAGTAAGAGGAGATTGGTTTCCTGCTTTGTGGAGACGGTGGTGCAATTGAGGGATAATTTCCACTCCCAGGACTAGCGGTGGAGACCACAACAGCAGACCCTGCTTACCTCATCCAAAGTTGCCACCCAGATCAGCACAGTCTCTGAATGAACGTTCAGTGCTGAAAGGAGATGGTCACTTATCCAGAATAAATGCCACTATTTTCTATTTGCTACCTCATCCTCACTCTGTCTCTGTGATTAGGCCCAGCTCCCACCAAGGCTCGTGTTCTATATCTCTCACTATTGCCTGCAGCATCTCCCCTTAACCCAACCACCCTGCCTTCCTAATTCTGTCCACACACCCGACAGCCGGCATCCATGGGCAAGCCACTTGGCTTTCAGTTTACCCGAAAAGGCAAGGCATATCAGAGGCACAGCGAGCCTGTTGTCTCTGGCTGAGGGCACAAGCCAAATGACAAGACAAGGCAGATCTGAGTATCCAGGTAAACTCAAAAGTGACTGAGCACTAAGGGAGCAACCAAGCTGTTGTGGGATGCAGCCTTGTTCAGTCTGTGAGCTGGGTGTTTTTCCAAGCACACTCAATGTCCTTGCAGCAGCATTGCAATGAAAGGCGCTGGTGGACAGAAGTGCAGCATTAAATGGCAGACACGTGAGTAGGTGGATGTGTCATGAGGGTTCTTAGGGGCTGGTACATATTGGATGCCAATGTCCATGGTTGTGGGTACATGCAACTGCCTTCAGAGTGTGGTGCCCCGTGTCCAAAAGAAGGTCCACAGACACAAGCAATGAGGTGGAGTCACCAAGCATCTGCTCTGACTTTCACTGAGAATTATCGGCATTCAGTTTTATCCAGTGGCCATGATTAAATAATAATCCCTGTTAATCGGCCTCTTCCTATTCACTAGTAAGAATCTCATATTCATTTCTGGTTGGAAAATGAGGCTTTTGATCTCAAGGACCCTCACTGAACATTTCACCTCATGAATCCAAATTTCTCGCCATAGCCCAGGTCATCTATTAGATTCAGCCCATGGATTTGTATCTTACTGTAGAGATTTGAGTAAATAATGTAGGCTGAAACCCTGTATTATAGGGTTTACTGCGCCAACGTTTGGATGAAGTGATCAACTGATATCTTCTAAGGTGAGCATATAAGATCCCATGGCACTGGGTCAATGAAGAGCTGGCCCAAGCAAATAGTAACACTGCATTGACATCACTAAAATAGATTACTTGTCCATATTACATCATTATCTGTGGGAGCTCGCTGAGCAAGTGGTATGTGGTGGAATGAGGCTTCCACCATTCCCCTTTCCTTGACTGGGTCTCATGAGCTTCTTTGCTTTACAATAGGAGAGGATCCAGCGAGTCTTAACAAGAAGAGGATCTTATGCGAACCTGAGTTTATTGGCAACACAGTGGCTCGGTGGTTAGCACTGCTGCCTCATAGCACCTGGGTTCAATTCCATCCTTGGATGACTGCCTGTGTGGAGATTGTACATTCTCCCCTTGTCTGCATGGGTTTCCTCCCACAGTCCAAAGATGTGCAGGTTAGGTGGATTGGCCATGCTAAATTGTTCAGGGATGTGTAGGCTAGGTGGACTAACCATGGGAAATGCAGGGCTACAGAGATGGGGTAGGGGTTGGATCTGGGTGGTGTGCTCTTTGGAGGGTCAGTGTGGGCACGTAGGGCCAAATAGCCTGCTTTCACGCAATGGGGATTGTTTGATACTATTGCATGATACCATTCAGGCCTAAGTTACAGGAATAATTCCAGCGTTATTAGTAAGGTAAGGAGACCTGTGGATATATGCCTTCACTTCATGAAATCCCCACCCAGTGAATATGACATCCTCAGATTAGGTGGTGCTTAATACAGACTGCAACTGTAACCATTTCAGAACCACTACCTTATGCACAGTGCACAAATTAACTGTGGTGTTTCCTATATCACAGCAGGGAATGTATTTCCAAAGTATCTCATTGGCCATTTAATGCTCTGCTGCCCTGAGATAATGTAAACATCTAGGTAAACGAAAGTCCTTTCACTTCTTTTTGTGAAAATGCAATTGAGCAATGTGACTCCTACACACAATAATGACATTAAATGTGATAAAATGAGCTGACAGGAAGAATGGGCTTTTGAAAAATGATACTTCTTGCTTTATTAGATTTTAATACTGCTTCACATTAAAGCCTCATATATCGGTCATGAGGCATGTCATTGATCAGCTGAAATTACTCAAAGATGTAACGTACATTCTTAAGTTTCAAGAGAGAAAAAAAAACCTTTTAAAATGTCTCCTTGAGAGTTTGGAGCTCTGCCTCAGACTCTCAAACTCAAACATAACCTGCTCCATTGTCCATGTACTGTGGCTTTGCCCTCAGTATATAGAAGAAGTTGTATACCAACTCAATAAAGAATCATTGGATCCCTACAGTGTAGAAGCAGGCTATTCATCCCATTGAGTCCACACTGCCCCTCCAAGCAGCATCCCAGCTAGACCCACCCCCTACCCTACCCTTCCCAAGCCAGATGCTATGGGTAATTTAGCATGGCCAATCCAATACACATAACCTGCACATCTCTGGACTGTAGGAGGAAACACACGCAGACATGGGGAGAATGTGCAAATTCCATAGACACAGTCAGCTGAGGATGGAATCATCCTTGGGCCCCTGGTGCTGCGAGGCACTGAGGCACAGTGCCACCCTCAAGTTTTCCCACCCAAACTGTGATTTCCACTATTTAGAATGATAAAGGCAACATAAATGCACCTTCAAATATCCCTACAAGTCACACACAAGTCCAAGTGTCTTTAAGATTTGTTCTTTTTTGAATTTTATTCCCTATGGGACTTGGGTGCCACAGCCTTTACTTCTCAATGTGAGATGCCCTTGACAAGCTGGTGGTGAATTTCAGCCTATGTAATGTAGGTACGTCCACAGCGTTGTCAGGGTGGGAGCTCCAGCATTTTGACCCAGCGAATTCTTCATCATGATGACCCAAGATAGTGGTGTTAGGGAATCCAGGGATTTTGTTGCATTGGCACTGATAGAACAGTAATAAATATCTGATTGAGGATTGTGTGTGGCTTAGACAGCGTCCCCAAGTACGTGCTGTCCTTGTTCTTTACAGTGATGAAGGTTAAGCGTTTGGGGGTGTCCTGCAACACTCCATGTCACAGTTTAGACCTGTATCACAATTCTTTTATTGTCACTGGGTTAAAATTCTGGAACCCCGATCTAATTGCATAGTGGTGACACCTTCAACACAGAGACCACAAGGAAAGGCCCACCAATGTGTTTCTTAAAAGAAATCAGGGGTGGGCTAAGACACAAATGATGCTCACATTTTTTCCAACTCACTGGTGGGCTGTGGATCTTACTGGCTGGGCCAGTCTTTATTGTCTGCCCTAGGGAAGGTGATGGTGAGCTGCCTTCTTGAACTGCTGATGTGCATGCGCTGTAGGTAGATCCACAACCCCATTTGGGAGAGTGTTCCAGGATTTTGATCCAGCGACCGCAAAGGAGCACTAGTGTAATTCCAAGACAGCAAGATGAATGGCCTGGTAGGGGCCATTGAGACTGATGGTGTTCCCATAAATTTGCTGTCATTCCAGATGGTGGTGGTCATGGGTTTGGAAGGTGCTGCCTCAGGATCTCTGGTGAATTGTGCAGTCAACCTTGAAGATGGTACATACTGTTTCTACTGAGCATCCATGGTGAATGGAGCGAATGCTGTGATTGCGGTGCCAACCAAGCGGACTGGAATTAAGTCTCTCGAGTGTTGTTGGAACTGCACTCATCCAGACAAGTGGAGAGTATTCTACCACAGTCCTGACTTGTGCCTTGAAGATATGGGCAGGCACTGGGGAGTCAGGAGATGAGTTAGCGTAGTCTCTGACCTTTTCTTGTAGCCACTGTATTTTTATAGCTAGTCAAGTTTAGTTTCTGGTCAACAGTAACCCCCAGGATGTTGACAGTGGGGGAATTTAGTGATGATAGTGCCACTGAAAGCCAAAGAAATGACGGTTAAGTTATCTCTAATTGGAGATGGTCATCACCAGGCATTTGTGTGGTGCAGATGATAATGTTACTGATATTGCTCAGCTCTTGCTCAACATCATCTCAAAAATGGTTTAAAAGAGAAAGAGATTGAAGTCTCTCAATAGATAATCAATGCCTTCATTTTAAAAATTTTCATCCATGTTTTCACATCCATTCCTTGTTTAAAACCTCGCGAGCGTGATCACGTCTTCTTTCCCCAAAACCTCTGAACCCCATGAATTCAGGATTTTAACACAATTCCAGTTTTCTTCCTCGCACATTGGAACCCCTGTTTCCAGCTGCCTCCACTCTAACCTCTGGAATTCCCTTCGGCTGTTGCAATTCCTCTCTTCCTTTTTAGGTTATTCCTGAAAATCTACCCCTTTCACCACATTTCGACCTCAGCTCTCAATATTTCCTTTTGCGGCCCGGTGTTGATTTTGAGTGAAAATCTCTGCTGTAGTTTGATGTTGGGATGTCTTATTCCCATAAATCGCTATATACATTCAAGCTAATGTTGCTGTGCCCCTGAATGCAAGCTGATCCAGATGGATATTATACAGGATACTGTGCAGAGGAGTCAATTACTGACTGCAAGGCACATTAGTCAAGCAGTGTGAATGAATCACAGCCACACACAAAGTATGCAGCTGCCCTTCAAATGATGCTAGGTTGTTTAGCAAATATAAGCCTTTTATTTCTTGCCGTATGTAAGTTATTGTATAATATATTTATGGTGCAGAGAAATGTAAACATCTCAATGCTTCTGATATAACAAGGTGCAGAGCTGGATGAACACAGCAGGCAGAGCAGCATCGGAGGAACAGGAAAGCTGATGTTTCATGTCTAGGCCCTTCTTCAGAAATGGGGGAGGGGAAGGGGATTTTGAAATAAATAGGGAGAGGGGGGTTCTCCTCCCTCCGGACAAACCTCAGGGGATCTCTCTCCCACTGCAACTCTCTTGTTCACCTATCTTCTCCTCTATCCATCTTCGATCTGCCTCCCTCTCTCTCCCTATTTATTTCAAAACCCTCTCCCCATCCCCCTTTTCTGATGAAGGGTGTAGGCCCGAAATGTCAGCTTTTGTGCTCCTGAGATGCTGCTTGGTCTGCTGTGTTCATCCAGCTCTACACTTTGTTATGAGGGAGAGAGGGGGAGGCGGATAGAAGATGGATAGAGGAGAAGATAGGTGGAGAGGAAACAGACAGGTCAAAGAGGCGGGGTTGGAGCCAGTAAAGGTGAGTGTAAGTGGGGAGTTAGGGGGGCTATTGGTCGGTCCATGGAGAACAGACAGGTCAAGGAGGCGAAATGAGTCTGAAGTGTAGGAGATGGGGATGGGGCTTGAGGTGGGAGGAGTGGATAGGTTGGGAGGACAGGTTTGGGAGGCAGGGACGAGCTGGGCTGGTTTTGGGATGTGCTCGGGGGAGGGGAGATTTTGAAGCTTGTGAAGTCCGCATTGATACCATTGGGCTGCAGGGTTCCCAAGCGGAATATGAGTTGATGTTCCTGCAACCTTCGGGTGGCATCGTTGTGGTACTGCAGGAGGGCTTTCATTACTTCTGACCTTGGTGTGTATTTACCTAATGTATTGAAAGTTCAGTCCCTTTAATACATTTTTGAACAGTGAGGTTCTTCTTAACAGCCAGATACTTCAGCCCTTTGGATTTAATTCCATGCATAGCAGCAGCAGTCTTTTCATAAATTTGTTTCCGGTGAGCTTTGGTATATCTGGTATAGCTGGTCTCCCCTCAATGTTCTCCTTGCCACTCATATTTTCTTCCCTCCCCTCGTGTTTAAGGCAGGAAGTGATGGATGTCTGGTATTAAAGGCAATGAGGGTTACGGAGCCAGTGAAGAAAAATGTTTTAGAGCAGCTGGTTGACCATGTTCAGTTTGAATGGGGGAGCAGGCTTGATGGGACGAAATTATGTTCCTGTAATGTTCTTAGTTTCATTTAATTTCAAGGATGATAGTTTAGTAAGCTGACATTTTTGCTTTTGTGAATGAATATTAACAGGGTTTATTAAGTGTAACTATATATAAGTGATTGTTTAAGAGAACAGCCTCTGGAGTCAGGCTGTTTTTCCATGTGATCTCATGTCACAATGTCAAAGCTCCTGATGTGAATGCTCAGCATCTGTTCTTAAATGCACAATTCACCCACTATAGGTAACGCTCCTTTCTCCATACCAGGGGATACTAATTTAAGTTCCGCAGCATGCATTGAGCATATAACCTATTTAGCATTCCAGTGCAGTACTGAAGGAGTGCTGCATTGTCACAGATGCCCTTGTTCATGTGATCTGTCAAACCAAGATCCAGCAAATGCTCCCTCAACGGGTCTTAAAATGGAACCATCATAAGAAAAGAGCAGGGAATTCTCCATGGCGTCTTGACTTATACTCAATCTCCAATCAACATTGCAAAATTGGAATATCTGGTGATTACTCCATAGTTGCCTGTCATGCTCCCCATATTAAAGCATGGTGGTACTTCAGGCGTTGTTTCTATGTATCAGTAAGGGCAAAATAAGGACATAAAAATGAATTGTCCGAATGAATCTGTATTTCAAATAATTCCACAATACAAACTACAGCAATATTTGGACCTTGGCATTGAAGCTTGGTGATTTGGTAATTTGATGAATGGTAACTGCATTGTATAATTTACCACTTTGATGCGCTGACATTGTCTTATTAACAATCCAGTACAGAACTACTCTCAGCCAACACAAGGGATGGGAACCTGCGGGCATTTTTTTCAGCACGATTCAAGGGAGACTAAACAAGAGTGATGATGTTTGTCTATTTATCTCCCTCCCACCACCCACACCCCCACATCCCTGCAGTTCAGGTCCCACTGCGGCTGAATTTTGGCTATCAAACTGTCGACAATAGCCCAGAGCGGAAGGCAGGCTCTTGTGGCTGAAATGTAGTTTAACTGCAGCCTTGAGGTTTGTTTACTGTGCGCCTTAGTGCTAGCTTCAGGGAACATCTGCTTGCAGCTAGAAAGTAGATACACGCCACTAATGATACTCAGCAACGCTTTAGAAATGTGGACTGAGCCAACAAAAAATGGATTTTAAAACTCAGATGTGCGACAGAAGAGAAGCCTTGAATCTGAGGTGGTTTTATAAATGAGCAGGGACACCAGGGCTTATTGCCAAGCTCAGTCAAGGAACTGACAAAAGTAAGAGGGGTGGAATGATGTCATCCTTTGTTGTATGGTTCAGTGAAGCAAAGCTGGCATTGCTAGTCAATCACACTAGCACAAGACAAATCACAAAGACAAAGCGTTAAAGCCTGGGTTATTGAAAGTTTAAGTACACAGTACTCACAGTACACAGCTGTGCTCACACTGCCATACTGAGATTTGGAGGTCGAGATTTTTAGTGTTAGGAGATTTATGGTATCAAGAGCGACTTGGTCCAGTTAGCCTTGAAAGAAGCACTGGAGAAATGAACCATCAGATGTGGAGAAGATAATAATCAGTGTGGGCAAATGTTATTCTGTAACACTACTCCAATCAAAGATTGAGAAGGAGAGAGTTAGACCACTAAATGCTACCTTAATTACTGGTATTGGGGTTTCCTTTCTTCAAATAGAATGTTACTCCTTCATTTCGAATAGACTCCCAGAGTCGTGTCGGTGGACAGATCATAGGTAGCAAACTGGCAAACATTGGATTGCTCCGAATTATGTTAAACTGGATGATATGTTTCATTCATAGATTATTTGGGAATAAGATTTGTTTTTTCTTAAATTTATAGATTTCAGGCTTTTGGATTGCATTTTGCAAAGTAACTCGGGTGTTGTTTGTGAATTTTTGGAAGATAATCGACTTTCCTTTGTCCAGATAGCCTTTATTGGGAACTGTGCATCTTGCAGAATTCCCATCGTAACAGATTCCAAAGGAGTTGCCTGGGAAATTGAAGATTCTACTGGAAAATCCCCCAATGCTTCCAAAATCCTCCATTTTAAATAGGACAGTAAGAAGGGTTCCAATGAAATCAAGTAAATAGTTACTCACACATTCATCTACACCTCCCCACAAGCACTTACATGCCCCAGATCCTGACATGACACCCATCTCTTTCTGCCCTTGACACCCAACACCCCAGTCCCATTCTGCACCCAGCTCCACACCCTTATCATGCCTGCAGAGCCAAACCGTGCCCCCCAACCAACCTTCCTGGATTACCTGATGTGTAAATCTCACCCTCCAACTCTGCACCCATTTGCCCCAATTCCCAACTCCTCTGAAACCCCTCCTGTTGCTGGACCAACACTCCATCATCGCCAGTGCTAGATCCAGCCACCTGCCACACCCAGCACCTTTGGCCCTGAACTCAACACACATTTCCCACCACCATCCCCCAGCCCTCCCTTCCTTATCTGATTCCTCCTAGCTACCTTGACTTGTCCTAAACACGCCATCACATTCCTGGCCCCCTTGTCACTCTGCACTTTGCATCCTATTGTTGCCTAGTTCCTCCTGAAAACAAGTTGGACAACTCCAACCTGAATGTTATGAATGAATTTACCCAGGTGTCCCACAATACTGAAGTGGTCAAATTGCTATGAACACAAGCCGGTACCCATAAAAGAAACAGTCCCAGCCAAATAAGGAAACAAGTTACAGTAACTTTTAATACTGAACATGCTATCTCTAATCCTATTTGGTCTCTTAAGGTTACAATATTTCCGGGTGTCTTGTAGATTTACACAGCTGCTCTCTGTGGCTCTGTCTCTGGACCTGCTTTCACTCTCTCTCTCTTACTCTCTCTCAATGGTCAGCTGGTCTCTGCCTCGTGCCATGTTGGTCTCCTCAGAAGGACTCCAGAAGATTCAAGATTCAAGGTGAAACTTGTTTTTATTCTTTTTTGGTTGGCTTTCTGGAACTTTTTATAGTTCTGGCCAGGGACACACACTTCTTAGTTGGAACCATTGTCAGTCATTTGGATGGCATGCGACTCTTTGTTTCTTTGTGTAGCAGGACCTGGTGTCTTTCTGTCTGGGACCTCATTTGTTGAGTGGATAAGATTTTGGAGGTATGCCTGTCCAGGATAACTGTTGCCTTTTACATTATGCTAATGCCATTAGTATCTGGCTGCTGTGTTTGCACTGTGTGCAGTGTGTGGGTTTTATGACTTCAGAGTTTTACTTGGTCAATGTACCCAGCATCCCTTGCTGTTTGGCCAAGTTAGCAGACCATCTGTGTTTTAGCAGCCAGGAGGTTGTGACACTACCCACTGGTATTTTACCCGGTACCCCGCACTCATACTTTCCCGGCAGCCTACCCCTATCCATCTTGTACCTTAACCCTTACCCATCTGACACATGACCCCCGATCCAACTGGCACCCTATCCACCTAGTACCCCAATGCTTACCTGACCACCCACTGCCTACCTTGTACCCTACCCTAGCACACTGAGTACATAAAGCAAGTGTAATGTTACTAATTGACAGCAGTTGTCAATGTGGCTGGCGGGATCTTTACATTTCCGAATATTGCAGCTGGCTGCTATTAAAAAGGGGGCTTTCTGAGAAGCAGTTCTAGTCAGGGCTCCTCAGAACTGTGGAGCTCCCTCCTTTCACTTAAAAAAAGGGGCATAGTGGCCATCTGTGCGAGGTAGCCACTCCTTGGAAAACCGGCTTATTTTTCCTAAATAAAATCTTTCACGCAGGACTCTGTTGAAGGGGCTTTGGTGATGGTAGCGTCATCAGTGGGTGATGATTAAATTCTCATATTGGAGAAGATCATTGTTTGGCATTTGTGAGCTCAATTCTGAATGCTATCCGGGTCCTGCTGCGTGTAGTCAGAAATCACGCAACATCAGGCCCTAGTCCAGCAGGTTTATTTGAAAACACAAATAAACCTGTTGGACTATAACCTGGAACTGTGTGTTTTCTGACCTTTCCCACCCCAGTCCAACAGCGGCACCTCCACATCACTGCTGCATGTGGACATGGACTGCCTCATTATTTGAGAAGTCATGAACGGAACTGAACAACATCCCCACCTCTGCCCTTACTGTGATGACTGACTTGTATCTCCAACTTTCTAGATGGAGGCGTGCTGAGCTGCAAAGATGGAAAGAAGAGGTTAAAAAGTGACATTATGTAGGTGAAGTGAGAGGGAAAAACAGGGCGGCTGGAATTCAATGTGGGGAAGTGTGAGGTGATCCACTTTTACATTTAAGCAAGATAAATCTGATTTTATTCTGATATGGCAAGAGGCTCCATTGTGGAGGAGCAAAAGTGATTAAAATATCCACATGCATAAATTACTAAAAGCTAGTGCACAATAACTAATTAAAAAGGTGAATGGAGTATTGGCTTTTATCTCGAGATTTGAAATTCTGAAGTGATGCTTTCAGTTGTTCAGGGATTTGGTCAAATCTCATGAAGAGCACTGTGTTTAATAACACACATCATCCCCTCAGCCTAAAAACCTTGGCTTTGGCAACAGCAGAGTGCTGGTTGGTCAGAATGTTATTAGGCCTTTAAAGGTAAAACTATGATTATATAAACTTTGTTAATTTTTACTTGAGTTTAGAAGACAAAGGGGAGATCTGATCTAGGTTTTGCAGATCATAACAGGGGACCAGTAAGGGAGATATTAAGAAATGATTTACACTGATTGGAAAATGCAATACAAAGGGGAGTGGAATTGATCTTAAAATTAAAGCTACCTTTTCCAGGAGTGAAATCAGGATACAAAGGGTAGCAAAAATTTGGAACTTGTTTCCAGAAAAGACTGAGTGCTAAGCCATAGAGATACATAGCACCCTTCGGTCAATCGTCCATACCGACCAGATATTCTAAATAAATCTAGTCCCATTTGCCAGCATTTGGCCCATCTAAGCCCTTCCCGTTCATGTTCCCATGCATGATGCCTTTTAAATGTTGTAATTGTACCAGCCTCCATCACATCCTCTGACAGTTCATTCTGCTGTGAATGTTTGTTTATTACTCTAAGACAAACTCCGATGTTCACAGGTACTTGAAATCAAACAGCAAAGACAGTAGTTGTGATTGATTAGAGATAATGGGAACTGCAGATGCTGGAGAATCCAAGATAACAAAGTGTGGAGCTGGATGAACACAGCCGGCCAAGAAGCATCTCAGGAACACAAAAGCTGGTGTTTCAGGTTTAGACCCTTCATCAGGGTCTAGGCCCGAAACGTCAGCTTTTGTGCTCCTGAGATGCTGCTTGGCCTGCTCTGTTCATCCAGCTTCACACTTTGTTATCTTAGCTGTGATTGATACTGCTTTGTTATATCTGGTTACCAGAGGATGTGGGTCATTGGCAGTTCAAAGGAACCGAGGTGAAGATCAGGCATGATCCAATAGAATGGCAGAACAGACTTGATGTGCTGAACAGTCTAATGTTGCTATGACACTCAAATTGAAAATGACCAGAGTGGGAGAGGGTTCAAATGGAAAATTTGTGAAGTATGAGTCTAAGGAATGTTCTGTAGGACCATAAAGGCATTTTTGTGGCAGTAGATGCATTTCTTGGATCATGCTCACCCGGTCCTATAGTTCAGTTTGTGACTGACCATTTGTAGATCACTCTGAGGGTCTTGGATGTACAGAAAGATGTTCTGGTCCACATCGGTAGGTAAAGAGAGGATGCTGTCCTGCAGGTCCTATCCCAATATCCTTCAGGTGCCGTGTAACCTCAAAAGATAATATCAGCCATGGCTCTGTTTGCCAGTGAGCCTGCAGTGCTGGTTCCCTGCTAGCATCAGGCAATACTATCATGTACACACAGTGACTGCAGCAATTCAAAATAAAAGAGTCCATTACCACCTTATCTGAATAAGTGATGGCCTGGCCAGTCTCTGCCATATTCTGAAAACAAATTAACTGCAAGGTTATGATCCTGTATGCAGTAAACTAAGGCACAAGAAGATGCATTGAAATTGGTTGACATCACCTCAGGATCCAATGACTGAAAAATGAACACATTTGCAATTAATTGTCTTGATGAATCTGCATCTCACGCAACTCCACAGTGCATTAATGAAAGCTTGACAACACTAGCTTGGGCCTTGGCATAGCTGTGTGGCTGTTTAACAAGGTGATGAAATGTAAATGCACTGAACCACTCACTGCCTCGCTGTGCTCACTGCTGTTCATGTAACAAATGAAGATGCGAACGACACATCGATCAATAAAGAGATGAAAGACCAAATGCCCAAGACTAGTGGCATACTCAAGTCAAAAAGCAAAATTAAGCTGCAGTGCAAGAAAAGCCTTTCTAGAGGAAAGATTTGCATTTCACAAAGTACCTTTCGCTGTTTCAGAATGTCCTAAAGTGCTTCCAAGAGCATTTTCCGATGGTGTGCATAAACTGGAGTAAGTTATGAAGTCAGGCTAGGCCTGTATCCTTTGGAGCTTGGAAGAGTCAGAGATGACTTAATTGAAACAAATGAGATCGTGAGGGGATTTGACTGAGTGGATGTCGAGAGGATGTTTCCTCTTGTGGGAGAATCTGTATGTAGGGTTTATAATTTAAAATAAGGGTTTATTCATTTAAAACAGAGATGAGGAGACTTTTTCTTTTCCTTCTGAGGATTGAGAGCATGTGGAAGTCCCTTCCTCAAAAGGCTGCGGATACAGAATCATTTTAATTATTTTTAAGGTAGATGTAAGTAGATTATTGATTACCCAGCGGATAGAAGATTATTGGGGGAGATGCAGGAATGCGAAGTGGAGATGAAAATCAGATCAGCTTTGACTTGATTGCATTGGCGGAGTAGGTCTGAAGGCCTGAGAGGTCTATCTTCTTCCTTGCTCGCATGTTTGATGTAATTCAATAATCTGTCAGTATGTATGAATAATTTCCTGGATTTTCTTCCAATTTCCGCTGCTCAACGTACTGGGAATCGCCATGAGACTCAAAATGAAAATGACCAGAGTGGTAGAAGGGTTCAAATGGAAAATTTGTGAAGTATGAGTCTAAGGAATGTTCTGTAGCTAGAGGACCACAAAGGTATTTCTGTGGCAGTAGATGCATTTCTCGGATCATGCTCACCTGGTCCTTGCCACTTA
Organism: Stegostoma tigrinum; assembly: GCF_030684315.1. Classification (NCBI taxonomy): domain Eukaryota; kingdom Metazoa; phylum Chordata; class Chondrichthyes; order Orectolobiformes; family Stegostomatidae; genus Stegostoma; species Stegostoma tigrinum. Next base: position 78,172,422 of record NC_081363.1, on the reverse strand, counting down.
TAATCTATATGCAATGCTTTCGAGGGAGGAGGGGAAGGGGCGGTGTGGATTTATTGACCTCATGCCAAAATCTTTGGAGAAATTGACCTTTTAATATCATGTCCTTTCCTTTCAAAGGTAGTGGGAGATACAAATTCAGAAGATGCCGTTGAAGCAATCGCACTCCATGGCTGTACAGAGTACAGTGATTAGGCCACTTTTGGAATACTGCATTCAAGTTGGGTCTCCTCACTACAGGAAAGATGTTGTTAAATTTGAAAGAGTTGGGATGAGATTTACAAGGATCTTGACGGGTTTGGAAGATTTAAGCTGCAAGGAATGACTGAATAGGCCAGGACGGTTTACCTTGGAACATTGGAGGCTGAGTGATGACCTGACAGAGGATTATAAAATCATGAGGGACATGGATAGGGTGAATAGAAAAGGTCTTCTTTCCCAGGGTAGGGGGAGTCCAAAACTGGAGAGCATAGGCTTGAGGTGAGAAGAGAAAGATTGAAAAGTGACCTAAGGGGCAACCTTTTCCCGCAGAGGGTGTGTGTGTATGGAATGAGCTGCCGGAGGAAGGTACCATTACAACACTTACAAGGTATCTGGATGGGTGTGCGATGATTAATTTGGGCTATCTGGTTGGCATGGATGTGTTGGACCAAAGGATCAGTTTCTGTGCTATACAGCTCTAATTTGCTACAGTGCAACTCATGGATGGCTCGTACTAGAGCCGCAGTGAGCCAGGGAAGGGGGTGAGGCAGAAGATCGACCCTACTCAAGGGAGAACCTTCTTCTTGACTTCTTGATGGCTGTCCCCCAGTAACATTCATTCTCTCCTCCAATCAGCATGCAATAGAAGCAGTACGCACCATCTAAAAACGGTCACAGACTCCCTACAGTGTAGAAACAGGCCTTTCGGCCTAACAAGCTCACGCCAGCCCTCAGAGCATCCCACCCAGACCTGTCCCCCTTTAACCCACCTAATAGATACATCCCTGAACACTACAGGCAATTTAGTCATGGGCAATCCACCTAACCTGCACATCTTTGGACTGTGGGAGGAAACCGGAGCACCCCTACATAGACGTGGGGAGAACGTGCAAACTCCACACAGACAGTCGCCCGAGGCTAGAATTGAACCCTGGGTCTCTGGGACTGTGAGGCAGCAGTGCTAACCACTGAGCCACCGATGCACTATGCTTACTCAACAAACCTTCTTTGGCAGCTGTTACACTGCTGTGGAGCTCCCCAAACATAGTTGAGACAGCTCCTCTCCCCGCAACAGCTGGTGGAATTTAAATTTAAATTTTCTTTTTTAAAAATCTACCTAAAGTTGAATGCTAATCTTGGTAATAGTGACCATAAAACTATCTTCCATTGTCGTAAAAATACAGCTGCTTTGCTAATGTCATTGAGGGAAGGAAATCTGCTGTCCATTTTTTGTTCTGATCTACACGTGACTCAACACCCAGAGCAATATAATTGACTCTTAGGTTCCCTCACTTAAGCTGTTGCAAGCTACTGAACGCAAATATGGATGTCCAATAAATGCTGACTTGTCCACAAAAAAAAACAAGGGAGCCCCTTCCGAATATGTAATCATTGCCACCTTGAAGAACACAAAAAGCAGTTAAATGGAAAATTCAACTTTCAAATTACCCTTGCACACTACCCTTACTTGGGACTATCTCACCCTATCACTGTTGTTGGGTCAGTATAATGACTATCATGGCTGAAGAAGGTGGCTCACCCTAGAATCTCAGGGGGAAATAGAGATGGGTATCAAATACTGGTCCTGTGAATGAAAAAACAACAAAAGATATACATCACTGCCATCATTCCCAATTCAATATTATTTAAAGGGTTTGTCAACTAACTACAGATTAATTTCTATTGCTTCCCTCCAAGTTTGAAGAAATGCTAAGAGTTTTCTGCAGCTATTTAAAGCTGATGAGTTCTTTTAAGCATGGTTTTGCACATATTAAAGGTTTAGCTATTTCCTTCGAGCGTTCTGGTGCAGTTCCATCTGTTCAGCCGTAGGTGTCACATCTCAGGCTGAAAGAACACCACTTAAAGTTGTAAATTAGACGTGAACAAAAATTAACAAACTTTCATACAAGCTGTTGTCCTCGTATGTGCTCTCTGACTTTCTATGTAGTACACAATATACCTTCAGTTGCACCTGATACTTTCAAACTATCACCCTGACCTGTGTCCTATATCAGGTCAAATATTTCTCTTGATCTATGCCTTTACATGAATATACACACACTGAAATAACATTTCCAAAAAAAGCTGATTATTTTTCCCAACTCATTGGGTAAAGAAATTTCTTCAATTATGAAATTTGGGTAAGTTCACCGCAACACCAGCCAATTTCAGTCTTCAGTTCACTTCCTTTCTTTCAATGCTTTATCTTTTAAAAACAGCCTTCAGTGTATGCTTTCTGAAGAAGGGTCCCAACCCGAAACGTCAGCGTTCCCTCTTCCCTGACCCTGCCTGGCCTGCTGTGTTCCTCCAGCTCCACACTGTGTTATCTCTGGCTCCAGCATCTGCAGTTCTTACTATCTCTTTCATTGTACACTGTTTTTGTTTTGAGTACAACCCCAGCACAAAATCTTGTGTTAACACGGTGTAAAGCTGGATGAACTTCTTTTGTCTTCTTTTCTGAAGAAGGGTCTCGAAACATCAACTTTCCTGCTCCTGTAATGCTGCTTGGCCTGCTGTATTCATCCAGCTTCACACCGTGTTATCTCAGATTCTCTAGCATTGGCAGTTCCTACTATCTCTGTAGCAGAATCTTGTGCTGTGGTTCGCCTGTAGTCCCAGGGCTTCCAATCACAGCAACAAGATCATGTTCTTGTTTTCTCCTCGAGATTAGATGGTTTGCCGTCTGGGTAACTCGCTGCCTGCCTGTCAGCAGCAGTACTGACATAGACTTCTGGATTTCTGGATTCACTCAGCTCCTAGGTCTTGTTGTTGCGGTCTTTGTCATTATGTTACTTTCAGATACATGAAGAATTTCTGTCAAATAGCACTCCCTGTGATACACAGTTAGATTACTCCCCCTCACCTCTTGGCATTGACTGTACACCGCTTGGGGAAAAACGTTGTACCCATCTTGTACAGACTCAGCAGTCTCAACCACACTTCATCACTTGATCAATTGGGTCAATGGGCTGACGATCTGCAGACTGAGTTTATATTGTATAATTGTGACGTACTGCATTTTGGTAAAATAAAACAAGGGCAGGACTTATACAATTAAAAGCAGTGGCTTGTGTAGTGTTGTAGCACAGAGACCTAGGGGTTCGGGTACATAATTCTTTGGAGTTTGCACCACATATCAAAAGGGTGGTTTAGAAGGCATTTTAATACCCTTTCCTTCATTGCTCAGTCCTTTCAGTATAGGATTTGCAACATTATGTGGAGGGTTTATAGGGGATTGGTGAGGGTTCTCCTGGAGGACTGTGTCCAGTTCTGGTCTCCCTGCTTTAGGAAAGATATTATTAAGGTGGAGAGTGTTCAGAAGAGATTTACCAGGGTGTTGCCAGGAATGGACGGTTTGACTTATAGGGAGGGGCTGAATAGGCTGGGATCTTTTTCACTGGAACGTAGGAGGTTGATGGGTGACTGTATGGAGGTTTTTAAAATCATGAAGGGTATAGGTAAAGTGAACGGCAGGTGTGTTTACCAATGGCAGGGGATTGCAAGACTAGCGGTTGTACTTTTAAGGCACAAGGAGAAAGATTTTCAAAAGGGCGTGAGGGCAGAGGCAACATTTTTACGCAGAGAATGGTTTGTGTGTGGAATGTACGTCCTGAGGAAGTGGTGGATATGGGTACAGTTACAACATTGAAACGTCATTTAGATAAGTGCATGAACAAGAAATATTTGGAGGGATGTGGGTCAAATGCAGGCAGGCGAGACCAGTTCCTTTTGGGATTATGGCTGATATGAATTGGTTGGGCCGAAGGGTCTATTTCCATGATGTATGACTCTATGACTTGGCATCACCTCTCACTGTCTCCTTTCTGCATAAAACTTTATTTTTCTTTTTTTCACAGCCCGTTAACATAAAATACCTGATCAGTCTCAATGTCCCCAAACTCTGCTATTGTGACCCATGTTTTCTATCTAACTGGCAACTTTGTTTGTGGAGTTGCTCCTTACATGGCCACTAGGACAGCTATGACCTCCTTCCAAACTCGTCGTCAGCCTGAACAATCTTCATCTGTTTCCCTAAGGATTTGTTAAATTGCTTTCACTTGCCAACTTGCCTGCAGCTATTTTGGTGTCACTCCATGATGCTGAATGATTGTGATCAGTAAAAGTCTGTGAAATGAACTGAGTCGCATTGTCTGAAAACAGAGTGACTGCGTATACTGCTGATGTTTCAGGCCTAGACACTTCATCTCTTTTCTGTTGAAGGGTCTAGGCCCTGAACGTCAGCTTTTGTGCTCCTGAGATGCTGCTTGGCCTGCTGTGTTCATCCAGCTCCACACTTTGTTATCTCGGATTCTTCAACATCTGCAGTTCTCATTATCTCTGGCTGGGTATACTGCAGCTTGAAGATGTTTCAGTCAATGCAAACATCATTTTCTCTGGCATTGTAAGCTTCATTGCCACATATGGTAATGACTATAATTGCTCATCGTCTCTAGTATTGATTCTTTTCTGTTGAAAATCTTCCCATTGTCCACCTGATAACAATATGCTACATACTGCTTCTGGTGAATTGGATCTGCTAACTTGTTGACATCTCCATTATATATTTTGACAAACTTCCCCATGGCTTTCTCCATCCACTTTGGCTCCAAAGGTTTGCTTAACCACTTCCAAGTGATGTCAAGAGTTAGTATCACGTCTTTGTGATATCACAGACCAGATGGGTCTGAGGACACAAACTCTAATTGTGCAACATGAAGTATCACAAACCACACGGAAGTGATGGCCTGGTAGTATTATTGCTCAACTGTTAACCCAGAAGCCTACTTAATGTTCTGGGACCTGGGTTTGAATCACACCATGGCAGAAGGTGGGATTTGAATGCAACTTTTTAAGAAATCTGGAATTAAGAGTCTAATGATGACGATGAATCCATTGTCAATTCCTTCTCTCTATGTTTGATCCTGCTCTGGCATTTTCTGTTGTGCTGCTACTAATTGCTTCTTTCTTCTCTTTGATTCCAGTTCTCTAAGCTTATGCCCCATGAACGTGAGTGCAGTCATATCTAGCAAACAATTCTGACCCAGCACTCCAGTCTCAGCTCTCTTAGCTACAGTGAAACATCCAATAGTTTGACATAGGATTTTACATGTTGATGGATAGAGCTTCTTGACATATTATCAAGATGTGCACTTGATTGTCGTTGCTTCACAGTGCCCTGCCATTTCCTGATTCTTCCATAATGTTCACCTTCAATTTAAGGTGGAATTTTCTCATGGCTACTCCTACTGACCAAAAAGATAAATCCATGAATTGCGTTTGCTTCCTCACTTCCTGCATTTTCTTCATCATGTCTTATAGTTGTGCCAAGTTCATTTTCTTTGCCTGTAAGCAGTCAGCCATGCTGCCTTCTGTGTGCAGTTTTCCTCTTGTACCTCTTCACAAAATAATCTTTTTCACTGATGGTTTGTGTCTGCCTTTCTCTTTTGCATTGTGCCACATCTGAAATGCCCTCTCTCAGGGCTTGCTGTTCCCTTTTCATGGACCGGGATTTTGTTCTGCCACGCTGTCGGTGGCCATGGGAGCCAGGTTTCATGTGCGGTCTTGTCCGTCCATTATTTTCAATGAGCTTCTACTCCCAACATTGCGTTACCTCCTCATTCCAATCATGTATGCCTCAACTTATCCAAATTACGTTGGATTATCTGATCTTTATTACGGTTAGTAAAATCTGTCACAAGATAACTGCATCCATCTGACAATTTTCTCAAGTTAGTCAATTTCCCAAGTCAATTTTCATCTGTTTCCAGAGGATCTGCTCCCTTCCAGAGCTTCAGCGCATTATCAGCATGTATGTTTCTGCTGTTAGCCCCATTGCTCCACAGCTCCCCTCAAGTCTTTATTCCTGTTGTAATTACATTCTATACATCTCCCCTCGAGGTCTCAGACTTGATGAAGTTAATCTCCGTGGTGCACTGCCTGTATCTCTGGTTTAGAGCTCATTCCGAGGTCGAAGATGTTCTGAACACTCTGAGTATTCTTCTTCAAGGTGACTCTGCTGTCATCATCTTCACCATCTTCTTCATCTTCATCTCCTTCTTCCCAATTTGGTTTCTTGCCTTAATATTATCAATGCAGTGCAGTTTCTCCCTATGATCCCATTCTCTCAAATACAGTTTCCGGCTGTGACATTTCTTTCATCAACTGTCTCTGTGGGCCCCTCACCCAAACAGTGTCTGGTCTTCAGCTCTAGTAACCAAGGTCTTCACATAGATTCTTTTGATGCAAGGTTAGAGAACCTGCTCCCTTCCAAAGCTGCTTCACACCATCAATGTGTATGCCACTGATGTTAAACCCATTGCTCTACAGCTGTTGTACTTCATGCCTGTTGTTTAAAACTTCAAGCCTGGTTATCTGAGATAGTAGGAACTGCAGATGCTGGAGAATCCAAGATAGCAAGGTGCAGAGCTGGATGAGCACAGCAGGCCAAGCAGCATCTCAGGAGCAGGAAGGCTGAAGTTTCGGGCCTAGACCCTTTGCTTTATTACTGTTTCACTCTCTTGTGTTTTTTTTTTGTAAGGCTTTAACTTTTTAACTTATTCATTCAGGGGATGTGAGAGTCACTCGTTAGCCAGCATTTATTGCTCGTTCCTAGTTGCCCGGAGAAGGTGGTATCAAGTTGCCTTCTTGGACCGCTGTAGTCTATTTGGTGTCAATTTGTCCAGAGTGCTGTTAAAGAAGGAGCTCCAGCATTTTGAACCACATGTGTATTGTAATGTTTTAATCTGTGTAACAGAGACAGAAGCTGTGTTCTCAATCTCCTACCTCAGTCAGTGACTCTGCCAATAGTATCAGAGATAATGGGAACTGCAGATGCTGGAGTATAGTAACCCATTCTGTAGTGATGCGGATAGGTAATTCAACAGGCCAAGATGAAAAAGAATAAAAAATAAAAAGTAAACCAAGAATTTAAAAATAATGATATATTAGAAACAGACAACTGGAATGAAATGCATCTCTCAAAGAGTATAAAGCGTTTAGGACATTCTTGAGAAGGAAGAGAGGGGATATGAGATAGCCTGGGCAGATAAGGTTAAAGATAACCCAAAAAGATTCTACAAGTACACTAAGAGCAAGAGAGCAACTGGAGAGAGAGTAGACACCCTTAAAGATCAGACATAGTAGGAACTGCAGATGCTGGAGAATCTGAGATAACAAGATGCACAGCTAGTTGAACACAGCAGACCAAGCAGCATCAGAGAAGCAGGAAAGCTGACGTTTTGGGCCTAGACCCTTCTTCAGAAAATAGACCCTTTCTGAAGAAGGGTTTAGGCCAGAAACATCAGCTTTCCTGCTCCTCTGATGCTGCTTCGCCTGCTGTGCTCATCCAGCTCTACAACTTGTTACCCCTTAAAGATCAATAAGGTCATCTCTGTGTTGAACCTCAGGAGATGGGAGAGATGTTAAATGAATATTTCCCATCAGTTTTTATTTTTGAGGAAGAAATGGAGGTGAAAGAACTCGGGGAAATATCTATTGATGCTTTGTAAACAATTCACATTACAGTAGAAGAAGTGCCGGAGGCCTTAGAAAAATAATGTTAGATAATTGTCCAGGACCTGGTCAAGTGCATCCCAGGACATTGTGGGAAGTTAGGGAGGAAATTGCAGGACACCTAGAAGAAATATTTCTATCATCTTCAAACACGATGAAGTACCGGAGGACTGGAGTGTTGTTAATGTCGTGCCATTATTTAAGAAACGCTGTAAGGAGAAACCTGGAAACTATAGACCTGTGGGTAAGACATCAGTTGTAGCTAAATTGTTGGAGATTATTCTGAAAGATAGGATTTACATGCATTTAGGGTTAGTCAGCATGGTTTTGTGCAAAGGAAATCATGTCTCATAAACTGGATTAAGTTTTTTAATGAAGTAACTGAAAAGTTTGACAAGGGCAGAGCTGTTGACGTTCTTTACTTGGACCGTAGTGAAGCTTTTGACGAGGTTCTGCATGGTAGACTAATTGGTAAGTTAGATCACCTTGATGTTGTCAATGGCTACAGCATTGGCTTTATGGTAGGAGACAGAGGGTAGTGCTGAAGGCCTGTGACAGCGGTGTTCCGATGCTGGGACCGATACTGAGTCCACTTTTGTTAGTCATTTATATAAATGATTTGGATGAGAATCTAGGAGAAATGGTTAGTAAGTCTGTAGATGACACTAAAATTGATCGTATAGTGGACAGTGAAGAGGGTTATCTAAGATAACAAACAGATCTTTATCAATTGAGTCAATGATCTGAGAAGTGGCAGATGGAGCTTAATTTGGGTAAATGTGAGGTATTGCATTCTGGTAATGCAAACAATGATGGGACTTATAAAATTAATGGTAGGGCTCTGGGTAGTGGTGTAGAACAGAGAGGCCTAGAGGTTCAGGTACATAATTCTCTGAAATTTGCACCACAGGTAGACAAGCTGGTTAAGAAGGTGTTTAGCATGCTTGCCTTCATTGCTGAGACCTTTTGAGCATAGGAGTTGGGTTAGTACAGAACCTTGGTGAGGCCTCTTCAGGAGTACTGTATGCAGTTGTGGTCTCCTTGTAATAGGAAGGATAGTATTAAACAGAAGAAGGGTCAGAAAAGATTCACCAGGATGTTGCCAGGAATTGAGGGTTTGAGATATAAAAATGGACTGGAAAGACTGGGGCTGAGCGTAGGAAGTTGAGGGGTGACCATGTTGAGGTTTATAAAATGATTAGGGGCATAGATAAGGTGAATGACAAGGGTCTTTTCCCTTGGGTGGGGTGGGAAGGCCTAAACTAAGAGGCACATCTTTAAGGAGAGAGGAGGAAGATTTAAAAAGGACGTGAGGGGCAAGTCAGAGTTCACGTGTGGAATGAACTGCCAGAGGGAATGGTGGATGCAGATAAAATTACAACGTGTAAGAGACATTTACGTAAGTACATGAATAAGAAATGTTTGGAAGCATATGGGCTAAACTCAGGCAGGCGGGACGAGTTTAGTTTGGGAATGTCGTCAGCGTGGGCTGCTTGCAATGAAGGGTCTGTTTGTGCTGTACAACTCTATGAAGGTCTCTGTTTTTCTCATTAAAACATTCACCACTCATGCACCTCTCTCAGCCTCTCCACTTGTTTGAAATAAACGAGGTGGACTGGTAATGTGAATTAAATTATATTAACATGTAGAATATTGAAATCACTCAGTTGCACATTGTGATGTTAGACAATGTCCAAAATACTGCGAGCGCAGTAAATTCTTTTGAAGAATTGGATGACAGCATCTGCGGTGATGTTACGCGAACAGTATGCTTCAATCCATCTTGAATTACAATAACCACACAGGAGGATTTGCCTTGAGTCAAACAAATCTATGCCCAAGGGCACCAATGGCTTGGTGGAATAGATGACAGTAACAGTGGTTCTTTTCATTCTGGGCTGCTCATGGTTCAAGAAATGCAATTAATTATAATCTCCCGTAGAGAGTCAGTGATACTAGCCGGTTTGTTGTGCCCTCACACAACATTTTCCAATCCTTAACTGTCCTTGGTGAAGTTTTTTTTCAAGAATATCGAACCAATGTACTTTCACTTTAAGTAATCTCTCATTAAAGATTTTTAATTCATCGATAGCAGCAAGTAACTTGTACTGCTCAAAGTGCTGGCACAGTATCAGATTGTTGAGTATGTAGTCTTCCTTCCAGGCAGTATTTTCAGGTATGAGAACATTCTTCAATCAGTTCTTGGACTTTCATTATCACTTGTAGTGGTCTTTTAGTGGCTGGTGAGTTCTGAATGATCAAGCATGTGTAGGCTTCAACATCTTTGGTCATCTCTAAATCCTCCTCTTCAGTTCCACTTGATAGTATCCTTGAAACTGTATCTGCCGTTGTTTGAATTTTCTGTATATGAGTCTTAATCTGAAGCCCTGAATGCTGGTGGCAAAGAGTGGTTTCAATTTTGATCTGCAATCCCATTCAATTGTTACCGTGTTATTCAATTTCCAAATTCTTAGAGATAGACAGGGTGTTTCTTCTGGATATAGGCCCTTGAACAATAGGATGCCAACACAGTATAAAAGGCAAGCCATTTAGGATTGAAATGAGGAGGATCTTCTTCGCTTAGATGGTGGGGGATCTTTGAAATTCTCTACCCTGGAGGTCTATGGAAGCTTTAGTTATTAAATAAGTAGAAGAGAGATATTCTAAGTTTCTAAATACAAATGAGTAAAGCGATTATGGGAATAGAATGAAAATAAATAGGGTAGACAATCAGCCATGATCTAAAATGGTGAGCAGGCATGAGGGCAGCTCCCTCCCTTTTAGAGAGCCAGTGGCTTCTCCTTCAAATGTTCAAGTAAATGCAGGACTGGGGTCAGTCAGGAGCAACGGCAGCACATCAAAGCAAACCTGGGGTTGAACAGTAGCAGGAGCTACCAAACAAATATCTGAGGAGAAGGGTCAGTCAGCGTTGGGGGCCAGGGTCACACCCAGGCTGTTTGGTTGCCCAGCAGCCAGACACTTGATTGCTTCCATCATCTTGCAGACCCATCACCAGCATAGCACCATTCAGCTCTGACTGAGCCTGACCCCCAGGTATTTGTTTGGTAGCTCCTGCTACTGTTCATACCCCAGGTTTGCTCTGCTGTGTTGCCATCGCTGCTGACTGACCCCAGTTCCGCATCTGCTTGAACTCTGTGATTTTATCAGGTTGTCTTTCACAAATGACAAACCGAAGATACATGTTCACTCTCTGCTCGGCTTGTGGAATTCTGTGGCTTTCTTCGGCTGCACTGGGGTCATTTTGAGATTGCAGCTGGTGTGTTTTTTTTATCATTTTGACCTCACTGCCAGAGGTGAATTTACCAAGGATAAGGAAATCCTAAAGGCATCAAGGATCATTGGAGTGCACAGGGCTCTATACCACAAGGAATTGCCAATCCATGGGAAAGGGACAGTTCCCAGTACTCCAAGTATTGTCTGAACAATTTACCATAACCTTTTTGCTCTTCAATGTTATACAACAATGTTTAAACCCTGTATTCTGCTTTTCTTTTGTTGCAAGCTTTTATCTACACTGTTAGTGGTTCACTAAATTTACAAGCTCTGATTTCTGTTTTGAGTTTTCCTATGTAGTATCATATTGAAGTATTTTTTTCAAATGTAAATACATTGCTTCAATTGCACTCACCCTTTCCATTATTTCTTAGAATCTTTACAGTGTGGAAGCAGGTCATTTGGCCTATCGAGTTCAACATTGGCCCTCTGAAGAGTATTCCACCCAGAGCCACCCCTTCCCCGAACACTGCATTTTCCATAGTTGATCCCCATATCTGTAGACACTACAGACAATTTCCCATGGCCAATCTGCCTAATCTGCACATCTTTGGACCGTGGGAGGAAATTGGAGCACCCAGAGGAAACCCACACAGACACGGGGAGAATGTGCAAACTCCACACAGACAGTTGCCCAAGGGTGGAATCGAACTTGGGTCCCTGCGAGGGAACAGGGCTAACCACTGAGCCAGTGTGCTGCACCAAATTCAGTAAGGCGTGTCAAGCATTACCTTTACTTTTGGTATCTACGTTGAATATTCTTTATTAAATTATTATATTTTCCTATTTCATAATTGATTTTAGGATTGCTTAGTTTTGTTCCTCCAGCCTAATTGACACGTGTTATGTTCTGCTAATCATTTAAGTGTGTGGGTTATGTGGTATCTTGTTTGCAATAGTCACCACCTTCTGGTTTAATGAGAAGGGTCTTGTCAACTAAAACAAGGTGTAGTTTATTTCATCTGTGCAACTATGTACAGGTTATAAAAATAGACTTTGCATTACTACCAAGACTGTTGGAAGATCGAGCTTTGAGCTCATCTCACATGGGATCCTACTTCATTTTTCCAACAATTCCTCAAGACATCATCATGGGTGGTACATTTTTTATTCAATCAAATATTAATCCTCAAGGCCCTTCCAAACCCATTTTTGAGAGTAACGTAGGCAGCCAAACTTTGTAATCCAATGGTTAGGAATGTGTACCAACTAAACAATTCTTAGAGAACTAAATAAGCACCAAATTGCATAATCTTTGGATCAAGTTTTACTTCCTTTGAGGATATCGCTCTTTGAATGTCAAGGCTTGATAAGTGCAACCAGAGAGTGAGTAAAATGTAAATGTGGCCTTTCTGAGATTGAGCTGAAATAGAGTACACCACCAGGCCTCGAGTGAGTGAGCATGAGCAGCTCAAAATAGCGGGGAAGTATTCTGCCACTGTCTACATTCTCCTATCCAAAAGGGCTCAGATATTGTGAAATTTTCTTTCATTACTCTTAGAAATGGGGCAAGACCTTCACTTTATTTGTGCCCTGAGAGTTTCACCACTTTGGGCAGAGTCCAGAAGGGAAGAAGCGTCACTCAACTCAAAACGTTAACTCTACGTTCTCACCACTGATCTACCAGACCTGAGTTTCGCCAGCAACTTCTATATTTTTTGTTTCAGATTTCCAGCACCCATGGCTCTTTGTTTCATTTGTTTGGAGTCTCCGGTGGCAGTAGGTCATATTGACATTTTCTCACATTTGCTCCAATCTCTGCTTTCTCAGCAGAGAGAACAAGGGCCAGGTGGATAGCTTGAACATTGTTCTAAATAGTGGAATGGCAATTAAAGGAAGAAGAACTTTCATTTTACGGCATGAGAACATCCCAGAGTGCCCAGGGCCAAATAAATATTTTCAAAGCGAGTGCAGTCACTTTGCATATGTGAACATATCAGCCACTTTGTGTGCCATTAGCTCCCACAATCAGCACTGTGATGAAGGCCAAATAGTCTGATTTTTTTGTGAAATCAGTGGAGGAGAGATCATCCCGAACTGCGGTGACTTATATTCCAGTGGCAAAGTGGAGTCATGCCTGGCCACCAGGCCCATGACCCATGGCGGGACACCGAACTACAGGGGCTGTGCAGTTGGATCACTCTCTTAATTTATCGGCCTTTGAATTCTGTTGTTTTGCTTCAATTTCCCTGCATTTTATGATGGCACCAGAGAGTATATGGCGTTTTTCACCGTATTCTGCAACAAGATACACGTGGCAGTAAATGAATCAAAATCAAGATAAATCAGCGTTGATTGAGCAATGAATATTGAGCGGGACGCTGAGGATCGCACCCTTGGCTCTCATTTGGAGTAGTGACTTGAGAGCGCAGGTGGAGTCTCATCCAAAAGATGGCACCAGTAATTATGCAGCTCTCCTGGGGAGTATCAGCTTGGATTTTTGTGTGAGCGCTCACAACTCACAACAATTAGTGAATGAAACCTTTGAAGAGCAGGTGTGCATGCTGGAATGGATAGAGATAGAGGAAGCTGATGTACTGAAAATTTTGTCAAACATTAAGATTGACAAGTCGCCAGGCCCGGATCAGATTTGTCCTCGGCTGCTTTGGGAAGCGAGAAATGCAATTGCTTCGCCACTTGCGAAGATCTTTGCATCCTCGCTCTCCACTGGAGTCGTACCTGAGGACTGGAGAGAGGCAAATGTAATTCCTCTCTTCAAGAAAGGAAATAGGGAAATCCCCGGCAATTATAGACCGGTAAGTCTCACGTCTGTCGTCTGCAAGGTGTTAGAAAGGATTCTGAGGGATAAGATTTATGACCATCTGGAAGAGCATGGCTTGATCAAATACAGTCAACACGGCTTTGTGAGGGGTAGGTCATGCCTTACAAACCTTATCGAGTTTTTTGAGGATGTGACTAGTAAGGTTGATGAGGGTCAAGCTGTGGATGTGGTGTATATGGACTTCAGTAAGGCATTTGATAAGGTTCCCCATGGAAGGCTCATTCAGAAGGTCAGGAGGAATGGGATACAGGGGAACTTAGCTGCTTGGATACAGAATTGGCTGGCCAACAGAAGACAGCGAGTGGTAGTAGAAGGAAAATATTCTGCCTGGAAGTCAGTGGTGAGTGGGGTTCCACAGGGCTCTGTCCTTGGGCCTCTACTGTTTGTAATTTTTATTAATGACTTGGACGAGGGAATTGAAGGATGGGTCAGCAAGTTTGCAGACGACACAAAGGTCGGAGGTGTCGTTGACAGTGTAGAGGGCTGTTGTAGGCTGCAGCGGGACATTGACAGGATGCAGAGATGGGCTGAGAGGTGGCAGATGGAGTTCAACCTGGATAAATGCGAGGTGATGCATTTTGGAAGGTCGAATTTGAAAGCTGAGTACAGGATTAAGGATAGGATTCTTGGCAGCGTGGAGGAACAGAGGGATCTTGGTGTGCAGATACATAGATCCCTTAAAATGGCCACCCAAGTGGACAGGGTTGTTAAGAAAGCATATGGTGTTTTGGCTTTCATTAACAGGGGGATTGAGTTTAAGAGTCGTGAGATCTTGTTGCAGCTCTATAAAACTTTGGTTAGACCGCACTTGGAATACTGCGTCCAGTTCTGGGCGCCCTATTATAGGAAAGATGTGGATGCTTTGGAGAGGGTTCAGAGGAGGTTTACCAGGATGCTGCCTGGACTGGAGGGCTTATCTTATGAAGAGAGGTTGACTGAGCTCGGTCTCTTTTCATTGGAGAAAAGGAGGAGGAGAGGGGACCTAATTGAGGTATACAAGATAATGAGAGGCATAGATAGAGTCGATAGCCAGAGACTATTTCCCAGGGCAGAAATGGCTAGCACGAGGGGTCATAGTTTTAAGCTGGTTGGTGGAAAGTATAGAGGGGATGTCAGAGGCAGGTTCTTTACGCAGAGAGTTGTGAGAGCATGGAATGCGTTGCCAGCAGCAGTTGTGGAAGCAAGGTCATTGGGGTCATTTAAGAGACTGCTGGACATGCATATGGTCACAGAAATTTGAGGGTGCATCCATGAGGATCAATGGTCGGCACAACATTGTGGGCTGAAGGGCCTGTTCTGTGCTGTACTGTTCTATGTTCTATGTTCTATGTTCTAACTCCATGTCACATCGTGGATTTCATCCTTTGAGGGAGAAGAACTTCTAAGATAACTTCTTTTGGCTGAGACTTTACTTTTTGCCTCTCCCAAACGATTTTGTGGCTGTGGTGGAGTTCGAAAGTACCTCATCTCAGGGCTCGTGGCTTCTCCTTCTTGTCACATTTGTATGTTGTGTGTGTATATTTCACTCCTCCACACTTTTCTTTCCAATTATACACACATTTGTCAAACAATAAGCTTCTGTGGGAGCGTGTATCTTCCTGCATTTGAAATATTCTCATGGTACCTTGCTCAGGGATCGGACTGATTTAATATGTGCTTTGCGGATTTTTATATCAGGTTAAATAATTAGATTTGCTGCCTATTACCCATTGGACCACTTTATCACTAGATGTACTTCAGTAGCACATGCAATTCCTCTTTGGTTGTCTTAATTGCCTTTCCCTCTCACTTTACTTATCTCCAAACAGAACAGCATGTACGATATAAGAGCCATCCATTATGCTGAGATTCCTCCTCCCCGAAACAGATTTCAATCTTTATCCAAAGTCTCACTGTTAGGAAGCCATCTTTCTATATGACAGCCAAGTTTTGTAAATGGAGGCTTTTTGCTTTTATCTTTTAAGTGTGCAAAATGTGAGGAGTAAAACAGCGATAAAGTTTTGTGCGTCTTATTTTCATGGATTGCAATACCCTACAGCACTTCAAGGGATTCATTTAATTGGTCTTCGAAGCTGCTGTGTTGATTGAGAAGTTGAAAGTCAAAGGCTTTCATTCCAGGCATATCCAAACCTTTTCTAGTGCTGATGCTTCAACAACAACTTACATTTACGTGGAGCTTTCGCCGCAGTAAATTGTCACAGGCACTTCACCGAGGTATTACCTGGCAATGTTTGATATGAGGCTTTGTAAGGGGACTTTAAACTAGGTATAAAAAGAGAGAGATTTTCTTTTGTCATGTGTTTTTCTGTCCATAGCCAGGAGTGGGTTCAAGACTGGTTAACTAAAAATCAGGGTCAAGAACTGTCTTCACTTTTGAGCTTCTTGACAACACAGTTTACTAAATATTATTGCGCAGTATTCGGAGATATAACCAGCTCTAACCTTACTGTGACATGAATAGAAACTAACCCATGATCTCTTATAGAACAAAGTGTGGGGCTGGATGAACACGGCAGGCCAAGCAGCATCTTAGGAACACACAAGCTGACGTTTCGGGCCTAGACTCTTCGTCAGAACAGGGGGATTGGGAGACGATTCTGAAATAAATAGGGAGAGAGGGGGAGGCAGACTGAAGATGGATAAAGGAGAAGATAGCTGGAGAGGAGACAGAGAAGTTGAAGGGACAGGGATGGAGCCCGTAGAGGTGAGTGTAGGTGGAGAGGTAGGGAGGGGATAGGTCAGTCCGCGGAGGACGGACAGGTCAAGGGGTCAGGATGAGGTTAGTAGGTAGGAAATGGAGGCGGGGCTTGAGGTGGGAGGCAGGGATAGGTGAGAGGAAGAACAGGTTAGGGAGGCAGGGACGAGCTGGGCTGGTTTAGGGATGCGGTGGGGCAAGGGGAGATTTTGAAACTGGTGAAGTCCACATTGATACCATATGGCTGCAGGGTTCCCAGGCGGAATATGAGTTGCTGTTCCTGCAACCTTCGGGTGGCATCATTGTGGCAGTGCAGGAGGCCCAGGATGGACATGTCGTCTGAGGAATGGGAGGGGGAGTGGAAATGGTTCACAACTGGGAGGTGCAGTTGTTTGTTGCGAACTGAGCGGAGGTGTTCTGCAAAGCGGTCCACAAGCCTCCGCTTGGTTTCCCCAATGTAGAGGAGGCCACAACAGTACAGCGGATGCAGCATACCACATTGGCAGATGTGCAGGTGAACCCATGATCTCTACCTGCCAATATGGGTTGGTGTATTCCCACATTTTTCTGAGTGTGTTTCTAATATCCACACTCGCCCACAAGCTTTCTTCTCCCTCATAAGCATTGATTAACATTCGTGTACCTTTTCAAATGAATTACCTAGAATATACAATATTTACTGTACATGTTTTTCCTTGCTTTTTCCACCCCACCTGCGGTCTTTGACCTAATTCATCTGCATCAAGCAGAGGAGAGTTAGAAAATTCTATGGCAACGAATAGAAACACTTGAGGTGAGCTTCCAGGCTGGTAAGCCTCCTTCTGCCCACTGGCCTCTGTGTTAGATTAGCAGTGCCTCCTGCTGGCCTCTGTGTTAGATTAGCAGTGCCTCCTGCTGGCCTCTGTGTTAGATTAGCAGTGCCTCCTGTTGGCCTCCATTTGAGTAGCAGTGACCCCTGCTAGCCTCTGTTAGATTGGCAGTGCTTCCTGAAAAGTCTTGTGTTGTTACAGCAGAAACGCATGGAGAATGTGGATTGTTTGTTCTTCTTTGTCAGCAGCATCAGGATTGGCTGAGGGTGATAGATTTCTGAGAAAAGAATGATCTTGTTCGCCTTTAGGTAGTTGTTCCCAATGTGAGAAAACTTGTTTCGTTGCAGTATTGACTGATTCTTGCAGGCATGAATATGCATGGGATTGATTTGATTTGATGCTTGCCAGATCTGTAGACTTTCTTAGACATCTTTGAGAAGTGACCTCTTTTCCTACAGTGAATACATTGTTGGTGTAAAGATGGGCAGTTTTGTCGTTATTAATGTGGGATTTGGAGCCATAATTGTGACAAAATACCACAGCTGTAGATTGTGCGTTAATAAAACAGACCATTTATTGCCTATTGTTGTGAGTCAACTGCATATTGAACTGCTCATTCTAGAGTTAGATGCTCTTTTGATTGAACAAGTTCAGTGGCTAAATTATCTGCAAGAAAAATGATGCCACTGTTGCAAATGAGCTCTTGTTTTAAATTTCTATAGCCACATCGTTCCAATCATACGTGCAGGTTATTAATGAAGCTATCTACAGACTCTTCCATGAGTCGGTATCTGCAGTTGATGCATGAGCTCACTAGTGTCCTATGTGTAATTGATGTAAAATATTGATCAAAAGCTGTTATGAGGTAGTTGAACAACTTTTTTCTCATTGATTTGTTGTCTATGCAACACGTGATCTGACATTCTTTCTGTGCAGAGTGAACTAATCTATTCCACATCTGTGACCAATGCCGAAGCTTTCAAAACCTTAGGCCTTTTATTTTAATTTTGAGGCTTTGGCAGGATTTTAATCAACTCTTGAAGTTGCTGCTTATTTTCTTGAATGGCATGATCATTGTGGGATTTTGATTAAGAATTTTGATCTCTCTGTACTCTACTCATTTTAAATTCATCGTTGTTGAATCTTTGTTGTAACACTGAAGCTAAAAGCTGTTAAAGTTGCTGCTGTTCTAAATACTGCTTTCAATGTAAAATTTGGTTTCCCTTTACCAATATGGTGTCTTCACAGAGACAGCGCCATAGGAGCAGAAGTGGGTCAATCAAGTCTGCAGTGCCATACAATGAAATCGTAGCTGACCTGATAATCCTCAACTCCACTTTCCTGCCTTTCCCTTAAGCTCTTACTTCTCAAAAATCTGTCTCTGTCTTGGATATACCTAACGATCAGATCTTAACAGCCTTCTCTGGTAAAAACAAAATCCACAGATTGACTACCCACTGAGAGAAGACATTCCTCCTTTATCTCTGTCCTAAATGTGTGATCCCTTATTCAGGGCAGTCTCGAGTTTGCAAATGAGTTCCGTTCTGGGATGCAGTCACAAGTCAATTTGTACATATATCAGCCCCACCGTAGGACAAATGTGAAGGAGTTGATCAAAAGTATAGGAAATGTTCCTATGTCGGATCTTTAAAATTGTGTGAGATAACTTTTGTACTGCGAGGTACAGGTGATGGCCTAATGGTATCATTGCTGGAGTGTGAATCC
Organism: Stegostoma tigrinum; assembly: GCF_030684315.1. Classification (NCBI taxonomy): domain Eukaryota; kingdom Metazoa; phylum Chordata; class Chondrichthyes; order Orectolobiformes; family Stegostomatidae; genus Stegostoma; species Stegostoma tigrinum. The sequence goes on along the minus strand of NC_081363.1, from coordinate 78,153,407 downwards.
AGAAACATAGGTTGTGTTCTGGCAACCCAGGTTCAAATCCTGCCATGGTAAGTGGTGAAAATTTAAATCCAATAAATATCTGGAATTGAAAATCTAATGATGGCCGTGAACCGATTGTCAGGAAAAACCCATCTGGTTCACAAATGCCCTTTAGGGAAGCAAACTGCCATCCTTATCTGGCCTAGCCTAAATGTGACTCCAGACCTATAGCAATGTGGTTGACTCTTAACTGCCCGATAAATGGTCTCTAGCCGGTGATGCCCTCATCTCGTGCATGAATATAGGAAAAAAAATCTGATATTCATAAATCCCTCTGGTTGTGTGCTCTCCAACAAGGGGAAACAACTTTTGCACATCCACCCTGTCAAGTCCCCTAAGAATTTAGAATGTTTTGATAAGTTTGCCTCTCATTTTTCTCATCTCCAATGAGTACAGGCCCTATCTGCGTGACCTCTCCTTCAAAAGCCCTCCATAGGCAGTATCAACCTCGTGAACATTCTCTGAACTGTCTCCAATGTCCGTACATGTTTCCTTAGATAAGGAGCCCAAAACTGTTCACAATATTCTTGTGGTTTGACTAGTGTCCTGTCTAGTTTTAGCAAAACCTCCCTACATCTTTATTCCATTCCCTTTGAAATTATGGCCAGTATTTGATTCGTTTTCCCTATTACCTGCCAAACTTGGATTCTAGGTTTCCATGATTTATGCACATGCCCCCACCCTCCGATGAGGGGTTAGCACTGCTGCCTCACAGCGCCAGGGATGCGTGTTCCATTCCAGCCCTAAGTGATTGTCTGTGCAGAGTTTGCACATACTCCCCATGTCTGAATGGGTTTCCTCTGGGTGCTCCAGTTTCCTCCCACCATCCAAAGATATGCAGGTTAGGTGGATTGACCATGCTAAGTTGCCCACAGTGAAGACGGATGTGTAGTTTAGGTGATTTAACCATGGGAAATGCAGAGTTGCAGGGATAGGGTGGTGGGGGTTGGTGGTGAGTCTGGGTGGGATGCTTTTTGGAGGGACTGCGTGGACTTGTTGGGCCGAATGGTCTATTCCCACACTGTAGGGATTCTATGATTCTATGAAATCGCTCTCTGCTTTAGCTCTCTGCAGTATTTCTCCATTTGACAATATTTCTTTCCAAGGTGTTGGAAGGATTTCTAAAATGCCTGTGAGCAGAATCTTTCTCAAAATTGCGTCAATCAATAAGCTTCAGTGACTTTTTGACCAGAGTGAAGATTACTGCTTTGATGTCATTTATGCCAATCTTTTTTTCTGCATCTGAGGTATTTTCATACTAAATTTTATAACACTTGTTTACTTTAGAGCTGTTTGTCTTAATATCCAAAATGTGTTCGTTTCTGGTGAAGAAAATCAGCAAAGCTTATATTTCTCACTTAAACTGTCAAAATAATAAAGATTTCACTAACTTCACTGTTTCGGCTCCGAAACTTTGGTTTGTAATAAATAATGTTTATTGCTTTTTTATTCAGTTGATTTACTTTAAAGCTTGTTTCTGAAACATTTGCTAAACATGCTTGTCATCAAGTTAACAGCTAAATCGTTTTTTTTTGCAGAAATCTTAACTCTGTTTCCCAGCCTAGCCTTGAAGATAGAAAACAGTTTTTATTTCTTCTAAGAGGTCAAATTTGCTTTGTGGGTTTGGTAACTAATCTCTTTTTCAGGAGTGCTCAGCCTGGACTGTTCCCCCTAGTTGCTCGTGGGTTTTTGCTGCTCAAGCTTGTTTCTGCTTTTACTGGCTGTAGAGGTATTTCAAAGAATGTCCGCTCAACGTATCACTGGGATGGAGGTGTTAACTGATAAAGTTATGATGTTCAGATTGAGTTTGGGACCAACACAGTTTAGAAGAATGAGAGATGACCTTGTTGAAAACATAGCAGATTCTGAAAAGATGGATTCAGTGAGGATGCTTCCTGCTGTCGGGAGACTACAATTCTAAACATAGTTTATGAGCAAAAGGATAACAAAGTGTGGAGCTGGATGAACACAGCAGGCCAAGCAGCATCTTAGGAGCACAAAAGGTGACGTTTTGGGCCTGGACCCTTCATCAGAGAGGTCTAGGCCCGAAACGTCAGCTTTTGTGCTTCTGAGATGCTGCTTGGCCTGCTGTGTTCATCCAGCTCCACACTTTGTTATCTTGGATTCTCCAGCATCTACAGTTCCCATTATCTCTTATGAGCAAAAGGACCCTCTTTTAAGAGGTAAATGAGATTTTTTTTATTTCTCAGAATTAGTCAGTTGAGTTCTCTCCCCAGAAAATCGTCAGCTTCGGTCAATGAATTTATTCAAGGTAGAGTTAGACAGCCCGTTGATCAATAAGGAAGTCAAGGATCGGTTAAGAAGGTGTGGATGAGACAGAAATTAGATCAAGTACCAGCAAATCAGATTGCCGTTTCTGCCCTAACAATTCCTTACAAAATTCCTGGAAAATCTCATCCCTTAACATTCTGTATTCCACGAAAAATCGTTCTCATTCACATAATCTTTACACTTTGTTTACCTCTTCAAATTCTGGAGGATTTTACATCAATAAGATATCTAATTCGATGTTAAGATCTCTTTACTCTAAATCCAAGGTGAAGCTAAAGAGGTTATTGTTAAAAAGAGGGATATTTGAAATTCTTGACCATGAGATCATCAGGCTTCTGTGAATTTATTTCCTGACTGAATTCACTCTGGGGATGAAGGGTTTTCTAAAACAAATGGTGAACAGATAGACAGGGTGAGCAGTTTAGAGAAGGCTTCCTCATAGGCCTGCTCCTGAACCTGACCAAAGTGGCCGTTAACAGTAGGTAGCAGGTCTTGGAGTGCATTGTATGGCTGACTCTCTGCCCTTCTTCTGGTGTTACACCTCGATTCAGGTGTGCCTGGAGAGGGAGCATGTGGTGTCCATTGACATGATATTAGATGTAAAGTCATACAGCGTGGAAATAGACCCTTTGGTCCAGCTCGTCCATGCCCACCAAGTTTCCCAAACTAAACTAGTCCCACTTGCCTGCACTTGGCCCTAAACTTTTCCTATCCATGTACCTGTCCCATTGTCTTTTAGATGTTGTAACTGTATCTGCATCCACCACTTCCTCAGGCAGTTTATTCCACAGACGAACCACTCTCTGTGTGCCCCCCCGGGTCCCTTTGACATCTTTCTCCTCTCACCTTAAAATTATGCTGCTAGTTCTGAACTCAACCACCCTAGAGGTAAAAGACCTTTGCTATTCACCTTATCTATAGCCCCTCAGGGTTTTATAAATGTCTTTAAGGTCTCTCCACTACTTTCCAGTGAAAAATGTCCCTGAGCATTTCTGAAGAAGGGTCTAGGCCCGAAATGTCAGCCTTCCTGCTCCTCTCATTGCTGCTAGGCCTGCTGTGTTTATCCAGCTCCACACCTTGTTATCCCTGACTATCCGGCTTATCCTTAGAACTCAAACCCTCCAGTTCCAGTAACATCCTGATGATTTTTTTCTAAGCCTTCTCCCATTTAATAATGTCCTACCAATAGCAACATGACGATAATTTTACATAGCACTCCAAAACAAGCCTCACCAATGTCCCATACAAACTCAAAATGACTCTCCGACTGGTCTGATCAATGAAGACAAAGGTGCTAAATAAAACCTTCTTAACCACCCCGTGATGTAGCTTTGAATGAACAATGTACCTGAACAACTAAGTCTCTCTGTTCCACAACACTCTCTATTAACTTATAAGCCCTGCCCTGATTTCTTGACCAAAATGCAGCACTTCACATTTTATCCAAGTTAAACTCTGTGTCCCCTCCCTGACTTCATTGGCTCAGTTGATCAAGATCTCTTTGTAATCTTAGCTTTCCTCATGGTCAACTATACCATCAATTTTTGGTGACATCTGCGAGCTTACTAACTTTGCCTCCTAAACTCTCATTCAAACAATCTTATATAAATTACCAACAAAAGTGGACTCCGCACCTATCCCTGTGGAACATCTCTGGTTACAGGCTTCCAGTCCAAAAGACAACTGTCCACCAACACCCTCTGTCTCCAACTATCAAGCCAATTTTCTATCCAGTTGGCAAGCTCTCCCTGAATCCCATGTGATCTAACTTTATGAATCAGTCTACCGGTCTTTAGACACTGGTGGATACCGCAGGGGGTTGGATATGTCATCACCCCATAATGTTGTTTTGATACGATTTTTGATAAGTTTCCATTCCAGTTTGTAAGGTGCGATTCTCTTTCTGTTACAGTTCTTCACCAGGGGCTATTTAACGTAGAACAAAGAAAAAGAACAAAGAACATTAAAGCACAGGAGCAGGTCCTTCAGCCCACCAAGTTGCGCTGCCACATTTTGTCCCTCCAGACTAAAACAGTATTCACTTACAGGGCCTGTATCCCTCTATGCCCTTCCTATTGATGTATTTGTCTGGGTGCTTCTTAGTTAATGTTTCACTTAAGGGTGGAAACCAGTTGGAACTTTGAGTTGCAGCTCACGTTCAGCAGTAGGACCTATAACTTGTGCGAGGAAGAGTTGGCAAAGCTGTCCCCAAATTTTCTATCTGGTAGTAGGGAAAAATCAAATCCTTTAGGCAAGCCATGTGCTAGCGAGCTGAAGGGGACGGAATCCTAATTGAATAGCTCAGGCTTGTGAACGCTGTGTGTTTGTATCAGACAGCTGTGAACAGGCTGTCATTGGCTAGCCTGCTGGAAAGAAACTCTGGAAAACTATGCCATCAGGACTGACGTGACCCAAGTGACAGCAGGTTCATAGAAAAGCACTCTGTTCATGCTAAACACATCCAGGGATTTCGGCTAGAGTACGGTTATCAGTGAAAGTAATTTGAGAGCCAAATTGAATTGGAGAAGTGTGAATCTCTACGTACTGGAGGCTGAAATGGAGGGATGCGAGATTGCCACTTTTATGCAGGAAGTCACGTAATTAGTTGAGGAGTATCGTTGTGTTGTCAAATGTGAAAAAAAAGAGCAATTCATCTTTTCAAATGACATTCCTTTTACGGGTTACAGGTACCTAAATTTGTGTTAGTTTTGATGACGGCAAAATATTTAAAATGTGAAATCTTATCTGCCAATTCCAATTTGTTGGAGTTGTTTGGAGACTCATTTTTAGCTTATTTTTCTCCATGTGGCTTATAATAATGTACAGAAAGGAATGAAGTTATAGCTGTTGCCATGAAAAGATTAAAACCATTCAGGAATACTTTATATGACAACATTTACTACCTTACAAGTATTACCTGTCAGCTACATTGATTGACAGGCTGTCGGTTTTATATTTTGGCTGTTGAGCTTGCCAGAAAATGCAACCTGATGTGGATGAATTATTCTGAAACAAAATGGAGTTTTGTTTTTAACCAGATCTTGATATTAATTTCTAACAACTTCCACAGGAAAAGTTATCAGATGAGGTTTAAAATTGACTGTCAATTCACTATCACTCGTTTTGTGTTACAGCAATTTTGCGATAGACAGCAATACTTCGACTCTCTCAACTAGCTATACTCCAGTCTTGTTCTAAAGAGGGGGCACATTGATTACAGTTTTTCCTTCCTTTCCTTTTTAGATGTGCCTTTCTTGACTTTCTCTGTTTTTGCCCCATTTGAAGTATGGAACGTCACTGCTGATAGATGCTATGTTCAGACACTGTTGATGTTGGCACTCGACAATCCATCAAGGCCTTATGATCCACAGCACAGAGAGAGGTCATTCTGCCCATTGTCACAGTATGGTGCAATCTTTGCTAGTACAATCCAAGTCATTTCCACTGCCTGCTGCCTCCCCATATCCCTGAATCTTTACCATACTAATGCACGTGAGAGTACCCTTCTAATTTTGACTACAGTTGACTAAGCTTAACTAATATTACAGAGAGAAGTTTTTTCTAAATTCGTTCATGGAATATGCATGCCGTATTACCCTTGAAAAGCTGTTCTCTCAAATTGTTGTAACTTATCTTCATTATTTTTATGTTATTGGTGAATTTAGATTAAGTAGTGTAGGTACAATTGACTTGAGAAACCTACACAGATTTATTCAGCAGCTCAGACTACAACTTGTGATGGCAGATAACCATGTGCATCTCACTTTCTGGACTGCACACTGCAGGTGGTTGTGTGGTTTCACCGTAGACCTTGTCTCATTGCTATGTCTATCTCTTAAAGCAGCAAAGCATTTACATTGGAGCGAATTTTGACCCAGTGACACTAAAGGAATGGTGATATATTTCCAAGTCAGAAGAGTGAAGGACTTGGAGGAACCCTTGTAGCTGGTGGGGTTCCCAGATCTCTGTTGTCCCTCATCCTTCTGGACATAGTTGCTGTGTGTTTAGAAGAAGCTGCTGTAAGAGCCTGGGTGAGTTTCGACAGTGCATCTCATAAAGGGTGCACACAGCTGCTACTGTGTGCTGGTAGTGAATATTTGTGCTTTTTACCAATCAAGTGGGCTGCTTTGTCCATTCTGAAGCTTCCTGAGCATTGTTGGAGCTGCACTCATCCAGGCAAGTGGGGAGTATTCCATCACACTCCTGATTTGTGCCTTGTAGATGGTGGACAGGCTTTGGAGAATTAGGAGTTGAATTATTTGCTGTAGGGTTCCTAGCCTCAAGCCACCATGTTCATACGCTCATCCAGTTCAGTTTCTGTTCAGTGCTAGCGCCCAGGTAACGATGCCATTGACTGTCAATGACTGATGGGATTCTCTCCCTGGAGATGGTCATTGCCTGGCATTTGTGTGGCATGAATGTGACTTCCACTTGTCAGACAAAACCCTGTATATTGTCCAGATCTTGCGTCATTTGGATGTGGACTTCTTTAGACTCTAAGGAGTCACAAATGGTACTGAACATTGTGCAATTATCAGCAAACAGTGGTATTGTCCCAGTGATGTTAACATCTGAAGTTTGCTGTTCTGACTGTCCTGAGGCCCAGGAGTGGCAATTCATCTACGTAAGTCCTCTTCTGTGTTGAAGCCATGTATTTATTCCCACTGTAGCAGCAGAGCCAGCCTGCACTCACAGAATATTGAGGAAAGCCCAGCAACCCCCAGGCCTAATTAACATGGCCAGCTACTTAGAAAAACAGAAATTTGGTTATTTTACAAGAAAGGCAGATGATGTTAGAGGGTGAATATTGCACTCCTTTCTTTACTTGTTTGCCTCAAAAGATGCGGACGTCGTTGACGGCTCTAACCAGTGAAACTTCTTGCATAGAAACCGAAGGTGAGAGGATGCTTGCCTTTCAATATTTTGACCCCTGTTCCCTGTCACCACTAGATTAGTAACAGTTCTGATGACCTGCAAGGGATCTATTGTTGGCCCATTGTAAATCCACAAGTCTGGGGATCAACAGCTCCACACGCTGGGGCTGGTGATCACATTGTGAGTTGCACGAAGGAGATTTGAAGCAGCACACACCCTGGCTGGTTGCATGAGTCATGATTATTTTTGTGGTGCTGGTGTAAGGTGGTTGGAGAGGGGGAGAGTGCGTGCATGCGTGTGTGTGTGTGTGTGTGTGTGTGTGTGTGTGTGTGTGTGTGTGTGTGTGTGTGTGTGTGTGTGTCAGTGTGTATGTTTTGTGTGTCAATGTGTGTCAGAGTGTGTCAAGTGGGAGAGACCACAGGGACCATTCGAGGACTTCTGTGGTTGCTTGTGAAAACATTATTTTTTTCTCACTCAGCATTAGCCATTGATGCAAGGATCATTATAGGGCAAGTAGCTCACCCAGATTTTGGAGAAGTCCACAGGTTGATGCATGAACACACTTCAAATAGTTTCGGTCTACTACTGCCGTTTTGCCAAAGTCCCAGGATTCTATGTCTTCAGCTGCAGACATCATGGCAACATCAACATTTCATGTCCATTTCTGGCTGCCTTTGAGAAGATGCTAGTTAGCCTTACACTTGAGTGACTGCAGCCCTCCCACATTGCTCCCCTGCACCAAATTCCAGCACTGTGGCCAATTGAGGATGAGGAAATCATAATATTAGCCAAAGTTGGGTCTTGGAGGGTCTTGGGAGTTGACATCCCAATGTGCTTGCTGGTCTTGGCTTTCTAGTTGATGGAGATTGTTAGTTACTGAATATTATACAACTGTAGCCATGGTGCACTGGTGGTGGAAAGAGGTAGTTGGTACAATGAACAAGTAGACTGCTTTGAATTGGATGATGATTTTAATTTCCTTTTTATTTATTTTGCTGCTTCCCTCGATGTAGCCTAAGGGCCATTCATTGATTCAATATCCAGCAGGTTTTTGTTCATCCTCCCACTGGACAAAGGAATACTGCATTTAATTCTGGTTTCCCTGCTATAGAAAGGATGTTGTTAAACTTGAAAGGGCTCATAAAAGATTTACAACAATGTTGCCATGATTAAGGGGTTTCAGTTATGGGATGAGGCTGAATTATTTTCCCCGGAGTATCTGAGGCAAAGGGGTGACCTTATATCACGAGGGGCGTGGATAGGGTGAATAGCCAAGGTCCTTTTCCCAGGGTAGGGGAGATCAAAACTAGAGGGGCATAGGTTTGAGGTGAGAGAGGAAAGATTTAAAAGGGATCTAAGGAGAAACTTTTTCACATGGAGGGTGGTGCATGTCTGGAATGTGTTGCCAGAGGAAATGGTGGAGACTGATACAACTGTAACATTTAAAAGGCGTCTGGATGGGTATGAGAATAGGAAGAGTTTAGAGGGATACGGAACATATTCTGGCAAATGGGACCAAATTAATTTAAGATATCTGGTTGCATGTTGGGCTGAAAGGTCTGTTTACGTGTTGTGCAGCTCTATGACACTACAAAGAGCACAGAGCTAAACAGAATTAGGCAAGCACTGTGGTATTCCAAAGGGGAAGAGTGGGAGTCAGGTGGAAATTGAGATTGATATAAAGCTCTGAGTAAGGATTTCATTATTGTCATTTCTTCTTTAAATGAGCCCAGACATGCTTGGTTTGTTAGGCCCACGTTGTCATAAATCTCTATAGAGCAGATGCATACCAATAGTATGCATCCAAATCCCATCACCCATATCAATACCCAATAAACATGTCAAAAATCACACCACACAAGGTTATAGTCCGACGGGTTTATTTGAAAACACAACCTTTTGAAGTTTCTGTTCTTCTTCAGGTGTTAATGAGAGAGGTGACATCGGACACAGAATTTATAAGTAAAAGATCAAAGTGTCATAGAATGATGAGGTGTTGGACAGACCTAAGAAGTTATTACATCTTTAATTAGTTTGAAAAGATTGCTATGCAAATTCCAGAATTTCTTTCAGGTCACTGCCCTGAGATAACTAAAGGTTATGAGATAACTATAGGATAACTAAAGGTTCTGAGGAAGGGTCACCGGACCCGAAACATTAACTCTGATTTTTCCTTCACAGATGCTGCCAGACCTGTTGAGCGTTTCCAGCAACTTCTGTTTTTGTAACTAAAGGTTTTATCAGTTCCCTCAGTGGACCAGAGGTGACATCCCAGGTCAGACAATGCATTTTAGGTGCAAGGCATCTGGCTGCGTATCAACTTGGAGTCCGAATAGTCATCATTAGTCGATACAAGAATGATTCTTTCAACGGTCCACATCTTCAATAATAGTCAATTGCACAGTCAGGTTGGTGCGCAGGGAGACGGCGAATTGCACACTTGATTGCCAGAGCAAATTGCTGAGCGTGTATGGGCATGGATACAGAAGGTCACCCAACAGCTCATTAAATCGACGTGGCATCCATCACCACATAAGATAATGGCTGAACTGGGGGCAGAAATTATGCCTAAATAATTATAAAGGCAGAATTATTTGCAACAGGCCATCTTGCCGTTGAAAGGAAACTGAATAATTGGACTCGAGCAATCGTAAGGTTGGCTGAATCCACAACTGTTTCTTGTCAAACTAAATGCTCCGAAGAGTTATTGACGTGGATAAGAAAGGGATGTCTTTTTTTTCTTGTTTGCAGAGGACAAGGTACAGATGATGCCTTAAGATCTTCAGTGCCCTTGCTAGCTGTAATAGTTCAACCATTTCCAGCGATTATTGCTCACTCGTCGCTTATATGTAATTGCACAAACAGATGATTCTCCCTCAAGAAAAGTATTCCTAAAAACCCATTAGCTCTGATGAGACAGATGGCTTAGCAATCAAACATGATTTATTGAACTAGAAATGGGAAGCTCCACACTGCTGGCGAAAGCTGTCTGGTTTTGCAGACACACTTAATAAAGCACCGCTAAGTCCTTAGTCTGCAAATTTATATCAGGCGTGCTCACTGAAATCAATGAGGACTGGTTAGTAGGTAATCTCTGCCAGACAGATTGTCTACAGTGCTGAAGCTCTTTAACTAAGATGTTATTGACCTTAGAGGCAAAGAAGGTTAAAGGAAGACTCATGAGGAGCTTGGAAAATTATGTGGTGTTGTATAAATCACTGACCAGGCCTCAGTTGGAATATTGCCCCTGATTTCTCACAGCGATACCACAGAAAAGTGGTGGAGAGGGTGCAAAGGAGATTTATCAGAATCATACCAGAATGATGGGCTTCAGTCAAAGTGGAGCAATGGGAGAGGCAGTGTAAAGAAAATTAATGGGGGAATTTAAGAGCAGCTTTCTAAATTAATCAGAGTTCTAATTAATTAGATCAGAGAAAACTGATTTCCATGGCAGAGGAGTTTATAACCAGGAAAGGGATTTAAAATTGTTGACAAAAGAAGCTTGGTTGGGTGAGTGGTGGGACGGTGGCAGGGAAGAAATAAAAAAGGGAATGTATGCAGTAGGTTGTTTTGATCTGGAATCCTGGAGAAAGTAGTTACAATGGACCGAATCACCAAGAGTCATACAATATACCACCAGGCCCTTCGGCCAACCATGAGTGTGCTGACCAACATAAATCAAATCCCGTTTACCTGCACTTTGAGAGTCACTGTGATAGCATAATCATTGTCTGATGTGGCGTATGGTTCTGTGACTTGATGCTGACCAATTCACTTTTTAAAAAGTGCTAGCAAAAATCAAATACTTACTGAAACTTTGCAGTTCAGCGTTTGATGTCCCAGTAAAAGCCCTTTCTTATTCCTCCCTATTATTCCTGCTCTGGGATTTAATAGGCTCGGTGTTACATTAAGTTTGACATAGCCAGGTCTCCAAATTCACTGCACCTGAATTATTGGTATTAAAATCTACATTGTTGCATTTAATTGATTGTGAATCAGTACCACTACATCCCCTTCAGTTCCTATCAACATTTTCTAAAGAGGAGATGGCTTCCGTATCCACTAAATCCAACATCTCACACATATCCAAATTGATTATGTGGTTGCCAGTCGCATCCCTAACCTGCAAGTTTATTCATGTTTTTGAATTTTTTTTTTGCAGTGTTCCTCATTCTTATTGAAGCGTGGCGTTGTGATAATCACTAGTATTCCAGATCCCAGGCTATTGTTCTGACAACAGCGGTTCAAATCCCATGATAGCAAATGGTGAACCTTGAATTCAACAGAAATCTAGGATTAAATCTGGGCTAGTGGTGGCCACAGGCCAGCCAGTATCAATAGTCATTTTAAAAAAAATCTGGCTCAGCAAGGTTGCTAGGGAAAGAAATTGTTCATCCTTCCCTGGTCTGGCCGACACGTGCCTCCAGGCCGGCATATATGTGTTTGAATCTTAACTGCCTTATGGGTAATCAGAGATCAATGAAGCGAACAGGAGGGCATGCAAGGAGCAACACTGGGCAGATCTAAAACTGAGATGTCAACCTGGTGATGCTATAACACAGGACTACTTGCATGCCAAACCGCGTAAGCAACAAATGATAGACAGTGCTAAGGGATTCCACAACCGACAGATTAGATCTGAGCTCTTCAGTCCTACCATGTTCTTTTATGAACAGCAATGGATAATTAAACAACTCGCTGGAGGGGGAGGAGGAGGAGGAGGAGGAGGAGGCTGCACACACTTGCTCATTCTCAACGCTGGGAGAGCCAAGAACATCAGTGTGGAACATAAGGCTAAAGCACTGACAACAATCTTCAGCCGTGAGTGCCAATTGGATGAACCATCTCTGCCTCCTCTGGAAATTCTCAGCATTGCTGTCTTCAACCAGTTCAGTCTAACTCGTTCAGTCTCTGTCTTGAAAGAAACCAGGATAAAATAACCACTTAACTTTACAACATTGTCACACTCAACCAATAACTGAAATGATTGGGTTGACTTATAAGGGGTGGTTGGACAGGCTAGATTTGTATCCATCGGAGTTTAGGTGATTAAGTGGCAACATGGTTGAAACGTAAGATCCTTAAAAGACTTGACAGCAGTGAATGTGGAGAGGATATTGTGGGAGAATCTGGAACGAAGGGTTGCTGTGTAAAAATGAGGTGCCGTCCGTTTAGAAGAGAGGTGATGATTTTTTTTTTCTCCTGTGCAAGCTTTGGAACTCTTCCTCAAAAGGCAGTGGAAGCAGAGCCTTTGAATATCTTTAAGGCAGATGTAGATAGATTCTTGCTTAAATAAGTAGGTGAAAGGTTACTCTTGTTCCGCTCGGACCTGCAGAAATCAGACTTGCCGTGATTTTATTAAATGGCAGAGCAGGCTCAAGAGTCCAAATTGTTTATTCCTGCTCCTAAATTGCATGCTTATACATTCATAATTCTGTTGTGGGTAACTCACTGCCTGATTCCCCAAAGCCTGTCTGCGATTTGTAAGGCACAAGTCATGATTATGATGGACGATCTCTACTTGCCTGGAGGAGTGCAGCTCTGACAATGCTACAGAAGCCAGACACAATCCAGGGCGAAGCAGCGCATTTGAAAGACACCTCGACCATCACCAGACATATTCCCTCCTTCTAGGGCTGATGCACAGTGGCAACAGTGGGTCCCTCATACAAAAGAAATAGAAAAAACTGCAGATGCTGGAATCAGAGTCAATACATTGTGGAGCTAGAGGAGCACAGCAGTCCAAGCAGCTTGAGTCCTGATGAAGGATCCTGACCTGGAACATTGACTTTCCTGCTCCTCTGACGCTGCCTGACCTGCTATGTTCCTCCAGCTCCACGCTGTACTGACTTTTTGCAAGATGCACTGCAGGAACTCAGCATTTCTTCTTCAATAGCACCTTCCAAACCTGCAACATCTACCACCTAGAAGGATAAAAGCCACAGATCCGTGGCAATAACACCATGAGCAAGTTCCCCTGCAAGCCACACACCATGCTGACTCGGAGTCATGTTGCCATACCTTCTCTGTCATTGGGTCAAAATCCTAGAAATCTCTCCCTGGCAGCACTTACCCCATTTTGGACTGTAACAGTTCAAGATACAGCTGGCCACCGCCTTCCCAAGAGGCAATTAGGGAATGGGTAACCAATAGTAGCCTAGCCAATGAAGCCCTCATCCTGTGAGAGAGTAAAAAATGTTAGACATCTGCACAGAGACAAAATTAACTGCACATTTTAAGATGGAAAACAAGCTGTTTTGCTATCAGTTGCCCACTGTCTACTGGATCAGCAATCTCTGTGTGTGTTTCCACTCTCTCAAAGTGGCCTTCTCAAATCAGGTGCATGCAGTTTCAAACTGAACAAGAGGATCAGGCTGTGTGAAGCTATTATCTAGTAACTGGTCAAACATAAAGGAACTCTGTGTATCAAGAAATGACTGCAGTCTCTATTACTCTGGTTCAGAAGAAACCATAGATTGTAATACAGCATTCTAAATCTCGCCAAAAAATCAGGAATAGCTGAGTACATCCAGATATGGGCATTGATACTCTGTTCTTACTGACACTCATCTTTCATGTATTTTATGAATGATTGTTGGTGAAAGTATTCGATGTTTACAGTCATGGATCACAGACCAGGTAGACAATTATAAAGAAAAACTGTCAGGCATATCTACAACACAATCACTGAACAAATTTCGACGTCATGCAATGAAGAGCTAATGTAATTGCTTTATGTATTAAAAATCTCCCTTCATGTTTGCTCAGAGGTGAAAATGTTGACAAGCATTCTGGCCCCATAATACTTTCTTTGTTGCATCATTTGCAATCCAATGGGTTTAAATCCTGTGCCAGAAACCTGAACTGTACTCCCAGTACAGTGCTGCAGGGAATTGGGGGTAGAGGTGGGGGATACTGCATTTTCAGATATGCTTTTCTTTTTAAGCCAGGCTTTAAATCCAGACCCCACTTACCCTCTCGGGTGTGTATGGAAGATCCCAAGGCATTCGTTGTAAGAATGGAGTGAAGTTGGCCTTGAGAAACAACACACAAAAGATTTTCAGAAGAAGGGTCCAGACCTGAAATGTCAGCTTTCCTGCTCCTCTGATGCTGCTTGGCCTGCTATGATCGTCCAGCTCCACATCTTGTTATCACACAAAAAGAGTGGATTGATCAACACCACTAGGCTGCTTATGGGATCTAGGTGTGTACAAATTGATTGCTGCATTTCCAATACAGCATTCGCTGAATCTGAAGCACTTGTGCCCTTTCTTTTCAGGGACAGTGTGCATGCTATACAACTTCCTGCTACTCTCCATGACGGCAGCAGAGTAGGATGCTTCAGCCACTCCGTTTCTTTCTCTCTTGGTGCTTCTTCCTAACCTCAGCGCAGACCTGACGAGGTACCAATTGTGGTGACACAGCGCGATCTCTTGTGGCGGTGTCTCAGCCTGGTCCCCCGACTGGAAGTGGTGGCGTGTCATCAGCGTGCAAGTGGGTCCTGCCCTGGTGCGTTCCAGGTGGGCTATCAGGGAGGCAGCAGCTTCAGCAACAGTGATGGTATCACCAGCCCAATGGGGGAAGAGCGAGCAGTTAGGGAGGTCCCCCGGTATCTGCGGCAGCAGCACTGAGAGGACGCAGCTGAGGTCTCCTGGAGAGCGAGCTAAACAGAGGACTCATCAAAGACTGAAATAACATGGTGTAGAGTTGGCTGAACGCAGCAGGCCAAACAGCATCAGAGGAGCAGGAAGGCTGACGTTTCGGGCCTAGACTATTTCTGAAGAAGGGTCTAGGCCCGAAATGTCAGCCTTCCTGCTCCTCTGATGCTGCTTGGCCTGCTGTGTTCATCCAGCTCCACACTGTGTTATCTCAGATTCTCCAGCATCTGCAGTTCCTATTATCTCTGACTCATCAAAGACTGCTGAGCTTTTCACTTAATCCCTTTATTTTTCCTGTTTAAATTAAGAAGGACTTTAATGTTAACGATTACCTTATTTTTCTACTTGTTCTATGGAGGTTATGCTTAACCTTTTAGCTCTGTTTCTCTTATTTCTTTGTACCTAATTTTTTTTGGACCTCGATACCTTTGTACCTAAGATGGCGCATGTGTGGTGACATTATATGCTTTTCATTGCACTTCTGTTCTTGAGTGCAGCTGGCAATAAAACCTAAATCCCATAACACAATCAACCCTGCGACTTCCACCTCTTCAGAATTCTCAGCAACATGACCTACTTCTTCTGCTCTACCCTGATTGCCTACATTTCAGTTAATCCCACTGCCATACTAATATTGCCTGCCTAAGGTCCCTTCTAACTGAGCCCTCACTTCCTTTTCCCTAGTCCCAATGTCTTGCCATTCATGCCCACCAAGAGTTTGGTTATTGGGTACTACTTTTTCATTCTCACTAACCTATATATATATATATATATATATAAGGTGATGCAATCATGCAGTAACAATACCTTCCATATTTGTGTTGATTCTGACGTACTTGAACTCACAGAAAAAGAATTGGAAGAATTCAACAATATCAGTAATAAAAGCAACTTGTCATTCAAGCTAAAGCCTCTGCACATTAGGAGAGCAGTAATTTCCTTAATACCACTGTATTTAAATTGGAATAAGAGAGCAGGAAAAAAGTTAGCAACAAAGCTATTTTTTCAAAATAACCGACATACCTTCTCCATGCAAAAAGCCATGATACTAACATTCCTTCCACAGATTGAAGGATGAATCTGCTCGTTGACTGCCCCGTCACATTGCAACCGCAGTTCCCCACTGAAGTTGTTTAATACTATTTATTCTTGGAATCACACAGCAGTTAAGTTTTGGCTGTTCGGCCCATCATGTCTGCACTGACTTTCTCAGCATTTCCAACTCAGTGCTATAGCTCTGAAATCCTGCTCATAATTCCTATATTTAAATAACTATCCGATGCCCTCTTGAATACCTCTGTTGAACCTAACTCCACCATACTTCCAACAAAGCATCCCCCACATCTTAACTATTTATTTTGTGATTTTTATTTTCTCCTCTCAGCTCACATATGCTTCTTTTGCAAAACACTTTAAATTCGTGCCCTCTGGCCCTAGATCTGTCTGAGTGGCAAGAGTTTCTCACCAACCACTCTGTCAACGTCCCTAAGGATTTCGAAAATTTCTATCAAATTTCCTCTGCGCTCCTAACTTCTCAACCTGTCCGCATAACTGAAGTGCCTTGTCTCTAACAACATTCTCATAAACCTCTTCTGCAATCCCTCACCAATGTATTTGCACCATTCCTATAGTATATTCCCAGAACTGCATACAATACTGCAGTTGAGATTGAACAGGTGTCCTATAAAGGTTCAGCATAAGCTCACTTCCCCTGTACTCTATGCCCCTATTAATGAACCCAAACATTGCATATGCTTTATTAACAGCTCTCTTTATCCACATGGTTGCAGTTAATGGCTTTCGTACACATACATCCAATTCTCTCTGTTCCAGTGCCATTGACAATTGTACCCTTTTAAGCTGAGCTATCCTTCCATGTTCTTTGTTGCAAAATGCGACACAACACACTTCTCCACATTGAACTTCATCTGTCACCTATCTGTCAACTCCGCAAATACGTTAAAGCCCTTTGGAGTTCCAAACTGTCTTCCTCCAAGTTTCTAATTCTCCAAGTTTAGTATCATTGGCAAACTTTGGAATTGACCCCTGATGCCACAATAGACATATATCATAAAAGTAAGGTTCCTGTTACCAAACTCTGGAGAACCCCTCTACAAACCATCTTCCAGCCTAAAAAAAACCTATTAACCACAATTCTCTGTTTTGTACAATTTGTTGAACTGCAGCTTGAATTTCCCAGCTTCTTTGCAGCTAACTTTACAGGTGTCCTGAAAGAGACTTCATTTTCACTTCGACAATCTCCATCGTCTCTGAGGCCACGTGGGACCAGCCACTGCTCCTGGTCTAATGACAAGCAATTGGATGACATTCCATTTTGTACCTTGTCAGCAGTTTTGTTTTCCCCTGTTGACTTCAAATGCTTGAGATTTTTCAATTTCAATTTCAACCTGCTCCGCTCCTTGTTATAGCACGATGTTCTTAATGTTAAAGAGTCCTGAGTCAGTACAGCCCTTTCAAATATTTGCCTTTGTGTCTCAATTTCCATCTGGTTACAGCTGTGTCAGCTTCTCTGTGTGTGTCTGTCCCTTGCTCTTTCTCACTCTTTCCTATTTGTGCAGCATTCACTTACCTTGTGCTTTATGTGTCACATTGTGTCTTTCTGCCTGTGTTACATGTCAATTCCTCCGTCCTGGACGACTCATGTAGCTGCGATGGTCTGGAAGGCACGCCGAAATAACAACGCCTATTCTTCTTCAGGAGGCTAAGGAAGTTTGGCATGTTCATAGTGACTCTCACCCACTTTTACAGATGCAGCATAGAAAGCATTCTATCTGGGTGTATCAAGGTGACTGCTCTGCCCACCATCGTAAGAAACTACAGAGAGTTGTAAACACAGCCCAGACCATCACGCAAGCCAACCTCCCACTCATTGATTCCATCTACACTCATAGGGAAAGCAGCCAACATCATCAAAGGCCCCTTCTGACCCAGTTTTAAACACTTCCAATCTCTTCTGTCGGCTAGAAGGTACAAAAGCTTATATGCATGAACCGAACAGTTCAAGAGCAGATGCAATCCCAGTTGTTATTAGGCTACCTCTCAAATTTCAAATCTAATGTTGATCTTGCTCTGTACACCTGTTGTGCAGCTGTAAATGTGATACCTTGCTCTTTTTAAACACACTATGATCTGTATGTCCTTGCATGCTATGATCTGCTTGTACTGCACGCAAAACAAAACTTTCCATTGTACTTAGGTACATGTGACAACAATAAATGAAAAGAAATCACATATCTCTATGTATTGTCTTTCTCCACCTATGTTTGAATATCTTGTATTTTTGTCATTTCTTCTATCAGCATGAATGTTTTATCACTGACAATTCTAACACTCAGGGAAAAAAAAGTGGCTGGGTTTAGGGTCTTGAGGAAGTAAGGGATGTGCAAATGTTAGAAATTTGGAAGGCAAATCTACCCACCTCCTTTTGAACAGACAGGATGGATGAATAAACCTGTAGAGGCGACTTTCTGCATTTAATTGTGTTATTTTAGTTTGGGCTCTCAGGTTTTGGGAATCCTAGCGGCTAAAGGGAGACATGGACAGATGTATGAGAAAAGTGAATGTCTTTCTAGCCAAGTTTGTGAACCAGGAGGAAGGAGGGCTGCTTTCCCACTCCATTAGCCAGTCTTCCTGAGCAAAAGCAAAATAGGCCGCTGCCCCAGTGAAGGAACCCTCTCTTATCAGAACCCTTCTGTCCAACATCTCTGCTACATCCCTGCTCCGTGTCGTCCAATCTCCACGCTCACTGTGAAAGATGAACTGAGACACTTTCCCCTGACCCTCTGGTTATGGCCTCCAATTTCCCTCTGACCCTTTCCATCTCTGTCCCACTCCAGCCTGTAATCTTCATCATCCCTCAGCCATCAAATTTTGTTAAAGCGCAATGGAGGCAAAAAAGCTGCCCCAGAATGTGCAACCTGGTCAGAGATTGGTTGAGGAAGAATGCCAAATCTTCTTAAACCATTTGCTTACAAAGGTAAGGCGTATTCGCATTGGCCAAATGCAGCAGGTAAAGACGTTACAGTATTAAGAGATATGGGATCGTGTCCATCTTCAATGTTGAGATATGAAGACATATGTAATTCAGAAGGACTATTGCGAGAAACAGTGCTACTACATGGAACTTATGGTGAGATGAGAAGTTTTCTATTATGTAGAGTGCTGTTGGAGTGTCCGGTGAGATGCGGAGAAGTGGTGGTAGGAGTACTGGAGACACTCTAAACTCCAGGAATACAATTTACCCTTGGTGACAATACCACAGGTAGGAGAGCTGCCCCCTGTGGTTGAAAAGCTAATGGAAAATTAGGCAACTGGGGTGATTTTTCCTGACTGTGGGATAACAAGGTCACAAAGCCACTGGATGAAGCAAGAGGAGAAATGAGGGAATACAGATAAAGAAGTTGAAGTAGAATTATCAGGGACCAAGTTTGATCAAATGGTTGAGAAAAGAACAAGAACAGGTGAGAGATAAAGTGAACAGTTTTAGTCCAGACAAATTAACTGAGTTGCAACAGAAAGATGAAAAACTGAAGCAATTGTATCAAAAAGCATACACAAAAGAATCTGAGTGTATGCCCGAATGTTACTGACTTGAAAATTATACCTTAATGAGGAAATGAAGACCATCACATATTCAGACAGATGAGAAAAGGACAGAGTTCATCTCAAGTTGTATTACCAGTGGGTCATAGGAAGAAGGTGTTGTGAGTAGTGCAACAATTACCAGTAGGAGGTCATTTAGGGGTAAGAAAAATTCAAGCCAAAAAGCAAAAGCATTTTTACCAGCTTGGGCTGCATAAAGATATAGCTGTCAGGAAGTTGGAAAAGCTCAGGCAGTGATAAAACCAGCACCTTTAATACCCACTCCTGCATTTGAGGAACCTTTTACCAGGGTCTTAATTGATTATGTCGGGCCCCTACCTAAAGCAAAAAGTGGGAATTAGATAACAAAGTGTGGAGCTAGATGAACACAGCAGGCCAAGCAGCATCTCAGGAGCACAAAAGCTGACGTTTCAGGCCTAGACCCTTCATCAGAGAGGGGGATGGGGAGAGAGAACTGGAATAAATAGGGAGAGAGGGGGAGGCGGACCGAAGATGGAGAGAAAAGAAGATAGTGGAGAGGAGAGTATAGGTGGGGAGGTAGGGAGGGGATAGGTCAGTCCAGGGAAGACGGACAGGCCAAGGAGGCGGGATGAGGTGGTAGGTAGGACAAGAGAGTTGCAGTGGGAGACAGATTCCCTGAGGTTGGTCCGAAGGGAGGAAGGTAACTTCTTCAGGTTAGGCATCCCTGGAAGAGGCTTCGCAGTGAGGTTAAAATTGTATCAGTGATAATGGAAACTGCAGATGCTGTAGAATCCAAGATAACAAAGTGTGGAGCTGGATGAACACAGCAGGCCAAGCAGCACCTCAGGAGCACAAAAGCTGACGTTTCGGGCCTAGACCCTTCATCAGAGAGGGGGATAGGGAGACGGTTCTGGAATAAATAGGGAGAGAGGGGGAGGTGGACCGAAGATGGAGAGAAAAGAAGATAGGTAGCGAGGAGAGTATAGGTGAGGAGGTAGGGAGGGGATAGATCAGTCCAGGGAAGACGGACAGGTCAAGGAGGCGGGATGAGGTGGTAGGTAGGACAAGAGGGTTGCAGTGGGAGAGAGATTCCCTGAGGTTGGTCTGGAGGGAGGAGGAATTAGTGTTTGTTGACAATAATGGACGCGTTCACTACATTTCTAGAGTCCATTCCATTGTGCAATATCACAACTAAAAGGATTGTAGAAGAGTTACTCAAATTTTTCACTAGATACAGACACTCACAGAAATACAATCAGATCAACGGTCAGATTTTGCATCAAAATTATTCAGGGAATTTTTGGATAATCTTAGGAATAAAATAATTCAAATTTACTGCGTACCATCTAGAATTGTAGGGAGCATTGGAAAGGTGATATCAAACTTTAAATGTTGCATTAAAAGCTTATAGTCAAGATTATCCAGGTGATTGGGATAAAGGAATTCTGTTTGTACACTTTGCCATTAGGGATGCACCAAATGAATCTACCAAATTCAGCCCATTTGAATTTGTTTTGGGGTAGGGTGTGAGAGGACCACAGAAATTATTTAAGGAGAAATTGGTGACCCAGAGTTCAGACGCCACATATTTGGACCGTGTGTCAAATTTTAGGAGTGATTAAATAGAGCAGGGATGCTGGCTAGACAGCATTTAAAAGAATCACAGCACGTAATGAAACAGGAAACAAACAAGAATTGAAAAGTATCTCCATTAGCAAAATTAATTAAATGTTAGTGTTACTTCCAGTGACAGATGAACCTTTTAAAGCAAGGCTTAGTGGACCTTATCAAATCCAAAGGAGATTGAGGTAAGGTAAATTATTTGATAAGGACTCCAGATAGAAAGAAACTTCACACAGTGTGTCATGAGAATATGCTCAAAAGGTATTTTGATAGGGAAGGAAAGCAAATGGAGACTGTCTCACTGGTTACAACACAAAGTGAAGAACCAAGTTCAGAGGATTCTGTATTGGACATTCTTCATATTAAATTGGACAATGAGGAAGTTCTCAAAAATTGGGATAAAATATTGAGTTACCTTCCAGAGGAAAATTGAAATGATCTGAAAGAGTTATTACTATCACATGGGGAGATATGTGAGAATAAGCTGGGAAGTACTAATCCAATTTTGCATGCTGTAGATATAGGAAATGCTGTACCAATTAAGCAACATCCTTATAGACTTAACCCTCTAAAATTGGAACAGTTTCAAAAAGAGATTGAACACATGCTCCAAGACAACATAATCAAAGTGACTTGCAGTTACTGGAGCTCACGCACAGAAATGGTGCTAAAACCAGACGGTGCCCAACAATTATGTGTAAACTATCACAAGGTCAATGCAGCTACAATGTCTGATTCAAATCTGATTCCACGTTTGGAAGACTGTGTTGAGAAGGTGGGAAAAGCAACTTATATTTCTAAGTTAGACTTGCTCAGAGGATACTGGCAGGCACATCTATCTGAAAGAGTGAAGACAATTTGGCTTCAAGAATGCCGAATGGACTATACCAATTTAAAGTCATGTCATTCTGTGTGAAAATTGTGTCAGCCACATTTCAAAGACTAACCAGTAAAGTCATTTCTGGATTACCCAATTGTGTGGCGTACATCACTAACCTGGTGATTTTTAGTCACACATGGAAGGAACATTGCGGCATATATCAGAAATATTCGATGGACCTTCGGAGGAAGGCATTGTGATAAACCTGGCTAAGTGTGAATTCACCGAAGCTCAAATCACATTCCTGGACCATGTCATTGGACATAGACAGATGGCCCAACAGAATGTGGAAACAAAGATTATTGGGGAGTTTCCCATACCATCGACAAAGAGAGCAGTACTATGATTCCTGGCATTCAGTGGGTTTTGACAGAAGTTCATACCAATCTTCAGCAGCATGGTTGTTCCATGACGAACTTATTGAAGAAGTGCAGAACATTTCAGTGATGACAGACTGTCGGAAAGCATTTAACAGCCTTAAAACGACACTAACCACTGCCACTGTGTTAGCCACACCTAATTACAAAAAGCCATTCAAGATGACTATCGATGAGAGTGATGTGGTTGTCAGTGCTGCGCTCTTACAAGAAGATGATGAGAAGATAGAAAAGCCCATTGGGTATTTTTTCCAGGGAGTTAAATACAGAAAAATATTCCACGATTGAGCTTGGTGCTGGCGTTACAATATGTCAACATATATTAGTGCCAGCAATATGTCTGAGATAATTGTACGTGCCGATCATAACCCTTTAAAGTATTTTAGAAAAATTTAAGGGCAAAAATTCCAGGCTGTTTAGATGGAGTTTATTATTGCAGCCATTCAATTTGAAAGTTATGCACGTGGCAAGACAAGAGAACATAATTGCTGACTCGCCACAACTTAGGTGAAGAAAGATTGACATAGGCATTTGATGGCAGAGTAAATAAACTGAACTAGAATGTAGTAGTGAACGTTAAGTCAATGCAATGTATCTGTACTGTAGTTATAATATAAGGTTTTAAAATGAAGTCACCTTTGTTGATGGTTCATTGTTTTAATAAGGGGGGCAGGTGTGACGATGCCATCACTTTGAAAATGCTATTTCTCCTGGTTCTTTTATTTAAGAGAGGTTGAGAAGGACAGAGGGGTATGAAATGGCTATAAGAGTCTGCCTAAGTCAACAAACAGAGGTGGCCCTTGGGTTTTTTTTAATAAAAAAACAGACATACAATGGAAGGTGAGTAGCCTGTTCTCCCACTTCAGTCATTCTAGTTACTTTAGCTATGGAACTCCACAAGATTTTTGAATCCAGAAGGACGGTTAAGCTTCGGTCAATGGTTCCTAACGGACTTTGTCTGGAATGTCTCTGGATGCTGTTCCCTGCGACCTGTAAGAATCAGTGATTGAAAGTATCATTTTGCCAAGGGATGTGTTGGAACAGTCAATTAGTTAATTTACTGTATCGAGTATTCAGTTATGTTTTCCAATAGTTAAGTTATTGTAAATTCCACTTTCTTTTGTTTGTGTCTAGACTGTGGCGTTTAAATAAATTGTACTTTGCTGAAAGCTGAGTAGTTTGACCAGTTTAATCACACCTGAAACGTCTGCTTCACATCCACCTTTATAATAAGAAAAACTTAGGGTCTAAGGCAACCTTCTTAAAACATGTTGAGGGGTCCTGCCTGGTCCACAACAATGGGTCATTGCCTGGCATTTCTGTGGCACAAATGTTACTGGCTACTTTTCAGCCCGAGTCTGGGTATTGTCCAGATCTTGTTGCAGTTGAAAGTGGACTGCTTCGGTATCTGAAGAGTCATGAATGGTGTTAAAGATTGTGCAACTACCAGTGAACAGCCCACTGCTGATCTCATGAAGGTCATTGCTGAAGCAGCTGAAGATGGATGATTTGGTTCATCACGAGGTTCGGAAAGGTGCTATAATAAAGCAAAGCTTTTTCTTTAGAAGAATTGTAGTGACAACGTCGACTGTTTCTGTTCGAAGCTCTCAATGCCTTTCTCAATTTTTGGCCCGGTAGAAGGAGTCTTAGTCTCCATCGCTCCCACTTCTTAGGATGGATTGAGCTGGTTTTTGGCAATTGGTCAGCAATGTCTATTGCCTCCCCCAGGACATTAAGTCATTTCCACCCTCAGCTCTTTCACATTGATTAGTTTTCTTTGAATAAACGAACAAGGCAAACGCCACTTTCAGTGAAGGATGAACTGCCCTCCCTCAGCATTATGAAGGATTGATTGGGTGAGTGCTTCTAAGCAACTGTCTTGAAGCCAATCAAACAAGGCCATCTATCCTCAGAAGCTCCACTTGAGGAAAACCTCAACAATAGGGTTATTGATTAAAGTTAATCTTGGTTGCTTTGCATTATTCTGGTTGTGTGGCCCAACCTTCTCATTTTGCACTCCGTGATCTGCTGAGGGATGGATTTACAAAGAACAAAGAACAAAGAAACCCACAGCACAGGAACAGGCCCTTCGGCCCTCTAAGCCTGCGCCGATCGAGATCCTCTGTCTAACCTGTCATCTATTTTCTAAGGGTCTGTGTCCATTTGCTCCCTGCCCATCCATGTACCCATACAAATATATCTTAAAAGACACTAACGTGTCTGCGTCTACCACCTCCGCTGGCAACGCATTCCAGGCACCCACCAGCATCTGCGTAAAGAACTTCCCTGGTATATCTCCCTTAAACTTTCCTCCTCTCACTTTGAACTCATGACCCCTCGTAATTGAGTCCCCCACTCTGGGAAAAAGCTTCTTGCAATCCACCCTGTCTATACCTCTCATGATTTTGTAGACCTCAATCATGTCCCCCCTCAATCTTCGTCTTTCTAATGAAAATAATCCTAATCTATTCAACCTCTCTTCATAGCTAGCACCCTACATACCAGGCAACATCCTGGTGAACCTCCTCTGCACCCTCTCCAAAGCGTCCACATCCTTTTGGCAATGTGGCGGCCAGAACTGTACACAGTATTCCAAATGTGGCCGAACCAAAGTCTTATACAACTGTAACATGACCTGCCAACTCTTGTACTCAATACCCCGTCCGATGAAGGAAAGCATGCCGTATGCCTTCTTGACCACCCTATTGACCTGCATTGTCACATTCAGGGAACAATGGACCTGAACACCCAGATCTCTCTGTTCATCAATTTTCCCTAGGACTTTTCCATTTACTGTATAGTTCGCCCTTGAATTAGATCTTCCAAAATATATCACCTCGCATTTGCCCGGATTGAACTCCATCTGCCATTTATCTGCCCATTCAGGGGCTGATGTCTGGCTGAGGAGATTTCTATTGTCAACATGATCTCCGGGTTGATCCTGAATGGGAGGCACGGGATGGGTGGGGGCTGGTGGAGGGTGGATTCTTGTCAGACATGAACAGTATCCCACCCAGACCCACCCCATCCCTGTAACACTGCATTCCACATAGCTAGTCCACCCAGCCTGCACATCCCTAACACTACGGACAATTTAGCATGGCCAATCCATCTAACCTGCACATCTTTGGACTGTGGTGGGAGGAGAACCTGAGCACCCGGAGGAAACCCATGCAGACACTGGGAGATTGTACAACCCAGTGAGGAATGGGACCAGGTCAGGAGAGGCCCAGCATTTGCAGCTTATTTTCATTTCAGTTGCCAGGTGGGGGCCAGGAGCTGCAAGATATGTTCTCTGATGTCCCACAGAAAACACCAAAGGACAGTACAACCGAGATGCAGACCCTTCGGCCCACCAAGTCTCTGCAGGTGCATGACACCTTTCTAAACTAAAGTCTTCTCCCTTTACGCAATCCTTCGAATCGATTCACTACTTTTTCATTTATCTGTCTTAAATACTGCTTTTGTATCCATCTCCATCATTACCTGCAGCAGTGCATTCCAGGCACTTACCACCCTCTGTGTAAAAAAAAAACTTGCCTTTCACATTTCCCTTAAACTTAGTCCTTTTATCTTAATCCTATGTACTCTACTAATTGCCATTTGTGCCAGGGAGAGAGACTCTGACTATTCATTCCACCCATGCCGCTCATAATTTTCTAAACCTTTATCAGGTTGTCCCTTAGCCTTCAACATCCAGTTGAAAACAAACCACGTTTGTCCAATCTCTCCTCGTGGCTAATACCCTGTAAACCAGGCAAAATCCTGGGCAGCCATTTCTGTGCCAAAGCCTCTGTATCTTCTTCATAGAAAGTGACTGAATTGTACAATCCTTAAAGTGTGGAAACAGGCCATTCAACCCATCAAGTTCGCACCAACCCTCTGAACAGCATCTCACCCAGACCCACCCTATCCCTGTAACACTGCATTTCCCATGGCCAATCCACCTAACCCGCACATCTTTAGACTGTGGGAGGAAACTGGGGCACCCAGAGGAAACCCACACAGACACAGGGAGAATGAGCAAACTCCACACAGACAGCCACCCGAGGGCGGAATCGAACCTGGGTCCATGGTGCTGTGAGGCTGCAGTGCGAACCACTGAGCCACCGTGCCGCCCTTGTATGGTGACCAAGACTGCACACAATGTTACAACTGTGGCCTAACTAAAATTCTATGTAGCTGCAATAAGTCTTTGACAATTTTTACACACTATGCCCTGATCAATGAAGGCAGGCATGTCATATGCCTTCTTCACCACCTCATCCACTTGTGTTGCCACTTTCAGGGAACCGTGGATCTGTACGCCTACATCCCTTTGTAAGTTGATTCTACTAAGAGTTCTGCTATTTGCTGCATATTTCTTCTTGCATGAGACCTTCCAAAACACATCGCCTCACACTTTTCTGGATTAAGTATTATCTGCCATTGATCCGCCCAAGTCTCCTGCCCATCTATATCCCACTGCATCCACTGGCAACCCTCCTCACTGTTTTGCAGCTCCCCCAATCTTTGGGACCTCAGCAAACTTACTAATCAGACCACCTACATTCTCTTCCAAATCATTCATATTTACTATAAACAACGTGGGTCTGAACACTGATCCCTGTGGAACACCACTGATCGCAGATCTCTTGCCAGGAAAGCAAGCTTCCACAGCTACTCCTTGTCATCTACGACTAAACCTGTTCTGTATACATCTTTCCAACTCTCCGCAGATCCCATGTGACTTCACCTTTTGTATCAACCTGCCATGTGGGACCTTGTCAAAGGCCTTAGTAAAGCCCAAATAGATAACATCTACTAAATTGCCCTCATCCATCATCCTCATCACTTCCTTAAAAAATTCAACCAAGTTTATGAGACATGACCTAGCCACGCTGCCTAGTCACTAGTAACTCTATACTTTTCCTAATATGACTAAATCCTACCCGAAAAATCTTCAATGATTTGCCTACCACTGATGTAAGGGTCACCAGCCTGTAATTTCCCAGATTATCCCTATTGCTCTTTTTAAACTAAGGAACGACGTTGGCTGTTCTCCAGTCCTCTGAGCCCTTGCTTGTGACTAACGAGAATACCAAAATTTCATACAAAGCCCTAGAAGTTTCCTTTCACCTCCCTCAGGATAGATCCTAGGTTCTGGGGACTAGTCTAACTCAATGCTTTTCAAAATGCTCAGCATACCATCTTGTTAACATTAACATGCCCTCCAATATCAACATAAGCCTCTCTAGGCTCAACATCCACTATGTCCCTTGTGAATACCAATTCAAAGTAGTCATTAAGGACCTCATCCACATTGCCTGGCTCCATGCATAAATTCCCCCCAGTGTCCCTGAATGCATCTACCTTCTCCCCAGCTACTTTCTTGGCTGTTAAATATGTATAAAAAGCCTTGGGATTTTCCCTACTCCTGTTTGCCAAGATAATTTCATGGCCACTTTAAGCCCTCCTAACTCCTTATTTAGACTCTTTCCTGTTTTCTTTATATTCTTTCAAGGCTCTGTTTGTCTTGTGTTTCCTCTACCCTGTGTATGACACTTCTTTCTTTCTAATTAAGCTCACAACTTCTCTTATCATTCAAGGTTTTCCTAACATCCTTACCCTTCATTTTCACATGAATATGCTGGTCCTGAACTCTAAGCAACTGGCCGGTAAAAGATTCCCATGTGCCAAATGTAGATTTGACCTCCAACAGCCTCTATAATTCTTCAGTTCCTGCCTAATATTATGGTAATTAGCCTTCTCCCAGTTTAATACTTTCACCCAAGGTTGATGCTTATTTTTATCTATCATTAACATAAAACTTATTGAATTATGGTCAATGTTCCCCAAATGCCTTCTTCCACTGAAATTTTGATCACCTGGCCGGGCTCATTCCCCAATATCAGTTCTCGTATGGCCAGTTCCCTAATTGGACTATTCATATATTGTTTCAAAAAACTATCCTGGACACAGCTAAAAAATGTTCCCCCATCCAAAGGCACTAAGCAAGTCCCAGTCAGTATAGGGGAAGTTAAAAGTCACCTACCACAACAACCCCATTTTCACATGTTCCCACAATATATTCACATACTTGTTCCCCTATCACCACCTAGCTGTTAGGAGGCCTGTAAGCACAATCCATCGCAGTGATTGCACACTTCCTGTTCCCGAGCCTCTACCCAAAAGGCCTTGCTGAATGAGCCCTCCAAAGAGTTCTCCCATAGTCCAGCTGTGATGTACTCCCTTACTGATAATGCAACTTCCCCACTTCTTTTACACCCTTCTCTATCTCACTTTAAACATCTAAATGTCAGAACATTAAGTCATCAGTCTTGCCCTCTCTCAACTGGCTCTCTGTAATATGCCTTACCTGTCATATTTTGACATTAGAACAAATACACTTCAGACCGGCTGTCTTGCTGCATTCAGTAACCTCTCCCTTTCCTTTTAGCCTCACTGTTCTTGGTCACTAACACCGCTTTGGGCATTTTAGTTGCTCTCCCACTGCTCTGGTTCTTAGCCCTCACCCTACCACACAGTGTTGAGTTGTGGGAATGCAAGTCCCTTTTTCTTTATTCCTCCTTCTGATGTCAGCTGAGGCATAAATATCGCCTGGAACCCTAGGGAAACCTCGCAGCTCTTCCTTCGATAAGGAAAGTTTAGATCTCTTCTCTGCTGTCAGGGAAGAATTAATCAGGCTGTTTTGAAATCTTCTTCAGTTATATCATGGTTGATTTCAGTTTTTTTTAATATTGGGCTTTGGGCTTTGCTGTCTTAAGTTATTGAAGTGTAAGTCAATTTTGTAGCAGTGACAACTGAGCTGATGAATTAAGATTGACCTGTTAGCAACCATTGGTTTAGTTCCTTTAGGAAACTTACTTAAAAGAAATGCCTTTACATACAGATTCAGAAGTTTCAGAGAAATTTAGTCATTTTGCGATGAATGTT
This sequence comes from Stegostoma tigrinum, assembly GCF_030684315.1. NCBI lineage: Eukaryota > Metazoa > Chordata > Chondrichthyes > Orectolobiformes > Stegostomatidae > Stegostoma > Stegostoma tigrinum. The sequence goes on along the minus strand of NC_081363.1, from coordinate 78,124,143 downwards.
AGTTTTGCAAATAAACGTGTGTAAATTGATCATTCCTCTAAATTGGCACAAATGAGTCAGAAAATCTGACATCTAATAAAAGTATCTCTGATAGGTGAGCGAGGACAGATAACAAGAACAAAAGAATGATAAGATAACAGTATGGGAATTATACCAGTCATATTAGCTTGATGGAAGTGGAGCTCATTAACTTTGAGGAATAAAAACGATTGCTGTGGGACAAGATAATTAAATTATCCTTATGTGAAAATATAGAAGCAAAGATACAAAGAAGATAGGAGTAGGAAGCTGCCATTCAGCCCTTCGAGCCTGCTCCACCGTTCTTCACGATCATGACTGACTGTCCAACTCAATAGCCTAATCCTGCTTTCTCCCCAAAAATCAATGATCCCATTCACCCCAAGTGTCTAGTCGCCTCTTGAATACATTCGATATTTTGGTATCAATTACTTCCTGTGGTAATTAATTCCACAGGCTCACCACCTCTTTGGGTGAACAAATGCCTCCTCATCTCCACCCTAAATCATCTACCCTGAATCCTCATAGCGTGACCTCTAGTTCTGGACACACCCAGCATCAGGAACGTCCTCCCTGTATCTACCCTGTCCAGTCCTGTTAGAATTTAATAAGTCTCTATGAGAACCACCCGCCATCCCCCCTCCTTATTTGTCTGAACTCTAGCGAAAGCAATCCTTACCTAGTTAGTCTCTCCTTATACATCAGTCCCGCCATCCCTGGAATCAGCCTGGTAAACCTTCGCTGCACTGCCTCAAGAGCAAGAGTATTCTTCCTCTGAAAAGGAAGCCAAAACTGCACACAATATTCCAGGCATAGCCTCACCAAGGCCCTGTATAAGTGCAACAACACATCTCTGCTCCTGTACTCAAACCTCTCGCAATGATGGCCAAGATACCATTTGCCTTCTTTACCATCAGCTGTACCTGCATGCTTACCTTCAGCATCTGTTGCACAACACTGTGCACCAGTCCCACAGCATACTCCCCTTTCCCAGTGTACGGCCATTCAGATGGTAGTATGCTTTCTTGCTTTTGCTTCCAAAGTGAATAACCTCACATTTATCCAACTTATTCTGCATCTGCCTTCGATTTTCCCACTCACCCATCCTGTCAAGATCATGCTGAAGGATGTCTGCATCCTCGTCTCAGTTCACCCTCCCACCCAACTTGGTATCATCTGCAAACTTGGAAATGTGCAATTTGTTCCCTCATCCAAATCATTAATACATATTGCGAATACCTGAGGTCCCAGCACTGATCCCTATCGCACCCCATTATTTACTGTCTGTCAATTTGGTCCCTCTCTGCCAACCAGTTTCCTATCTATCTCAATGCACTTCGCCCAATCCCATATGCTTTAATCTTGCGCAACAATTTCTTATGTGGGATTTGTCAAATGTTTTCTGAGAGTCCAAATATACTACGACGACTAGCTCCCTCTTGTCAACTCTACCAGTTAAACTTCACAAAATTGCAACAGATTTGTCAAGGCATGATTTCCCCTTCATAAATCCACGCTCTGTCTGGCTCTGTCTGATCCTGCCACTGCTTTCTAAGTGCTCTGCTATAAAATCCTTGACAATGGATTCAAGAATTTTCCTCACTAACGATGATAGGCTCTTCGGTCTGTAATTCCCTGTTTTCTCTCTATCTCCCTTTTTGAATATTGGAGTGGCATTAGCCACCTTCCAATCTGCAGCGACTGTTCCAGAGTCTATAGAATCCTGGAAGATGACCACCAATGCATCCATTATTTCTAGAGCTCCTTCCATAAATACTCTGAGATGTCGATTATCAGGCTCTGGGGAAATATCTGCCTTCAATTCCATCAATTTTCCCAGCACTATTTCTCTAATATTGATTTTCCTCATTTCTTCTCACTAAATCTTGCATCCTCTAACAATTCTAGTATCTGGTTCATGTCCTCTTTTGTGAAGACAGAACCAAAGTATACATACATATAAATATGCATTTTAAGTTTTATACAACTACCTGCCATGAGGATTGGGAGTAAGTGAATCACGGAATCGCGCAATGTTGGAATGGTTAGTTACAAAGGAGGCCATTAACCGCATTGTGCCCATGACAGCTTTGTACAAGAGGAACTCACTTAATGTCATTCGCTGACTTTTCCCCATAGTGCTGAAAATACTTCTCCTTCAGATAATGATCCAATTCCTTTTTGAAATCTGTAATTGACTCTGGCTCGACCCTACTCTCTGGCAATACATTCCAAATCCTGGCCACTCTGCACATAGCAAGCCTTCCCTCATATAAGTGTTGCCAATCAGTTTGAACTGGTGTTCTCTGCTTCGTAATTCTTTCATCAATGAGGACAATTTCTCCCTATCCACTCTGTCCAGACTCTTCATGATTTTGAATGCTTCTATCTAATCTCCTGTCAATCCTCTCAACTCCAAGAACAACAGTCCCAGCTTCTCCAATCCATCTGTGCAATTGAAGCTCTTCATTCTCGAACATATTCTGTTCTGTACTCTTATCTCATGTCTTTACATCTTTCCTAAAATGCCTTGCCCAGAATTGAATGTAATATTCCAGTTGAACTCATAGCATTGTTAATACACCATAATGCTCAATATAGGATGTGTAATTGATATGTATTTAGTATTGCTTATTTTTGATACACATTTTGAATTTGGTCATGATGTTTTCTGTGGGCAGAATCTTAAAATGTTTGGCTAACCCCGAGTTGCGTCAGTTTTTATTTGGGAAGGATTTCTGCCCAGGCCTGGTAAGTTTTCTCACCTTGCCTTGCCGAATGCATCTCATTTACTACCCTCTCTATCCCCATGGCGTCAATCATGTCCAATTTCCATTCCATCTTACCAAGCATTGGTCCCCAGAGCAGCTTGCCACACAGTTCATAGGCGCCAATAGCTTGGCAGCCCTGTGCCATATTTGAAAGGCTGCAGTGTACCCGGGCAAACTGTGGCATTCCGAAGCTGCCCTGCTCTTTTGTGCCTTGTCCCTTTGCCGGGTTCCCACCAGATCTTTTGCTTCTCCACTGGGTCCTCTGGATTCTAACCCTTCTTCTTCATTTTACCCCTGATTTTTTATTTTCCACGAGAAACGTAGTTAATGCTTCGTAGGGTTCGCAACTAAAGGTGCCATTTCCTGACAAGTCGCTACATTCCTAGCGATCACAGCCTTGCGTTTCTTCTTCCTATTTTGGTGGCTGCATTTGGCCTCTGTCCTAAGGTGATTCTTGCCCTGGTTAATCAATGGCTTTTGATCCACTTTCTCTCAGATTCTGGTCAACCTGTTAATTGATGGCTGTAACCTAAGACAGCAGCTCTGCCTCCTATCCCTTTATCTTGTTCGCTCCCCCCACCCGGTCTCAAAATTTGAGCTTTGTAGTCCAAGCTAAACCCTTGTTCATCGATGGTACTTAAAGGTGCTCATCCAATCTCTGTGTCTGATGACTGGCTCCCTGATCACAGGGCCAGTGGCTGCAGTGTTTCAAAAGACACCTGTCATTGATAATAAAATGTGAGGCTGGATGAACACAGCAGGCGAAGCAGCATCTCAGGAGCACAAAAGCTGACGTTTCGGGCCTAGACCCTTCATCAGAGAGGGGGATGGGGAGAGGGAACTGGAATAAATAGGGAGAGAGGGGGAGGCGGACCGAAGATGGAGAGTGAAGAAGATAGGTGGAGAGAGTATAGGTGGGGAGGTAAGGAGGGGATAGGTCAGTCCGGGGAAGACGGACAGGTCAAGGAGGTGGGATGAGGTTAGTAGGTAGGAAATGGAGGTGCGGCTTGGGGTGGGAGGAAGGGATGGGTGAGAGGAAGAACCGGTTAGGGAGGCAGAGACAGGTTGGACTGGTTTTGGGATGCAGTGGGTGGGGGGGAAGAGCTGGGCTGGTTGTGTGGTGCAGTGGGGGGAGGGGACGAACTGGGCTGGTTTAGGGATGCAGTTGGGGAAGGGGAGATTTTGAAACTGGTGAAGTCCACATTGATACCATATGGCTGCAGGGTTCCCAGGCGGAATATGAGTTGCTGTTCCTGCAACCTTCGGGTGGCATCATTGTGGCAGTGCAGGAGGCCCATGATGGACATGTCATCTAGAGAATGGGAGGGGGAGTGGAAATGGTTTGCGACTGGGAGGTGCAGTTGTTTGTTGCGAACTGAGCGGAGGTGTTCTGCAAAGCGGTCCCCAAGCCTCCGCTTGGTTTCCCCAATGTAGAGGAAGCCGCACCGGGTACAGTGGATGCAGTATACCACATTGGCAGATGTGCAGGTGAACCTCTGCTTAATGTGGAATGTCATCTTGGGGCCTGGGATAGGGGTGAGGGAGGAGGTGTGGGGGCAAGTGTAGCATTTCCTGCGGTTGCAGGGGAAGGTGCCGGGTGTGGTGGGGATGGAGGGCAGTGTGGAGCGAACAAGGAAGTCACGGAGAGAGTGGTCTCTCCGGAAAGCAGACAGGGGTGGGGATGGAAAAATGTCTTGGGTGGTGGGGTCGGATTGTAAATGGCGGAAGTGTTGGAGGATGATGCGTTGTATCCGGAGGTTGGTAGGGTGATGTGTGAGAACGAGGGGGATCCTCTTTGGGCGGTTGTGGTGGGGGCGGGGTGTGAGGGATGTGTTGCGGGAAATACGGGAGACGCGGTCAAGGGCGTTCTCAATCACTGTGGGGGGAAAGTTGCGGTCCTTAAAGAACTTGGACATCTGGGATGTGCGGGTTGTGGAATGTCTTATCGTGGGAGCAGATGCGGCGGAGGCGGAGGAATTGGGAATAGGGGATGGAATTTTTGCAGGAGGGTGGGTGGGAGGAGGTGTATTCTAGGTAGCTGTGGGAGTCGGTGGGCTTGAAATGGACATCAGTTACAAGCTGGTTGCCTGAGATGGAGACTGAGAGGTCCAGGAAGGTGAGGGATGTGCTGGAGATGGCCCAGGTGAACTGAAGGTTGGGGTGGAAGGTGTTGGTGAAGTGGGTGAACTGTTCGAGCTCCTCTGGGGAGCAAGAGGCGTCCTCACACTCAACAATTTCTCTTTTGACTCCTCCCACTTCCTACAGACTAAGGGGGTGGCCATGGGCACCCGCATGGGCCCCAGCTATGCCTGCCTCTTTGTAGGTTACATGGAACAGTCCCTCTTCCGCACCTACACAGGCCCCAAACCCCACCTCTTCCTCCGGTACATTGATGACTGTATCGGCGCCGCCTCTTGCTCCCCAGAGGAGCTCGAACAGTTCATCCACTTCACCAACACCTTCCACCCCAACCTTCAGTTCACCTGGGCCATCTCCAACACATCCCTCACCTTCCTGGACCTCTCAGTCTCCATCTCAGGCAACCAGCTTGTAAGTGATGTCCATTTGAAGCCCACCGACTCCCACAGCTACCTAGAATACACCTCCTCCCACCCACCCTCCTGCAAAAATTCCATCCCCTATTCCCAATTCCTCCGCCTCCGCCGCATCTGCTCCCACGATAAGACATTCCACTCCCGCACATCCCAGATGTCCAAGTTCTTTAAGGACCGCAACTTTCCCTCCGCAGTGATCGAGAACGCCCTTGACCGCGTCTCCCGCATTTCCCGCAACACATCCCTCACACCCCGCCCCCGCCACAACCGCCCTAAGAGGATCCCCCTCGTTCTCACACACCACCCTACCAACCTCCGGATACAACGCATCATCCTCCGACACTTCCACCATTTACAATCCGACCCCACCACCCAAGACATTTTTCCATCCCCACCCCTGTCTGCTTTCCGGAGAGACCACTCTCTCCATGACTCCCTTGTTCGCTCCACACTGCCCTCCAACCCCACCACACCCGGCACCTTCCCCTGCAACCGCAGGAAATGCTACACTTGCCCCCACACCTCCTCCCTCACCCCTATCCCAGGCTCCAAGATGACATTCCACATTAAGTAGAGGTTCACCTGCACATCTGCCAATGTGGTATACTGCATCCACTGTACCCGGTGCGGCTTCCTCTACATTGGGGAAACCAAGCGGAGGCTTGGGGACCGCTTTGCAGAACACCTCCGCTCAGTTCGCAACAAACAACTGCACCTCCCAGTCGCAAACCATTTCCACTCCCCCTCCCATTCTCTAGATGACATGTCCATCATGGGCCTCCTGCACTGCCACAATGATGCCACCCGAAGGTTGCAGGAACAGCAACTCATATTCCGCCTGGGAACCCTGCAGCCATATGGTATCAATGTGGACTTCACCAGTTTCAAAATCTCCCCTTCCCCAACTGCATCCCTAAACCAGCCCAGTTCGTCCCCTCCCCCCACTGCACCACACAACCAGCCCAGCTCTTCCCCTCCACCCACTGCATCCCAAAACTAGTCCAACCTGTCTCTGCCTCCCTAACCGGTTCTTCCTCTCACCCATCCCTTCCTCCCACCCCAAGCCGCACCTCCATTTCCTACCTACTAACCTCATCCCACCTCCTTGACCTGTCCATCTTCCCTGGACTGACCTATCCCCTCCCTACCTCCCCACCTATACTCTCTCCACCTATCTTCTTCACTCTCCATCTTCGGTCCGCCTCCCCCTCTCTCCCTATTTATTCCAGTTCCCTCTCCCCATCCCCCTCTCTGATGAAGGGTCTAGGCCCGAAACGTCAGCTTTTGTGCTCCTGAGATGCTGCTTGGCCTGCTGTGTTCATCCAGCCTCACATTTTATTATCTTGGAATTCTCCAGCATCTGCAGTTCCCATTATCTCTGACACCTGTCATTGAGATGGTTAAGGGCCCAAACAACTTCCCTTGCCAGTCTACATTTGGGAATATAGGTCCATTGAGACTGTTTAACAAAGGTTTCTTTACAATTTTATGTACTGTATAATTATGCTTGTTAGTCAGGAATACAATTTGTCACATGATAAATAACACTTTGCAATTACACTATCGATGTTTCTTTAGAAAGCTGGTCCAGTCCTTGTTTGACCTTACAATGGAAAGCATTTATTCCAATCAAGCTCCTGTTATGCCAATGCCCAGTGCCCATTGTCCCTTTGAAAATGCAAAAAGGTTTCTATTTACAGCCATTACCTCTCTGTAACATTAAATGAGTTTCTACACAGCATACATAATAATGGTTATGTGGTTTTGTGTAGCTAATCAGCTCACGTCTCCTCCAGGTCTGCACAGTTGTGAAATAAGCTTATATTCAGTACATTTCGTTTTAACCCTTTAACTGCCGATGCTGGAGAATCTGAGATAACACAGTGCGAAGCTAGATGAACACAGCAGGCCAAGCAGCATCAGAGAAGCAGGAAAGTTGCCGTTTCGGGTTGAGACCCTTCTTCGGAAATAACCTTTCTGAAGAAGGGTCTTGACCCAAAATGTCAACTTTCCTGCTCCTCTGATGCTGCTTGGCCTGCTGTGTTTATCCAGCTTCACATCATGTTATATCAAACTTGGACCCTCCTTAGAGATAGTAAGAACTCCGATGCTCAAGCCTAAGATAATACAGTGTGGAGCTGGAGGAACACAGCAGGCTCAGACAGCATCAGAGGAACAGGAAAGTTGACATTTCGGCTTGGGACCCTTCTTTCTGAACACTGTGTTATCTTGGACCGTGTTTAAAAGACTGATTCTGAATGTTGTCAGGGCTCATTGCCTTTTCTTGATATCATTTGAGGGTGAATCAGATTGGCTGAAGACTAGCATATAATGCTGGGGACCTCTGGAAGAGGCTAGGATGGCACTTCCAGCTCAAGATTAATACGAGCACTTCAGCCTTATCTTTTGCACTGATGTGCTAGGCTCCCCCACCATTTGAGAATGTAGATATTTGTAGAACTTCCTCCTCCACACAGCTGTTAAATTGTCCACCGTCATTGACAACTGGACATGGTAGGATTGCAGAGCTTCGATCTGATCTGTTGGTTATGGTATCACTTAGCTCTGTCTATCACTTGCTGCTTTTGCTGTTTGGTGTGTAAGTAGCCCTGTACGGTGGCTTCACCAGGCTAATACCTCATCTTCAGGTCTGCCTGGTGCTGCTCCTGGCATGTGCCCTCCTGCACTCTCCATTGAACCAGGGTTGATCCCCTGACCTGATGGTAATGGTTGAGTAGGAGACATGTCAGGCCATGAGGTTACAGATTGAGTTGGAGTACAGTTCTGCTGCTATTGATGCCCCACAGTGCCTCATTGGATGCTCAGATCCATGGATGCTGGATTTGTTTGAAGTCTGTCCCATTTAGCACGGTGATAGTGCCACGCAACATAATTTAGGGGGTGGGGATAGTATTCTCAATTTAAAGGCAGGACTTCATTTCCACAAGGAATGTATGGTGATTATTCTTACTGATGCACAGATGCAACTGCAGCTGGCAGTTTGGTAAGGATGAGGTCAAGTATGTTTTTCCCCTGTCATTGATTCCCTCACCACTTGCCACAGACCAAGTCTAGCAGCTATGTCCTTTAGGACCTGACCAGTAGCACTTGATCAGTAGTGCTACTGCTGAGCTGCTCTCAGATATTGTCCATTCAGGGAACATACTGTGTTCTTGTCACCCAATGCTCCCCCTAAGTGATGTTCAATATGGAGGAATATGGGTTCATCAGCCGAAGTGCTTGCATGAGGTGAGTAGTACATGGTAATCAGTGGGAGGTTTCCTAACCCCAGGTTTGACCTAATGCCATGAGACCTCATTGTATCGGGAGCAAATGTTGAGGATTCCCAAAGCAGCTGGGAAGTGGCAGTATGCGACTGGGCAGAAAATCTGTTGACCTGCTCTGCTAGTGGGACAGGGCATACCCAGGGATGCTGATGACAAATTCTGGGACATTGTGTGTGATCTACGGGGAGATGATGGCCTAGTGGCATTATCATAAGTCTGTTACTCCAGAGACCCGAGTTCAAATCCCACCATAGCAGATGGTGGAATTAGAATTCAATTAATACCTGGAATTGACAGACTAATGATGACCGTGAATCCATTGTCATTTGTTGGTGGGGGGGAGCCCATCTGGTTCATTAATGCTCATTTTGGGGAAGGAAACTGCCATCCTTACCAGGCCTGTTTCTATATGTAACTCCAGACCCACAGCAATGCAGTTGACTCTCAGTTGTCCTCTGGGCAATTAGGGATGGCCAATAAATGCTGGCCTAGCCAGTGATGCCTCCATCCTGTGAATGAATAAAAAACATGATCCTGTCCTTGAGAATCAGAACAGTGGGTGTGAATGTGACGGTGATTCATAAACCAGAGCTAATGCAGAGGAGAATTTGAAAGATTCCACTGGGCATGAGCCATCTGAATTGAGCAAAATTTACAAAATCATGAGCTTTCATCAAATTTGGGATAGGTCCAATTGTCTGATTGTCCTCTACATACCTTTAAGAAGCTGTTGCTTTCTTCTGTTAGTATTTATGCTGAACTCTGCTGTATTTCAGGTGAACTGTTCCAGTCTGTTTCTGACGATGTAACCAGAAATTCTAATGCCTGTCATGCATTTGGTGTGACATACACAGACTTAAACAAGGCTTTTGATCAGGCTCTCCATGACGGACTGACCAAGAAAGTAAAAGCCTGTATGATGCAAGGCAAACTGGCACAAAATTTGCCTGAGAGGCAGAAAGCTGAAGTTGATGGTACAGGGATGTTCCCATGACTGGAAGTTGATTTCTCGTGGGGTTCTGCAGAGCTTGATGATGGGACCCCTCGCTGCCTGTTGTACACGTTAATGAATTGGACCTAAACATGTGGGCTTACAGCCAAGAGGTTTGTAGATACCATGGCAATTAGCAGGGTAATAAATAATCAGGACCATTGCTGCAAACTGCAGGAGGATATCAATGGCCTGGTTGATTGGACAGAGCAGTGGCAAATGGAATTCAACCAGAAATGTTTGGGGGAATATATTTGGGGAGGGCTGACAAGTAGATAAGAAGGTTAGGGCAAAATTTGGGATACTTTACCTTTATTAGCTGAGGGATAGAATACATGAACAGGGAGGGTAAGCTGGAATTGTGTTAAATGGTGGTTATGCCCCAACTGGAATACTGCACGCAGTTCTGCTCACATTTATAAGAAGGTTGTGATTTTAGTGGAGATGGCGCAGCGAAAATTTACCAGGATGCTGCCCGGACTGGATGCTCTGAACTTTGAAGAATGATTGGATAGATACTTGGGGCAGCAAAGGATGAGAGAGAACCTGATAGAGGTGTAAAAGATCATGACAGGGGTAAATAAGATAGTTAGGAAGGCACTTTTTTATTAGCCATCTGGTCAATAACCAGGAGCACGGATACAAGGTAAGAGGTAGAAGGCTAATAGGAGAGATGGGGAGAAGTTTTTCACAGACAGGCTGGTAGGAATCTATGGCTCACTGCTTGAAAGGATGGTTGAGTCAGAAAATCATGTAACATTTAAGAAGTGTTTAAAGGCCTTTTTATTTTTATGATTTTTAAAACTCGTGCGTAGAAATGATTGACAATTTCTTTTAAATTGCTGGTGGGAAGTAGATGTCATTGTCTGGGCCAACATTTATGACCCATCCCCAGTAGCCCTTGACAAGGTGGTGGTGACCTGCCTTCTTGACCTGCTCCAGGGGGCTGTGCATTGACCCGCAATATGCTCGGAGGGAAGTCTGGGATTTTGACTCAGTGATAGCGAAGGGACGGTGATACATTTCCAAGTCAGGATGGTGACTGGCTCGGAGGGGAACTTGGAGGTGGTGACGTTCCCATGTATCTGCTGCCCTTGTCCATCTAGATGGAAGTGGTCGTGGGTTGCTCTGATGAAGGGTCTAGGCCCGAAACGTCAGCTTTTGTGCTCCTGAGATGCTGCTTGACCTGCTGTGTTCATCCAGCCTCACATTTTATTATCGTGGGTTTGGAATGCGCTGTCTGAGGAGTTTTGGTGAATTTCTGCAGTGCACCCTGTAGATAGCACACACTGCTGCTACTGAGCGTCGGTGGTGGAGGGAGTGGATATTTGTGGATGTGGTGTCAATCAAGCAGGATATTTTGTCCTGGACTATGTTAAGCTTATTGGAGTGATATCGGAGCTGCACTCATCCAGGGCAAGTGGGGCGTGTTCCATCACACTCCTGACTTGCGTCTTGTAGTTGGCGGCTTGGCTTTGGGGAGACAGAAGTTGAGTTACACACTGCAGGATTCCAAGTGAATCTGACCTGTTCTTGTAGCTACTATATTTATCTGATGAAGCTAGTTAAGTCTCTGGGTCATTGGTAACCCCCATAGGATGTTGATAGCGGATGAATGATGTTAAACCATTGAATATTAAGAGGCAGTGGTGGCAGTGTCTCTTATGGCAGATGGTCATTGCCTGACATTCGCATTACACAAATGTTACTTGCCACTTGTCAGCCCAAGCCTAGATATTGTCCAGATCTTGTTGACTGCTTTATTATCCGAGGAGTCATGAATGGTGCCGAACATCGTACAGTCATCTGTGAACATGCCCCCTTCTGATTTTACGATGGTGAGAAAGTCATTGATGAAGCAGCTGAAGATGGTTGGGCCCAGGACATTATCCTGAGGAAGCCCTGCAGAGATGTCCTGGTGTTGGAATGACTGACCTCCAACAACAGCCAGGTATGACTCCAACCAGCAGAGAGTTTGCCCCCGAAACCCATTGATTCCAGTTTTGTTGCAGCTTCTTGATGCCATACTCAAATGTAGTCAAATATAGTTTTGATGTTAAAGGCTAACACTCTCACCTCACCTCTGGAATTCAGCTCTTTGGTCCATGATTCAACCAAGGCTGTAATGAGGTCATTTTAGATTAGATTCCCTACAGTGTGGAATCTGGCCCTTCGGCCCAACAAGTTTACACCGCCCCTTGTAGCATCACGCCCAGACCCATTCCCCTATAACTCACAAAACCCTGAACACTACGGGCAATTTAGCACGGCCAATCCACCTAGCCTGCACATCTCTGGACTGTAGGAGGAAACCAGAACACCTGGAGGAAACCCACGGGGAGAATGTTCAAACTCCACATAGACAGTTACCCAAGGCTGGAATCGAACCCTCTTCCCTGGCGCTGTGAGGCTGCAGTGCTGACCACTGAGCCACTGTGCTGCCCAGGTCAGGAGCTGAGTGGCCCTGGCAGAACCCACGCTAGGCACTACTGAGCAAGTTATTGCTGAGCTGCAAACAACCAATGGTGGAGATCTCAGCAGGTCAGGCAGCATCCATGGAGAGAGCAAGCTAACTTTTAAAATCTAGATGACTCTTCATCAGACCTGAAGTGAAGTGTGGAGCGGATTGCATTTATGTTATAGTTTGTGGGAGGGGTGTGGTGTGGCATGGTGCTAGTAGGTGTAGGGTGCTGGTGAACAAAAGATGTTGATAGTTCAGATTAAGTGACCGGAGTGTGAGAATAGCAAAGCAATGGAGTATCTAGCTGCCAGACTGGGATAGATGGAGGGGAGGACATGATAACAGGCTAAAAGAAAGGAAAGAAATGGTTCACAATTCAAAAGTGTTGAACTCAATATTACGCCCAGAAGGTTGTAAAGTGCCTAGTCTGAAGATGAGATGTTGTTCCTCCTGTTTGCACTGTGATTCACTGGAACATTTCAGCATGCTGAGGACAGACAAGTGGGCATGCAAGCAGGACTCCGTGTTAAACTGATTGGTTACAGGAAGGTCAGGGTCCTGACTTATACCCAAACCGGAGGTATTCCGCAAAGTGGGCACCCAGCCTGCATTTGCTATTTCCATTGAAGAATTGGCCACATTGGGTGCAGCAAGTACAATACACAAGGTTGCAGGAGGTACAGGTGAAACCCTGCTTCACCTAGAAAGATTGTTTAGGCCCTTGGATGGTGAGCAGGGAGGAAGTGAAGGGGCTGGTGTTGCATCTTCTGTGGTCACTTGGGAAGGTGCCACGGGGAGGGGGGTGCTGGTGTTGGTGATTGTTCTAGGGCTCCCTGGAGGGAAAGGACCCTGCAAAATGCAAACAGGGCGAGTGAGAGGGAGGTGTGTTTGGTGATGGTGACTTGCTGAAGTTGTCTGAAATGGCGGAGAATGATCATTTGAATGCGGGGGCTGGTGGGATGAAAAGTGAAGATAAAGGGGGACCCAGTCACGCTGCTGTGAGTGATGGGAAGCTGCAAGGGGGGGAGCATGGGTGATAGGTCAGATGCGTTTGGTGTCCCTGTCGACCACAGAGGGTGGGAAACCTCGGTCATGCAAAAAGCAATCCAGGTCAGCAGCACATCATCCAAACAGATGTGACATAGGAGAAGGAACTGGGAAAATGGGATGGAGTCCTTGCAAGATGTAGCGTGTAAAGAGCAGTAGTGAAGGTAGTTATGGGAGTCAGCGGCTTTGTAGTGGATGGCAATGGGGAATTTATTCCCCAAAATGGAGAAAGACATGTCAAGAGAAGGAAGAGAAGTGTCGAAAATTGACAGTGTAAAAGGGATGGAAATTGGAGGCAAATTGAATGATGTTTTCCAGGGGCTGGCAGAAGCATGAAGACACACCGCAACAGTCATCGATGTACCGACAAAGAGTTGTGGGAGCGGGCCAGCGTAAGACTGGAACACAGGATGCTCCACATACCCCATAAAGAGGCAGGCATAACTGGGACCCACATGAGTGCCCTTAGCAACCCCTCTGATTTGGCAGATGTGAGATGAATTAAAGGAGAAATCGTTCAGTGAGGGAAAAAGTTTAGCCAGGCACAGGAGAGTGGTAGTGGATGGGGAGTTTTCAGACCTCTGAGCTGCTGCTGCTTGATAGCAGTATTAATGATACTTTCCATCACTTTACTGATGGTCGAGAGTAGACTGATGGGGTGGTAATTGACCAGGTTAGATTTGTCATGCTTTTTGAGATGAGGACATATCTGGGCAATTTTCCACACTGATGGCTAGATGTGTGTGTTGTAACTGTACGAGAAGAGATTAGCTAGGGGAGCGGCAAGTTCTGGAGCGCACGGGTTCAGTACAATTGCTGGAATGTTGTCAGGGCCCATAGGTTTTGCAGAATCCAGTGTCTCCAGCCATTTCTTTATACCACACGGAGTGAATCGAATCAGCTGAAGACTGGTATCTGTGATGCAAGTGACCACTGGAGAAGGCTGAGATTGTTCATCCTTTTGGCACGCCTTGCAGTGAATGTGATTGCACCGATGTGCTGAATTCTACCATCTTTGAGAATGGGAGGTATTTGCGGAGCTTCTTCATCAGATGAGTTATTTAATAGTCCATAACCATCATGGTAGGATGTGGCAGGCCTGCAGAGTTTAGCTCTGTTCTGTCAGTTGTGAGCTCGCTTTGTCCTGTCTATCACTTGCTGCTTGTGCTGTTTGTTGCACAATTAGTCCTTTGACAACCAACAACTGTACGATTAATTCTCAGGTAACTGAACAGCCTGTGACTGGCAACAAGATGCAGGGGAAATGTTTTGATCTCCACTAGCTCAGGAGCTGCTTCGTTGTTCTTTGTAGTCAAAACCCACTCTAAACCTTTCCTTCTGCAGTTTTCGCAAGCTGCAACTTTCATCTGATATATCCGAGGCCTTTTATAAGCAAATCGGCTACCCTATGTGTCTCGCAAGCCAGTGGGAGCATCCCGAGAAAGATAACTGAAAAGCAACATTCGGAACAGCATAAGGATCCTAAGGATTATCTCAGCCACCTGTGAATAGAAAGCACTGAACTGACTTCCCAGTTTTCCTCCATCGATAACTTATTTTTCCCTGTCTGTTTGTCTATCTCTGTGCCTGTGTGCATGTGTGTGTGTGTGTGTGTGTGTGTGTGTGTGTGTGTGTGTGTGTGTGTGTGTGTGTGTGTAAGCAGTGTTTATAAGGAGGTTAGAGTTTTAAGGTGTTGTATCACATGTTCTTGGTATATAATTGTTTACCTTTAGCTACAGTCTAATCACATTGTAATAAATAATAATCCTTGTCAAGTACCGAAACCCGGTCCATGCTTAATGTTAACATGGGTTCGGAAATGAGGTAAATTGGTGAATTTGTGTACTCATTTTAAAATCTTTAACTTTAGTGATGTCTCCAGGAATAGTGGAGTTCGATTCCCACTGCCGTGAGGTGTGACTGTATTTACATATCCACTCAGATTGCCATAGCCTACAGGACTGTGGGCTAAAAGCTGAAAAAAAATGCAATTTGTTACATTTCCAGCTGTACAGCAATGACTATACTTTCAAGGTACTGTGAGAGTGCTATATAAATGCATATCTTTCTTTCACTGGTTTGTACTGAATGGGCAATGCCAATAGCCCCAATGGGTTAACTGCTACAACTTTGTACAAGTCATGTTGCATGCTAGAATCAGAGGTTCATCAGAGATGTACACACACAGCATTATTGAGTTACAAAGCCAGGATCTGTATTGTAATGTAATTTCACCAATGTGATGTAATCTGGCCTTTGCTGCCTTGCCTGTTTGTTTGGGAGAAGGGGGATGATATCATCTTCAAATTGCTCATTATCTCAAGAGTTTCGCTGCTTTGAGATTTTGTGGTGCCTTTGACTCACCCTTATTGAGTGGAGGGTGTCAATCAACATTTTCCCAGGCAGCCAGGCTACAATCCATCATTATTAGATCATGGGCAGGAGCCTCCTGGGGAACGAAAGATAACAGATCACAAGAATAGATTGTCGGTCGGGAAGAAAGTAATCACAGCAAACAAGGTATTGCAGCCAAGAGCCTGCAATCACAAGACATGAGGAAACAGGCGCTTAAGGGAGAGATTCCAGGAGGCAAGCAAGAGGAGATAGATTGTGGGGTCTGAGATCATGAGGGAACATGACTACAGATCATGGAGGCAGATTACAGCGGGTTTGCTTGAGGGATGGGACCAGGGCGTAGAGAACTATGAATAGTGTGGAGCCTCACTTTACTACAATTATTACCTCACCTCAGGCAGAGTCTTGGGACCAGGGGTAATTTACTTCCACTCTGGTTCAATCAGTTGTGAAATGGCTGACAAGGCATGGTCTGCAGCCTCTGCCCCAGGTAGGGCACATGCTGCCGGGAGGTTTGTGTCGATCCACCACCTCAACTTGGCTTCTGCATGTTCCTGATGGAATCTCCTGAGATATATTGGCGCCTTTCTGTTTGAACTATCTTCAATTTGCCCAGTCACAGGACTGAGTCTCCAGTGAGCCTGTGTAGATATTTGATCTCTTCAGGGTTCGCAGTCCTAAAGGTCTTTATCAAGACTGGGCTTTCAGAGTCTTCATGAATCTTCTGAGGCGATCCCACTGCTGCAGATGGTGAAATTTGCGTTCAGTAACAATCGTTTCAGAGTGACTGTCGACTGTTGTAACAGCCCATCTGATTCACTAATATCCTCCAGGGAAGGAAATCTGCCATCCTAACCTGGTCTGGCCTATCCGTGACTCTAAATCCGTGTCAATAAGCTTGACCCTTAACTGCCTTCTGAAATGGTTCAAGGACAATTGCGGATGAGCAATGCCCATGGCATCCAGAGCCCAGGAGCTAATAATTTTTAAAAATGCCCTATTCTCCATTCAAGCAGGAGAAAGCTTGCTCATGAAGAAATAAGTGCAGTTGAACATCAAGTGCAAGCCTCTGGAGTTGGTCAGAGGGGAGGCAAAGTGAGAGTTTTGCACTTAAATGTAAAGTGGTTAGTAATCAAAGGCATTGAAAAGTACCAATGAACTCAGTAATGGAGATAGTAAGAACTGCAGATGCTGGAGAATCCGAGATAGTAAGATATAGAGCTGGATGAACACAGCAGGTCAAGCAGCATCTTAACTCAGTAAGTTTCTTTTCTTTGGTTTATTGAAGTTCAGGTTTGGCACAGTGACTGCACCCTCTACTGTGTAAACACAAGAGCTAGCGAGCTGACTGGATTAAACAGACCAGTAGAAACAGATCAGTATTAAACAGTAGAAACTGACCAGCTTACTATTGGAGATAATGGGAACTGCAGATGCTGGAGATTCCAAGATAATAAAATGTGAGGCTGGATGAACACAGCAGGCCAAGCAGCATCTCAGGAGCATCGTGCTCCTGAGATGCTGCTTGGCCTGCTGTGTTCATCCAGCCTCACATTTTGTCAGCTTACTATTGGGGCAGCTTTTGTGCAGAGGTATATCGAATGCAAGACCCTGGAGTTGGGTCAGTGAGGATGCAGATGCTTTTTACTTTTTCATTTGCTTTTGCCCATACACTTTTGCCCATCTCATCCTGTAGGAATTGGCACATCCTCCATTACGGGGAACAGACCTGGGAGATCAGCCACAGCAATCTACAACATTGAGTGAACTTGCTAGTGTGACATCTCAGATAAGGGACTGGAACTTGAATATTTCTCTCTTCTACCTTTTCTGACTTTTCTACCATTCTGAAATACTGTATAATATTCTATACTGTTTCCTTACTAGTTTAGACAACTTTCAAAGGCCTTTCTTTTAAGCATTTTACACAAAATGTTAACAGGGTAAGAATTTAATTGTCTTTCTAGTGGTCTTAAGTGTAAGGTTCTTTAAATTGAACTGAATATGGCAGAGCAGCGTGTTATGTGGGAATACCTAGGTCTTCCTGGCCAATGGTCATATCTGTAGGAAGTGCCATCAATTCAAACAGCCTCAAGTCCTGTACCTTGAGTGTAGCTAGAGGCACAGAGATGCATCCGCAAGACTGACGGCTGCATGGCTAGCATGTTTTCTGAGGTGGACACCCTACAGACTAAGGAGATGCGAGCAGAGAGGGAATGGGTGATCACCAAACAGAGGCAAGGGATGAGGATGACAGAAAAGTCCCAGTGGTTATCCCAATCAATCACCATTTCTCTGCATTGGAAACTGGTGAAGGTGTGGGAAACACAGGGAAAAGCATTAGCAGAGACTACCTGGCTGCACAAGGTGGGAGAAGCTGGAGTTCAGGGGAAATGGCGTGGTGGCTCAATAGTGAAGGATTCAGATGGCCACAGGCCTGACTTCAGGATGCTGCCTGCCTTGGGCCAGGGTCAGGGATGACAATGTTACTGTTCCTGATTAGCAAGGTGTCAAAGATTACAGGAAGAAGGCAGGAGAACAGTATTGAGAAATATATCAGCCATGATTGAATGGCAAAGCAGACTCGATGGGCTGAAAGGCCTAATTCTGCTCCTATATCTTATGGTCTTATGAATGGCTGCAGTACATCCTGAAGGAAAGGCATGATACGTCAGAGATTGTGGTACAATCATATAGATAGAATGAGGTCTTACATCAAGAATTTAGGAAGCTAACCAATGGATTAAAAAGACTCCAAAGGTTACAATTTCTTTCACTGGAGGCCTGTGACTTGTGGTGTGCCACAGGGGTCAGTGCTGGGACCTTTGTTATTTCTATCTAAATAAATGCCGCGGATGTACATGGCATGATTAGTAAGTTTGCGGATGATATAAAATTAAGAGGTATTGCTAATAGTGAAGAAGGTTATCGAGAATTACTGAGGGATTTGATCAGAAGGGGAAGTGGGCTGAGGATGGGCAGATGCAATTCAATACAGAGAAGTGTGAGGCATTGCATTTTGGAAAGTCAAGCCAAGGTCAGGCTAATAAAGTAATTGGCAAGGCCCTGAGGAGTGCTGTGGAACAAAGGGTCCTCGGAGTACAAGTACATAGTTTGTTGAAAGCAGCATCACGGGTGGACAGGGTGGTGAATAAGGCATTTGGCATGCTGGCCTTCATTGGTCTAGCCATTAAGTATATAGGAGTTGGGACATTATGTTATAGTTGTATAAATTGTTGGTGAGGCTACACTTGGAGTATTGTGTACAGCGTTGGTCACCCTGTTATGGCAAAGATATAGTTAAACTGGAAAGTGCGCAAGGAAGATTTACAAGGATGTTGCCAGTACTAGTAAGCCTGAGTTGTAGGGAGAGATTGGCCAGGATACGGCTTTATTCCTTGGAAGAGGAGAATGAGGGGTAACCTTATTGAGGTTAAAAATCATGAGGGGCATGGATAGGATGATTGCATAGTCTTTTCCTCAGGGATGGGGAATTGAAAACTGGAGGGCATATATTTAAGGTGAGAGGGGATAGATTTAAGAAAGACATGAGGGGCAACTTCTTCACACAGAGAGTGGTGCGTATATAGAATTGGTTGCTGGAGAAATTGGTTGAGGCAAGTATGTAGCTACATTTTAAAAAAAATTGAATAGGCACATGGATAAGAAGGGTTTAGAGGAATGTGGACCAAATGTGGGCAATTGGAACTAGGCGAGTGGGCACCATGGTCAGCATGGACCAGTTTGGGCTGAAGGGCCTGTTTCCAGGATTTGCTAGTGCTGTTGGGAGGTCTTCAAGCTAGTGCGGCCAGGAGAGGAGATACAAAACATTGGTACAACATGATCACGGCATAATATAGTAAAGGGACCAGAACAGACAGAGTTCAAACCTGCTGCGATTCAAGGGAGTAAAGGTGAAGCTGGATGATGTCAGCTTCAATGTTAGGAGCATTACAGATAAGACAGATACGTTAAGGGTATGGATTGACATGTGGAATTACAATGATGTTGCCATCACAGAGATTGTGGCTGAGGGAGGGGCAAGACTGGCATCTCAACATTCCAAAGCACAGCATCTTCAGGCAAGAGTATCTAGTGGAGTACCACTGGGTCCTTAACTGTTCAAAATATATAAAAACGATGTGGGTGAGAATGCAGGGGAGGAGGTAATAAGTGTGTTTGTGGATACTACAAACAGTCGGTTAGCTGAAAGTGAGGAAGAAGGTCTTAGGTTATGGGATAGGTTGGTCAAATGGGATAGATCAGTGGCAGGCGGAATTTAACCCTGGGAATTGTGTGGTGATGCACTGTGGTAATCAGAACACAATGAAGCGAGTACTGATTGAAGGGCAGGACACTGGGAAGCTCACAGGAACATAGGGATCTTGGGATGCTTGTGCACAGATCCCTCAAGTTGGTAGGAAAGTGTAATCGGGTAGGAAGAAGGCATACAGAACACTTACCCTTATCATAGCGTAGATTATAAAAGCAGACTGGATATGTTGGAATAAAAGCTGTATAAAATGTTGGTTTGGCCTTACCTGGAGTACCGTATGCAGTTCTGGTTGTCTCACAACAGGAAAGATGTGATTGCACTGGAGGGGATGCAGAGAGGATTCACCAGGATGTGGCCTGGGTTGGTGCAGATTAGCTTTGAAGAGAGGCTCAATAAGCTGTTTCTTGGCTTTTTTTCTTTGGAGCAGAGAGGGGACCTGATTGAGGTGTGTAAGATTATGAGGACAGAGTGGATAGGAAGCAGCAGTCCCCCTTAGTTGAAGGGTCAATAATGAGACAGCATAAATGATGACGAATGGTAAGAGATTTAGAGCAGATTTGCGGAGAAACCTATTTGACCAAGAGGGTGACAGGAATTTTGGAATGCGCTGTTTGCGACCTCACAATCTTTTAAAAAATACTTCGACGAGCACTTGAATTCAAAGCTATGAGCCCAGTGTTAGAAAATGGGACTAGTGTAGATTGGTAGGTACAAATCCAATGAACCTCTTCTGTGCTGTATGGCTGTAGGCATTGACATCTGGTTTCCCATTTTTAATAATTTACTTGATCCTCTCTGACTGTCCTGGTGGGGTTCAAAGATCCCCAAGGATCGCTGTTTATTTGGTATGACGTAGAGGGTTCCATGAGGTTGGAAGGATATTGGGGACTGAATGGTCAGAAGTGATGAGACAATGTGATGTCACCTACAGGAATGTGTAGTTAGCAAACTTCAGATTTAAGCAAATCCTCGATACCCAACACTCACCACTATCCACCACTACCGAGATTTTATGGAGTTCTGAGGAAGGGTCACCGGACCCGAAACTTTAACTCTGATTTCTCCTTCACAGATGCTGCCAGACCCGCTGAGCTTTTCCAGCAACTTTGTTTTTGTTCCTGATTTACTGCATCCGCAGCTCTTTTGGTTTTTACTGAGTTTTTATGTCGGTTTGCCAAAGAGATCCATATCTGGCCTCCAATCCATTGTGAAAAACTTTACCGTGACATTTGCAAATTATTTACAAATAAGCGTGAAAAAAAACACTCTCAGGCCATGGGCACATTTCTATTTTCATTCTTATGATGGAAATAGGATAAAGTTTTCTGTCAAACCCAATTTATCAGGCACGATTATGAGGCAAAAATTGACTTATTGAGATCAAATGAATTTCAGCAAGAGGTAAAGACAACAGCGCACAAAAAGAAATTGTGAATTTTCAAGAGAGGCAGAAGGGCAGGCGAAGTGTTTGTAGGAAAGCCAGCAACAATTTGGTCAGGTGGAGGGAAATGCTAGTTTGATTTATTCACTAAGCAAGGCAGTATGCAAAAATTAATGACGGCTGACTGCAAATCAGTGTTGAAGTGATAATTTGCCCTTTACGTAAGAAAAGCAGGAGGTACAATGCTGTATTGCCCCCTCCAATTCCATCTTGATTTATTGCCTTCCCGTTCTCCATGCTACTGGCGTTTCATGAGATTTTTGATTGATAGCCACAAAAAATAAAGAAGCAATGAATCGAACAATGTGTGTGAGTAGGTTGGCAGTAAATCTATACTGTTTTTGCACTATTACTCTCCAAAGTACTTTTATGCTGGTTGTGAGGAGCTTTGATGACAAGGTCGTAGGGTTCAGTGGAAGGATGGCTTACATGGGGCTGAATCTTATGGCTTGTTTTGGCGAAGTGCAAATCATGTACAGTTTGGCGGAATGATTCTCCCTGTGAGGCTGAGCAAGGTAGGGATGCAAGGGGATGCACAGTAGCTCAGTGCTTAGCACTACTGCCTCACAGTGCCCAGGGATTCAGGTTCGATTCCCACCCTCGGGTGACTGTGTGGAGTTTGTACCTTCTCCCCACGTCTGGATGAGTTTACACCAGGAGGTCTTGTTTCCTCTCACAGTCCAAAGATGTGCATGTTAGCCCATGGGAAATTGGCCCAGGGGTGTGCAGGCTAGGCTGGTTCACCATGGTAAATGCAGAGTTACGGGGATATGGTAGGCCTAGGTGGAATGCTCTTCGGAGGGTCGGTGCAGACTCGATGGACTGAATGGCATCTATCCACACTGCAGGGAATCTGTGATTTCTGACTCATTGTAACAGACTGGCCACATTAATCGGGCCGTCATCGTTCACAGCGAGTGTCACGTCCAATTTTACACCTTTTCTTAACCACATGTTGTTCCCAAAGCAATTTGCTACTCACCAGAGATCCTGGAATTGACTGGCAACCCTGGTGCCAGTGTCATTGTTTTTAAAGGGCTATTGTGAACCAGGACAGTCTGGAGGTGCCCCGCACAGTTACTGACATTTGGACATGTCAGACAAATAGCTTGCTTGAAGTTCCCATTGGACGGGGTGATGCACAGACGGGACTCCCTCATCTTCCCTTTCATGACCAGCAGTGGAGGCCACGACACCAGACCATGCTAGCCTGGCCCAACGTTGCCACCCGGGTTAGAGCAGTCACAGTCAGCTGCACAGAGAAGGTCAGTGCTCTTCTCCACGCAGCCAATTTAGATGCCACCATCTTCTCTCTGACACCCCACACTTTGCCCCCACCTCCCAACAAGGTTCTTGTTCTACCGATCTCACCATTGCCAGTAACACTTTGCCCTCAGCCTCACCCGAACAACCCCCTGACACGACTACCCCTGCATGCCAGCTGCCTGCTCGCTTGCTCGGGGAAGCTCCCCACCTGCACTAGCAGTTGCCACCCACTTTCATCTCTCATTAAACCTGCCTTTCTCACATTCTAGGAGGAAAACATGCCCCCAACAGGGCAGAAAGATTGACGACATTTGGTGTGCTGCCCCTCCTTCAGCTCCCCATCCCTTATCAGCATAGGATCCTGAGTCGTGCAGGGCTTGGACTGGTTTCTGAGGATGGACTTATTATACAGGGATCCCCTGAGCGAAGGCTATCCCCCACTGACTGGACTGAAGCTGACTGACAATCTTGGCTTGTTTCCTGGTGTTGCTTCTGTGCTAAATGGCACAGCAAGACAGTAATAGGAGCCCGGTATCCCTGGCTGAGGGGGTAATACACAAAGAGGCAATGCAAGGTAGGGATGCTGTGAGATTCCAGACAGGCTCAGAGTGAGGGTGTGCCAAGACAGCCAGTGAACAGCCTTCTCCAGTCCATGAGCTGGGTACATGTCCCTGAGCGTGCAGTGCTCTTGCTGCAGAGCTACAGTGAGTTGCTGGTGCACTATTGAAATGTAGAAGTGTACTTTTAAGTAGATCGATGATGAGAGTTCATAGAGGTTGGCAGGTGTTGGATGTCAATGGTCATGAATGTAGGGTCATGCAGTCAGTGCACAGAAGTACCTGATGTCCAACATGGGCATCTTTCAGAGTTAGCGGTACCGTGAACCTGCTCGCTGCTCTCTTTTCCATGTCAGGTTTTCCCAATGTTTGGAGATATAAGTCACGATAACAACTCAAGGCAACTGGGCAGTTAACAAAGATTTGTTTATTCATTCATTGGATAAGGGCATTGCTGGCTAGGCAGCATTTATTGCCCAGAGGGCAGTTAAGGGTCAACCACCTTGCTGTGGGTCTGGAGTCACATGTCGGCCAGACCAGACCAGTAGGCAGTTTCCTTCCCTAAAGGACATTAGTGAACCAGATGGATTTTCCCAACAATTGGTAATGGATATTAGACTCTTAATTCCAGATATTTACTGAATTCAAATCCTACCATCCGCTGTGGCAGGATTTGAACCCAGGTCCCCAGAACGTTACCTGCATTTCTGGATTAACAGTCCAGCAATAATACCACTCGGCTGTCACGTGTTTAACAAGCAATGATAAGCATTGATGAGTTGCTTCCCTGTGCCTGGAGAGAATCTCACAATGCTGCTTGAGAAAAGTGAACAAGATACAGAAAACTGACCTCAAGGTTAACACGGCAAAATTGCCTTCCTTGTAGTTATGCTGTACGTATCTTGAAATTTTTCAGTCATGTAACAGATTGCTGTTCAAGCACGGTGGCTCAGTGGTTAACTCTGCTGTGTCACAGCGCCGGGGACCCAGGTTTGATTCCAGCCTCTGGTGACTGTCTGGGTGGAGTTTGCACATTCTCCCTCTGTCTGCGTGAGTTTCCTCTGGGTGCTCTGGTTTCTTCCCAGAGTCCAAAGATGTGCAGGTTACGTGGATTGACCATAATAAATTGCCCTTAGTATCCAGAGACGTGCAGGCTAGGTAGGTTAGCCACAGGATATGCATGGTTATAGGGATAAAGTAAGGGGGTGGGTCTGGGTGCGCTGCTCTTTGGAGAGTCAGTGTGAACTCGATGGGCCAAATGGCCTGCTTCCATATTAGTGATTCTATGATTCTAAGAAAAATCTTTATCTAATCTCAATATGTTCATATGCAGAAGTGTTAAGCAATACGAAATTAAACTAGCCAGCATTGTGTGAGCCTCCCTCTGTCACTGTGCTCCTCCTAAATTTCTCATTAGCTACCAAATCACATCTAAGAAATCAAAGTATTTTAGTATTATAGAGTGTAAACACTAAGCATTAATTTTTTCTCTTTGCGATCAACAGGGATTAGTTGGTTAATTTCACCCATCATTGTCGATGTTTAATATTCACCTACAAGTGTAATAATCTAGGCTAATCACAATAAATGAATGTGTGTGAAACGTATTTTAAAGGGTTTGAGGGAAGGAAATCCTTAAACTGATCTAAATCATCCCCTCATTGACACAAAGAAAAAATTGCACACTTATAAAATTGACTTATATAAAGCATATGTTCTGTTTTGCTCTTTGACTTTCCAGGCTGGCTCTGCTGTCTCTACTTGGGCAACAATAACTGTGCCCTGTTTCAAGAGAGTTTTTCACTTCAGACAAGTGCAGGCAGTAGCTGTACAATCACCCAGAGGCTCAGATTACAAGGACAGGTGAAATAACTCCCATATAGGCTGGTATCCTTTCACCAAGTCACCATTTGTTTGCACCTGCACTGAACATGGAATCTGACCAGCTAGCTCAGAGCCAATCCGTAGAGTGAGGAGAAGCCCTGAGACTCCTGTTTATATCTGTCAGCCAGGGCTCCCTGTCTGGCCCTGATTAATAACCCCAATCAGGGAACTCATACTCAATGAGATCCACTAGGCCAACCTCGTTCGAGTCCTGATAACAAGTTTGTAGCTTGCATTGCCTTGAGTCCAGAAGATTGATGGGTGGTTTAATCAAGATGTTTAAAACGCTAGACCATTTCCTCTGCTGGGGTCATCAGAAACGTGAGCATAACTTTATAATATCAAAGCTGGTCCAGGACAGAGGTCAAGAAAATTGGGGGAAGACAACGGGAAAACCAGCAATGGCTCTACTTCATCCTTCTTTATTGGGGGGGGGGGGGGTGCGTGGAATACCCACCTTTCAGAGCCAGGGCTCCCCGCTTCCCTCTTCCAGATTATTAGAAGGTGATTGCTGCTGCCTTTAGATTGTCCATTGGAGGTATGTGATGGTAGGAGGATGTGTCAGCATGTCTCAGCCAGTGCAGGAACTGAACCCACACTGTTGCTCTCACTCTGCTTTGCAAACCCAGCCATTCAGTTAATTAACCCAACTGATCCCCATTTGAGGCTTTGATCTCTACTAACGTTTCAGTGGCAATTCCGTTGTCCCCTTGTGTACCTGGGCAGGTGAAGGACTCTCTAAAAGTTCTGTTGTAAGGCAGTAAAGAATATCTTATTGGGCAGTGTGTCTTGAATGAAATATTATCGCCGAACATGTGACTCCCCTTTAAATCTGGAATACGTATTAATGTACTAGCAGCAGGAATGTATGGATAAAGACATTAAATGATTTGATTTATAAATCAATTGAATTGTAGGCAATTGATAGTATTATTTGTTAATAAAGTGATTACCAGCTAAAACAGTAGTCCATATGTTCAAATCTGTTTTGGAACTAAATATCTTTGAGAGATAATTATTCCACACTGTGGATAATTATAATATTCACCCTTTTCACATTTGTTGGCACAGTTAGATCAGCAAACTTGACAGACTGGACATTGCTGCAGAAATTCCAGAAATAAGGACACTTGACCTTACTTGCTTTAAAGTCCCAATTATCTTCTTGTATTCAAAATTTGGCTAGGAGTGCCAACTGATTTTCTGGTATCTTTAAATAACGATGTGGTATTGGACAATTTAAACATTGCTAAAGCGAGACATGAAGTTGAGCATTTCGGTCTTGTATGCATCATGACTCAAATGCAAGGACCGGACTTGTAGAAAGGGATTGCCAATTTATACAGCATGAGAAGAGGGTGCTAATTGGTTGAGCCATAATTGGCACCAAGATGCAGAGGTTAACTGTCAATCTTATTTCTTCTGACCAGGCAAATAGACTATGAGTGGTCCAAGTGTTGCCATGGGGAGTGGGAGTGACTGGCAGCTTTCTTGAACCCACTTTTTGACAAACAAGTACAATGTATGTACAAATTCCTTTTGTCTACCTAAAACAGAGTCCTCAGGTCATCCCGAAAGGTGGATGGATCTCTCCAGAACTACAGGTGAAGCTAGCTGTCTCACACTGCTACTTTGCAATAATGGTGATTTTTTTTTTTGCCTTACTAACAGGATGTCACCATCAAGTCAAAAAGATATTTTGCCTACCATACAAATTGATACAAGTTTTAGTTTCAGGCTGATGCCAGAAGTGTAGGTGCCCCAACAAATGGTGGACTTTATCAAAGATATCCATTTGACCAGTCACAGTTGGCAGTGTGCCAATCCCGCTCAAGCTTGTTCTTGCAAGCCTCAGAATATTCCCTGTTTGCCATTAGGTATGATTCTCCTACTGGCCATCATTTATTAAATAATCCCGACTGTGCTAAGAAATAAATAGGAAAATAAAGTAGGATTCTCATGTATTGTGATGCATGTATTAACAATAGGACCATATTTTGAGTATACAAAGGGAATATGCACATAATTCACTCAGAGATAGTAAGAACTGCAGACGCTGGAGTCAGAAACAACAGTGTGGAGTTGGAGGAATGCAGCAGGCCAGGCAGCATCAGAGCGGCAGGAAAGTTGATGTTTCGGGTCAGAAAAGGGCCTGGAAGCAGGGCCCCGACCCAAAATGTCAACTTTCCTGCCCCTCTGATGCTGCCTGGCCTGCTGCGTTTCTCCAGCTCCACACTGTGTGTTATCTCTTGCACATAATTCACAACTTTCTCATTGGGAAAGAAAGTGTGGGGGGGGGGGGGGGCGAGTCATAGAGACTACTAATTTCTGCTGCATTTCCATGGCAATACCTAGACCAATCACAGAGAACCTGCCCGATCTGAGAACCAGGATTGACAGTTAACTGTTCCTGCTGCATCTCCATGACCAACAATATCCAACCAATTGGTGCCCTGTTCTCATGCTGTAGGAATTGAATTGCTTTCCCCTTTTTCTCAACTTGATTTCTCACATCCTACTCCCAATGAGTGAAAACTAAAAGCTTCAATGACTTAACTCCTTGAATGTCTTGTACCTTTTTAACATTATTTTCTTTGCAACAGTAAGCAAAGGCTGTTAAGTGACCTAGGGGAACCACAGATACCCAAGCACCATTGATGTTAGAAGTTTATTGATTACAGAGACCAGTTAATTTTGAACTTATTGCTTGCATTCCCTGGGGAAAGTTAACACTAAATTTGTTCATTGGCATCTGTGGCTTTTTGATTAATTTCTATGAATACAATGCACTTTCTTAAAAAAGAACAAAAATCAGAAGTAATTACGTTTCTCTAAAGGTGGGAAAATGGTGACCATAATAAACTTAGTGAGTAGAGGGGTCATAAACTAGGGTGGCACAGTGCTTAGCACTGCTGGCTCACAGCAACAGGGGCCCGGGTTTGATTCATCTTGGGTGACTGCCCAGTGTTTGCATGTTCTACCTGTGTTTGTGTGAGTTCCCTCGGCGCGCTCCAACTTCCTCTCACAGTCCAAATGTGCGCAGGCAGGGCGGATTAACCGTGGGAAATGCAGGGTTACAGGGATAGGGTGGTGGGGGGTAGGATGCTCTTTGGAGCACAAGTGTGGACTCGATAGGCTGAATGGCCTGCTTTCACGCTGTAGGGCTTGTCTAAGTGTTCAGCAGCATGCGGTTTCAGGTATATTCAAGTTAGTTTCCCACAGTGGACATGTGACGCCTGGAGCACTGCCATTGCATGAATATTAATTCTCACTGCGCTGAAGGCCTGTTAGATTCTGCTGACATTTGTTCTTTCTCTGTGGCCTCCACGTAAGAGGAAGCTAGGCAGGTATATGAAGGATAAATGATGTACACAAGGATAAGTCCCAGCAGACGAGCATAAATATCACCATAGAGATGTTGGAAACTATTTTTGTGATGTTGGTTCAATGTAATTCTAATAGGAATGCCAGTCGGACGCCATGTCACTCAAATCAGTGCTGATAAAATCTAAACTCTATCTTGTGAGGCATTGACAGTGTTCACATAATTAGACATGGTGGGTACCTTCATTTGTTACCAGCTGTTGGCATAAGGTTACCTGCTGGTACAGATAATGATACGTACTTCTAATAGTATTCACAGTGACAGAAAGCCTAAAAGGAAGAAATGCGAACGTGTCTGCGACAGTGAGTTATATTATTGCCTTTGCCCTGCCAGGTTAAAATCTCCAACTTTCATTCTGACCCAGCTGAAAACATTGATGCCTGTATAAGGATACCAACAAGCACCTTCATATTTATGGCAGACCAAACTATTGAAATCAAGCAAGGAAATGTAATGAGATTGTTATAATAGCAGGACATGGTAAAGGCAAAGTGCATACTTCTATTAAGCACATCAGGATGTGCCAGTGCTTGTGAGACTTCCACATCATAAGGTGAACAGACACAATCCCAAGTTCTGGGGGCAAATTACTGCAGATGCTGGAAGGGAAGTGTCTGCATTTTTGCAGCGTAGGGAAATGCAGTATCTTATCAATTACTAGGGGTCGCGATTTCAAGGTGAGAGGGGAAAAGTTTGAGGGAGATATGCGTGGCAAGTTCTTTACGCAGATGGTGCTGGGTGCCTGGAACATGTTGCCAGCGGAGGTGGTAGAGGCGGGCACGATAGCGTCATTTAAAATGTAAATAAACAGTTACATGCGTGAGCAGGGAGCAGAGGTATACAGATCCTTGGAAAATAGGTGAAGGTTTAGATAGAGGATCTGGATCGGTGTAGGCTTGGAGGGCAGAAGGGCCTGTTCCTGTGCTGTAATTTGCTTCATTCTTTGCGTCTTATTGAGCAGCGCAGCCTCCTACAAACAGCAAAGTGGCAATGACCCAGAATGATTTTGACTGGGGTTGCTCTAGAGTCTCTCTCCCAACCCATACTGTCCCCAAGTTGTCTTCAAACTGCAATAGGATCTTCCACCTCTACCTGAGGGGGAATCTCAAAGAAATAGCACCTTCAGCAGCATGGCACTCCATCCGTACCATGGTGCATCGATCTGGGGTTACGAGCTCAAGAACTGTGTTTTGCTCCTGCCCGCTACACAGGAAAGAAGGCAGGGATGGCCCATAAAATGTAAACTGGGTGACTGTCCCTCCACCCTCCCTTCCAACCTGAACCCTACCCTTCCCACTGACACTACCCTCTCAACACCCCCCACCCACAGTATTGTGGGGATCAGTAAAGGCATTGTGTAGCCCACCTGCCCCTTAAGAGGAAGGGTGGTGAGGGTGCACCAGAAAGTGGAAAGTCAGTAAAACCTGGAAGTGAATGTACTTATCAGACAGGAGCTCCATTTCGAGGTATGCAAGTCCAACCATACACTGACTCTGGGGTATGCCAAGCGGGGCGGTCCAAAATCTGTAGCCATGGAATCCCTAATGTGTGGAAGCAGGCCATTTGGTCCACACAAACCCTCCAAAAAGCACCCACCCAGACATCTCCCTCCCCGTAACCCTGCATTCACCATGGATAATCCACTCTGCCTGGACACTACAGGCAATTCAGCACGGCCAATCCACCAAACCTGCACATCTTTGGAGCATGGGGGGAAACCAGAGCACCCAGAGGAAAGTCACGTAGACATGGGGGGAACGTGCAAACTCTACACAGTCACTTGAGGGAGGAATCAAACCCGGGTCCCTGGTGCTGTGAGGCAGCAGAGCTAACCACTGAGCTACCGTGCCACCCAGTAGAACCTAAGAATCTAAAAGTGCTGGTGATCACAACGGGTCAGGCAGCAACACATGGAGAGAGAAAGCTGATGTTTCGAGTTAAGATGACTCTTCAGCAGAGCAATAGCATGCTCTCACTCCAAGGATGCTGCCTGACCTGCTGTGATCTCCAGCATTTGTTGTTTTCAGTAAAGATTCCAGCATCTGCAGTAATTTTCCCCTTGAACCTGGGATTGTGTCTGTTCACATTATGACGTGGAGGTGCTGGTGATGGACTGGAGTGTTCACACCAACTTTCCAAAGGGCATGCCACCGAGATCCATCCTGATCCCTGTAACCCTGCATTTCCTATGGCTATTCTACCCATCCCTGGAAGACGCGGGGAGAATGCGCAAACTCCACACAGACAGTCACCCAAGGGCAGAATCGAACCAGTGGCCCAGTGAGGCAGCAGTGCTAACCACTGAGCCCCTGTGTTGTCCAATGGATTGGCTGAATTAGAGGGTCCACGGCACTTGGTGGTCAGACATCTTGTCGTGCCAGGCCTCTGACTGATTGCTGGTTCTAATCTCATTGACCAGCCGCTCACTAGTGCAGGACCTGCTCTCTCTGCGGGGGGAAGCTGTGAGAAGTTCCCACTTCTTAACATGTTGTGGCAACCTCAGCGTTTATCTCTCCGCGGGGCTGTGGGATTTCAGAACAGGTTACTTGGTCCCAAAACTGAACCGGGATGCGCAGTGGGGTTTGATACCCCTGCCTCATCTTTCCAACACTGAGGCAACAGCATGCCTGGCTGAATCTCATTTGTTTGAAACATGTAAAATTGTGACCAGGTGACCCAATTTTTTATTGTGAATCGATGGCAAGATGCAAACAACGAGCTGACAACCCCATCTTTATGCAGACAACATGTGCGAAAATGAAATGCAGAGTTTTAATAGCATTGGTTGGGTTAATGATCATCATCTAAACCATAACACATAGCATTCTTTAGCTACACAGTCTGACATATCTTATTTATCCTCTGATTACTTCAGTATCAAGCCTGCAGTATTTGTCAGACAAATTGGGTTAATTTTGCTTTCAGCAAATCAGCCTCGTTTTCCACTAATCTCCCCTTTAGATGAATAATGGACAGCCAAAATAACGCAAAATGGGTCTTGCAGTTGAGAGAGTGACAGGGTTAGAGTAACAGGCAGACTGTCAGGGTTACCTGTTCTGCCAAGGACAGTCCGAGAACATTAAAACAAGCCAGCACAGGACTTTCAAAACATGAGCCTCCCAGGTTGAAGATTAAGTAAGTGCTTTGCTCTGCTTCAATGTTCGTCCTTCACAAACATTAGCCTAACAACATGCTTCATAAACCACAACAACTGGTGGCTGATAATTAAAAGCAGCAGTCCATTCTTTAACTCTTTCCACAATTTCACATCTTTGACCAATGACGTCTCCTCACCCCTGTCAAATCATAGGATCACAGAATTGGGCTGATGCAGAAGGAAGCCGTTCAGCCCAACATGTCTGCAATGGCTCTTGGAGCATTTTAACCTCGTGCCAATTTCTGCCTTTATTCCCCCTAGCCCCTGCACATTGTTTAAAAAGAAACAATTATTCAATACCCCTCTTGAATACCTCACTTGAACTACTTCCACCACACTTCCTGGCAGTATACTCCAGACACGAATGGCTTGGTCCATGAGAAAGGGACTTTTTCTAACCCTGCAATTTTCAAAGTGCTTCAGAACCAAAGGCAACAGTTTTAGATCTGTTTGGGTGTGAACAGTTTCTTCCTATCCACTTTGTCCTGACCCTTCCTGACTTTGAAGACTCTATCAAGTCTCTTCTTGGTCTTCTCCTCTCCAACAAAAACAGTCTCACCTCTCTAACCTACCCCTAGCCTTGGATCAATTCTGGTAAATATCTTCTGCACTCTGTCCAATGCATTCACATAATCCCACAGCATGGCATGCAGAACTCTGCACAACACTCCAGCTGAGATCTATCCAGTGTCTTCTCTCATTTCAGCATAACCTCCCTGCTCCTGTACTCTACAGCCCCCTTAATGCAGACTAGAATACTGTATTCTTTACAAATATCTCTCTCTACTTGTCCTGTTACATTTAATGACTTACACAAGTGTATATTTAGTTTTCTCTACTCCAGCACACCCATCAGAATAGACCCCTTTCATTTCATTATATTATATCCATTATATTTATACCAAAATGTACCACTTAGCACTTTGTCTTTCACCTGTCCACCTACTCATCAATGTGTCAATATCCTTTTGAAGTTCTATGCAGTCCTCCTCAAAGAACTCCTAAAGGGTGGAAGAAGGCAGTTCGGCCCATCAAGTCCACAGTGACCCTCTAAACAGCATCCTTCTCAGATTCTCAGCTCTCTGATGAAGGGTCTAGGCCCGAAACGTCAGCTTTTGTACTCCTGAGATGCTGCTTGGCCTGTTGTGTTCATCCAGCTTCACACTTTATTATCTCCTTCTCAGATTCACCTCTGTACCCCATCCCTCTAACCCTGCCTTTCCCATGGCTAATCCACCTAGCCTGCACATCCCTGGGCACTATGGGCAATTTACCACGGCCAATCCACCTAACCTGCACATCTTTGGACTGTGGGAGGAAACCGAAGCACCTGGAGAAAACCCATGCAGACACAGGGAGAATGTGCAAACTCCACACAGTCACCTAAGGATGGAATCAAACCCAGGTCCCTCATGCTATGAGGCAGCAATTCTAACATGCCACCCTGTAGTTTGCAGTTCTCCTAAGTACGGTCTCATTTGCAAACTTTGAAATTATCTGATGCACCCAAAGGTCTTGATCTTTTGAAAAATAAGATAAAACCGTCAGTCTGTTGGGTGGCATTGAAATCTGTACATCTCATCAACAGCCTTCCCCTCAGCAGCCCACTCTATTGCCTCTGCTAAAAGCTCCTGCAAGTTTGTTAGGCACGCTTTTCCTTTCTTAAATCCATGACGACTCTTTGAAACAATCCACATTTTTCCATGTGTTTCTTTAATTCTGTTCCAAATGATTGTTTCTGAAGTTTCCCAAGCCATAAAATCATAGGGGAAGAACTAGGCCAAAAGTCAATTCTGCCATTCAGTGATTTCATGGTTGATCTGATGATCCTCAACTCCACTTTCCTGCCTTTTCACCATAACCCTTGATTCCCTTCCTGATTTTACAATTCTGCCTACCTCAGCCTTGAATATAATGACCCAGCTTCTACAGCCCTTTGCAGTTTAGAATTCCTCAGATTTGCTAGCCTCAGAAGGGGAAAAACAAAATCTTCCTCTCTATCCTAACTGGGTGACTCATTTTCCTTGGACTTTTACCCTCCTCTAAACTCTCCCACAAGGGAAAACAATCTCCCCATATCTTCCCTGTCTAAGTTCCCCAAGAATTTTCCATGTTTCAATGAGGGTGCCTCACATTCGTCTGAATTTCAATGAGTACAGTCCATCCGTACCCAGGATCAAGCTTCTGCGGATTGCCTCCAATGTCAATCCATCTTTCTCCAGACAAGTAACTCAAAACTGTTTCACTGTGTTCCAGCTCTGGTCTGTGGGAGAGGGTTAGGTTTGGTGGTGGGGTGAGCTGATTTATTTTTTCAAAGGGGTCGATCAAGGTTCCCAGTACTGGGGGGAGGGAGAGCAGTGGCTGGGGAATCACCTTCTGCCCTTGCTGCTGAGTTTGTTCCCAATTATCCCAATATAAAGATCTTTGCAACTCCCTGCCTGCCACAATTCCAGTCTGGGATCTATACTGGGACATGAATGGGGTATCACTGACCAGCAGCCCTTGGTAGTTCAGATTTCTGTGCTCGGGATCCTTGATAAGCAAGGATGTGCCAGACCTTCATGAAAGAAAAAAAGAGGTCATGTCGGGCTCAAAGCAGCTTCCTTCACATTGACTGAGAACTCCCTCTGTTTATCATTTTTTAAAAAAGTGACCCACTGCTTTCAAGATTTACAATTCATTGTTTACTCATGACGTAAGCTGGAGCCTAACTTCAATGTTTTGGAAATGTAAAGGGACAAGAGGATGGGACAGCAGCTTCCATCAAGAATGACCTAAATCAACGTTCCAGAAGTACTAAGAGATTTTCACTAGAATTGCAGCAGTCTAGATTTAATTACAATCATGAGTTGCAAATGCAAAGGTAGTGAAGGACACCACATGAAGCATTACCAACCGCAACAGAAAGAAATGACGATCCAAGAGTGATCTGTCACGCACAAAACACGTTTCGTTATTTGCCTTTTCCACCTTCTTTCTGCCTTTAAAATTTGACAAACGTGGCTTATGAAATAATTTAAATATTCTGCTCTGAAAATACAGTTAGACCTCAAAATATGTCTGTAAAACAGTCACTCAAACATGTTAATTTGTACATTAGATATGTGAGAAGTCTCGCGTCTTCAGAACGACAAACCAACGTGCTGTGGGGAGGAAAAAAAAATGCCTTGCGTCGCAGCCTCTCTTGGTGGGTTCGAGCTGGAGGTCTCGTCGAGATCTTGGCTTATAACTTGATGGTAGCATCCCCACAATTCCGTTCACACTCTTGTTTTTCCACATTGTACCTGAGATGTAGTAAGAGGCTGGTGATTGGAGACCAAAAGAAGGAGGGGGAAGCGAGAGACAGGATGATCACTGGTTGCCCATCCACGCAATCCAATTGGGCAGGCAATGTGTCCTTCCAGTTGGCTCACCAGCTCCTGTGCCCAGGCCACTGTTGGAAAGTACCTGTGTTGCTATATGTGCTGCTTTGCCACATTGCTGTCATGTGTCCACGCTTTCCCTTGTTGGCGTTTGGTGCTGAGGAATGGCCTGCGTTTCGTGGATTGTCTGACTGTGGGGAATGGAGTTCTGCTGCAGCTCAAGGGCTATCGCGTTCTCTGGGAAATTCTTGACCTGCTTCTGGTACTCTACAAAAGTGCAGGTCTTGGTCGCGATCGCAATGATGTTCTTACCAATAAATATAGTGGAAACCCGGCTGTCTCGAAACAAGACCATGTTAATTGCCCGGATGAATATTGTGACGACGTTGATGGTTACCAGACTTAAAACAGGGTACAGCATCATCTTTTGAGGGGCTATATACTCACCTTGCATGCTGATCTCGCTGAGAGAAACACATGGCAGAATGAGCAAGAGGATATAGCAGTAGAAAAACATGAGGCCTTCTGCCCACATCGGAAGGCCAGACTTATGGGGCTCCCATAGATTGGCTTGGATGTCCAAAATATCCAGCAAGTCTAAGGCTACCCAGAAGAGGCGTCCTCGCAGGTCTTCCTTCTTCCTGAAAGTCCTAACATAGTCCATGCTGTCCAGGGCGATTAAGATGAGGTACAGGCCAGGCACGCAGATGGAGAGGAGTAATGTCAATGCCTTGCGCGCAACAGTGTCTGTGTTCTTCTTTTCTGCCTTATAGTTCTGAAATATAAAATAGAGCTTAATCTCGAGGACAAATATGTACAGGAACCAGAGGATCATGGCGTAGCCACGCTTGGCGGTCTTCACCTCAGCTCCAACCCAGACGGCTACGTACCGCAACACGATCAGGAAGCAGACGTCTCCGACCAGGACGATGATGCAGACGCCAATCTTCCGGGGCCCCTGGTTCTGCTCCACCAGGTAGGCATCCATGAAGGCCATGCTGCTCATGATGACGATGGTGGAGAGGCACACATGGCGCCTGTCTGGTGCTGGCAGCACCATGTCGGTCTGTCAAGGAGCTCACGCCGCCCCACTAGGGTCCCGGCAAACTAATCAACTAGACAGCTCAGCCAAGGCACTGCGGCTCCTACACGCTGGGATGGCTTGCATGAAGCCAATAGCTTCTGATTCCGTGCTCCGAAAGGGGTGGGGGGGGGGACGCGAGTATTTCTGGTCCTTCAAAGATTCAGCCACATTAAGGAGCAACTTCTACTTATCCGCAATCCTCCTGTGTGCAGTGTCTGCTTCTTCATTGAGGTGCTGCACACTTCAAAGGCAAAGCAGTGCACAAGTTGAGAGGGAAGAGGTAAACATATCACCAGGGCAACCGAGTACCCGTGAAAGCATTATACATCCGACCTGTGGACACAAGCTAAGATCAGCAACCTGGAATGTTTAATCCGGGAGATGGCGTGCCCGTTCAGTGCTGTGCGAGTGGAAGCAGCCTGAGATGCATTCTGCGTTGATCGATCATCAATTTGTAGGCTGGGTGTGCAGCGTTTGGGCCTTCCACTCTGCTGTCTGGCCATTGTGCCTTTGTGCCAATCACCATTCACCACTGGACCGAAGACCTCCTCCCTGAAATCTCGATCCTCCTTTCCTCTTCAAAGCCATCTCTGCACTGATCTGATACCATCGATGAGCTCTAAGAGAAATAGGGTTGGGGTGGAGAGAGAAAGGAGAGAGAGAGAGAGAGACGAGTCAGTGTCAAAAGATTGTATTAGCTCGTGCTCATGATGGTAGACTCATCTACTGCTAGTTCAGCAGAGAACCACAAAATGGCTAGGTACAGCCTTTACAAATAAAACACAGATTTAGATGTCCCTGGCCCTTGAGGTGACATCTAATCTTCTGTCATGCAGCCTGTGGAACGTGGAGCCGGTAAGATTTAAGAGGAGCTTTTAGAGTCTTACATACAGGATGGCCAAGGCAGTTCTACATCTGATGTGGCAGTGCTAGGATCCACTAATGTGAAGTGGTGGGAAATGTAGAATTATGCACAATTCAGAAGGACAAGGGTATCATTCATTCCCTCAACTGTTGCTTAAACACTTCAAAAGTGACCAATCAAATTTACAATCGGGAAGAATAAGAGATTGATGGCACACTCACATTCAGTTGGGACACAAAGACTGGTAACATTATTAACCTCTTGATGCAACAGAGTCACAGGCAAAGGCTGGAAAGGACTCGGAAACTGCCCTATATGAACCTGGGCTGAAAATAGGAGGATGGGTAGGGTATCACTTCGACTACTGGTTCTTGATCCAGTGTTAGGCTGTGTCACTTCATCTATCCCAAAAGACCCTATACATCCTCCAAGGTGTCATCTATTTACAGGGCTGTGGATAGTTTGGTCATGCAGTGCTGGGCAATGTCAGTGGATCATGATGAATGGACACTGTTATGACGGCATGCCCTGTGAGCATTTTCCTCACCAGCCTGGTATCAAAGAACATACACAGCATTCAGCACACCAGGCTCACACCCTTCAAAGTTTCCAAACGTTATCCTTTATAAATCTTTAATTGCTAAATGGAATACCATTTCCCTTAACCATTAAGTTTCCCAATATGATGAGGTTTCAGACCAGTACATTATCCTGCTGCTATTAGCACGGCTGCTGAATCATACTGTATTTGATCACTTGTGCATGTATCTTTATAATTCTAAAGCCACTGACAAACTACATACATTTTTGCCTGAGGAACTCTAGTGCAGCTCCTTACAGACTGAAACAGACACTGCAAAACAAACCTGAACAAGATAAACAGGTTGTTAGAGATCAGGAGCCAAGAAAGCAGGATAGAAATGGTTGCATTTATCTCACAACAAATTGTCTGAGGTCCAGGAACAAATAAGTGCAGTTAAATAAACATCCCATTCGTGATCCTCCACTGAAAACAGGTCACGAGATGACATTTGTCCAGCTTACTTCATCCATACCAAAAGGCCCTATATATCCTCCAAGGTGTCATCTGTTTACCTAATGATTAGGCTGGTTAGCTCCACAGCTTTCTACTGGAGACGACTCCATGTGCTGAGCACAAAAAAATCCAATTAACCAGAATAGAATAGACAGACATCATCAGTACTGAATCACAGAATCCCAATCCCTGGTATCACTTTTAAGGTTTCTTTCATTCCAAATTGACCCTCATGGCATTCGTTATTTCTAACAACGGTGAACAATGTCTGTGCCTAGTATGTGTTTACCTTCATTTGTCAATTGTTGGAAAAACCCATCTGGCGCACTAATGTCCTTTAGGGAAGGAATCTGCCATCCTCACCTGATCGGCCTGTATGTCAGCCCAGACCCACAGTAATGTTGTTGACTCTTAACTGCCTCCTTAGGGATGGGTAACAAATGCTACGACTGTAAGGAGGAGGTGAAGGTAGGGTGTAATAATTAGTCTCAGCACCTTTGGCAGGGGAGAGACAAAATCAGCTGAGGTCCCCAACCACTGCAGTTCCAGACATGGACAGAATTTGAACAGGTAATGTCAGGGGCACCTTCAACCATGCCCTCTTCTCTTCTAGAAGGGACCACTCTCATCACAACCAGGTACACTCCTCAACTATTCCCAGAAATCCCTTCCCACGGTACATTTCTGCAAGAATGCAGAAGATGCAGCACCTGTTCTTTTCCCTTCACTCTGCTTACTGTTTATTCATTCACAGGGTGTGAGCATCGCTGGCTAGGCCAGCATTTATTACCCATCCCTAACTGCCCAGACAGCAGTTAAGAGTCAACAACATTACTGTGGGTCTGGGCTCACATACAGGCCGATCAGGTGAGGATGGCAGTTTCCTTCCCTAAAGGGCATTAGTGAGCCAGATGGGTTTTTCCAACAATCGACAATGGTCATCATTAGACTCTTAATTCCAGATTTTTTTGAATTGAATTCAAATTTCATCATTGGCTGTGGCAGGATTCAAACCCGGGTTCCCAGAACATTACTGTCCATCAGAATTACCACTAACCCCTCGCCTCCTCCTATGATCTTATTAAATGGATGCCCTGTAGTCTGTATTTGGAATAAAGAGGAAGAATGTCCCTGTGTTCTTCTGTGCCCCTCTACTGCAACAGCTGGTGCTGCTCTATCTGACCTTATGTCCTCCTCCCATTTCTCATCTGGACCAACAGGAGGGACTAGCTAGATACCCATGTAGCATAGCATGTAACCGAGTTGGACCAAACTGCTATAATGCCTGAGAGGAATGAAACTGGATGGATCACATGGCATTGACCTAAACATTGGAAGCAACAGCAGCCAAGCCTGCCCTGCCGATTGTTACAATATCCTCCCTGCCAAAATTATGAGAGCTGGCCCATTGCCTAGTCAAGCCTGATACAGTGCTTCTCATGGAACCATACCTTAAAATGTTTCAGACATCATCACCATTCTTGGTATGTTCTGTCTCACCAGCAAGACAGTGCCCGCGGAGGTAGAGGCACAGAGGGATGCAATTGTGAGCGAATTGTCCTGGCAGCCCTCAATATTGACTCTGGACTCCATGACATTCCATGGCATGAAGTCAAACATGGACAAGGAACCTTCCTGCTGATTGCCACGTACGACCCCTCCTCAGTGAATGAATCAGTATTCCTCCATGTTGACCACCAATAAAGGACCGAGGGCGACAATGTAAAGAGGGTGTAAAGAGGGTACTCTGGGTGGGGGACTTCAGTGTCAATCACCAAGAATGGCTCAGTCACACCATTACTGATGATCTGGCCAAGTCCCAGAGGATGTAATGGCTAGACTGGGTCAGTGATAAATGTGAGAGAGAGCCAAGACAGAAAAACCCATTTACCCTCATCCATACTAACCTAGCTGTCAATCCATGACAGTATGGGTAGTAGCAACCACTGCACAGTCCTTGTGGAGACAAAGTCATGCCTTCGGTCTGAAGATACCCTTCACTGTGTTGTGTAATACGGCCACCATGTTAAATGAGAGACCTTTCAAACAAATTTAGCCCCTCAGAACCAAACATCTGTAAGATGCTGTGGGCCATCAACAGCAGCAGAATAATATTCAACCAAAATCAGCGACCCCTACAAATACCAATACCGTTAACAGGGTGATCAACTCTGGTTCAATGAAGGGTGCAGGATCACATACTAGGAGCCAGCACAAGGAATAGATAAAATTTGAGATGTCACTCTGATGAAGCTGTGATATAGGACTACATACGGAGAGTGAGGGGCTGGAGAGAAAAATCCACATTGTATTTTTTCAGCTACGGACACACTGCCACACCCCAGATACCTCTGCATCTGGCTGTCTCTTTAATTGTGCCAGGGTCCTCCCACAACAAATTCTAATCCAGCCTGTAAATCCAATGACGTTTTGAAGACTCAGATTCCTGAAGCCAGGAAACCTTCTTGCCTGACCCCGAAACGAACGTCCATGAACTGGAGATGCTGTCGTGCTAGATCTGCGAGTGAAAACTGCACTCCCTCACCCCACCATCCACACTGTTTACAGTAACGTTTCTCATACCTGACTTTAAAAAAAGATGCACATCCTCAGTTATCCAAATACCGGAAATCTGGATTAAAAACCAAAAGAACTGCAGATGCTGTAAATCAGGAACAAGAACAAAGTTGCTGGAAAAGCTCAGCAGGTCTGGCAGCATCTGTGGAGGAGAAAACAGAGTTAACGTTTCGGGTCGGTGACCCTTCCTCAGAACTGATGGTGGCTGGGAATTGGATTGTTTGGGCTCCAATCAATTGGGTAACAAAAAGTTTGGGCACTCTCTGATGCACATAAGAAGGCATGGTTTTGGCAGATGGGCATGTCTGATTGGCCAGCGGTGACGTATGACAGCAGAGTTGTTTGCATGCGTTGAAACCTTCAGGAGTCAATCCAAAAAAGGTTGAATGCTTGGTTTCACTGTTTTTCTGTCAACAGTTTCCAATTTGAAGACTTGGGATTCTCCCCCCAGCTGGAGACAGAAGACAGATTAGACCTACCTCATGGCGGTGGCGGGGGGGGTGAGGGTACTCAACAAAACAACCTTTCTTTCTGTATTTTCCTGGAAAATACATTTCTTGCATTTGTATGGCATCTATCACAACCTCAAGACATGCCGATTTCTTTGCTATACTTTCCTTCTTGCTTATTTACTCAATTCCCTTTTGAAAGTTACTCATCCATTGCCCTTTCAGGCAGCACATTCCCGATTTTAACAAACCATTGCATTTTTTATAAAAAATGCCCCAATTTCCTCTCTGCCTCTTTGGCCAATTATCACAGACTTGTGTGTTCTCCGGCTTATCTAGTCTGCTGTCAGAAGAACTAGTTCCTCCCCGTCTACTCTATCAAAGCCTCATAATTCTGAACATCTCCACTCAATCCCTACTGAACCCTCTCACTCTGAACAGAACAGTCCCAACTTCCCAATTCTGTTTTCAAAGGAAGACGCTCTGTGTAGTTACAGAGATACACAGAAAGGTAGCCTCGGTCCTGCAATGTCTTCACGTAGGCCTCATTAGTGACAGAATCTTAAAGATCTGCGACCTGTAGGAGCTACAATCAACTCTAACTGATGATTAATGATTGCCTAATACCGCTATTCCCGTGGTCCTTTTCTGATAGCAGCTTAATTCAGTTAAGCTATTGAACCAGAATTGTTTCTCAAGACAAAAGAACACATTAGTACAAAGACAGCTGAGTAAGATCTGCGGATATTTGGACCAAGATGCCATATTTCCTTGTGTAGGAAGTAAAGCTGCCTGCTTTTCACGTTGTTGCCTGTTTGATGTATTTTTTCAGCTGGCAAATGAGCATCCCCTGTTAAAGTCCCTGATGAGACACAGTAACTTGCTGCTGGGAAAATTGTGGCACAGGAAGTTTGAAAATAAGGCAGGGATATCTTTGTGCTGTATTTTTGCAAACCCCCTCTTCCAAGATTTGGTCTAATCAGTCCCCCAATGGCCTGCAGCTCAAGCAGTGGGGTTTTTTTGAGGCATATTTCAACAATGAGGAGGCAATGGCCCAGTGGTATTATCGCTGGACCGTTAATCCAGAGACCCAGGTAATGTTCTGAGGATTCAGGTTCAAATCCCACCATAGTGGATAGCAGAACTTGAAATGAATAAAAATTGGGAATTAAGTGTTTAATGATGACAACTGTCATGAAAAATCCATCTGGTTCACTAATGTCCCTTAGGGAAGTAAATTGCCATCCTCACCTGGTTCTAGCCAATATGTAACTGTAGACCCACAGCAATGGGTCTACTATCTGCAATGGGTTACTATCCAGTAATGTGCACATCCTGTCAAAGAATATTTTAAAGGTGAGGGGAGAAATATTTAAAAAACAAAATTGGGGCAACTTTTATTTTTAACAGAGAGAGTGATTTGTGCGCAGAATGAACTTCCAGGGGAAATGGTGGATGTAGATAGTTACAATGTTTAAAAGACAAGTGGATAAATATATGGATAAGAAAGGTCTGGAGGGATATTGGTCAAGGACAGGAAGGTGGCACAAGTTCTGTTTGAGATTATGGCCAGCATGGGCTGGTTGGACTGAAGGGTCTGTTTCCATGCTGTATGATTCTATGACGCTACGGTAAAGGAGTAGGTAGCATAGATAGATAGAAACTCTCATCTCTGATGGCAGATTGCAGAAAAGAGAGTACAACGTGGAGATATGCCACTCTGCAGTGATGTTCACTTAGTGAAAATCTGGAAAACCTACCTTTAAGAAAACTTTTGAGGCCAAGCATCAATTGAAAATTTCCAATCTGAGTTCAAGTAGATTGTTAATAACGAAATAAATTAAGGGCAATGGAACCCAGGGGCTAAGACAGTGTTAAGATATAAATTGGCCGTAATCTGACTGTGTGAGATAGCAGGCTTGATGGGAAAGCCTCAGCAGGCCTACTTATTACTGGGGGGAACGGGGCTCTTCTCCAGCCTCTTGGGCTTGGGTTAAAGAGGCAGGAGCTGCAGATATCTGAAGGAATGTGTGGACCACTTTGCCAATGAGTTCCCAACTCTGACTGCTTTAGGGTGAGGCTTTATGCATTGTCAGGAGCCCGTTGTCAAAATTCATTGTAGCAGTGGGCCGGAAATCAGTCAAAAATCCTTCAAGTAGCTTACTGCAGAGAACAGAGAGGTAGAAAGAGAGCGCGTGTGTGTTTGTTGCTGCTGCAGAACTGCTGGTTTCTCTTCTGAGCTGTCAAAACTTCACTCGGTCTTTTTCTTCCGCAGCCTGAGTTGGTTACCTATCTAACAACCACACACATGGTTGCTAGCAGGCAGAGTACCTTTGTCATTATTAATTGGTCCCTGGCACACAGCTCTCGTTGTTAACAGCCCCTTGGCTCCATTTTGGCTGCACACTGTTGGAGCTAAACAGCTACACAAATAAAAAAGCATTCGCAACAGGCATCAAATTCCTTACTTTTGAAACATATGGCAACCTTTGCGAATCCGTGGGTTCCAGAACAGTTCTTTTCCATCTAGGCCCACACATTTCAAAAGCTCCGAATCAAAAGGCACCTGCAAATTGGGAGAAGGCGGTGGCACTGTAGCAGTTCCATTGGGCTAGTAATCCAGAATGAAATCTTCGGGCCACCATGGCAGCTGGTAACGTTTGAATCAAATTTATAAAAAATTGTTAATCATCATCGTTCATCATGACGACCCATCCAGTTTGTGTGCTTAGGGAAGGAAATCTGCATTCCATCCCTGGGTCTGGCCCCCATGCGACTTCAGACCCACGGCAATGTGATTGACTGTTAAATGCCCTCAGCTCTACTTGAGGCAGGCAGGAAATAGCCAATCACATCCGCAATTCATGAATAGATAACAGTAAGAAATTTCAGCGGCCGGGAAGTTCTGCCTAAAGCTGCAATGAAAGGACAGTTTCCCTTCACGGCATTCTGTTTAATTAACTGTAATATGCATCGACTCCCAGGAGCAGAGTAGCCAGGTTCAGATGCAGGAATAACAAGGTGTACAGTTGGATGAACACAGCAGGCCAAGCAGCATCAGAGGAGCAGTTCGGCTGA
The DNA here is from genome assembly GCF_030684315.1 of Stegostoma tigrinum. Classification (NCBI taxonomy): domain Eukaryota; kingdom Metazoa; phylum Chordata; class Chondrichthyes; order Orectolobiformes; family Stegostomatidae; genus Stegostoma; species Stegostoma tigrinum. The sequence continues at coordinate 78,080,241 of NC_081363.1, read as the reverse complement.
CGTTTTGAGCTTAGACCCTTCTTCAGAAATGATTTCGGATTTTCTGAAGAAAGGTCTGGGCCCGAAACATCAGCCTTCCTGCTCCTCTGATGCTGCTTGGCCTGCTGTGTTCATCCAGCTCTACACCTTGTTATCTCAGATTCTCCAGAGTCTGCAGTTCCAGCTGTCAGGAATTATTGTCATTGCTTATTCTGTTTGCCTGGAGTGAGTTTTGTTCTAGCAAACTGTTCATTTGGCATGTTGCAACGAAGGAATGCAACAAGCAGGTGCCAGAGAAGGGGCAGCAATGTCAACTGAATAAGTCAAGTCTGAAAGTAGTCCATTTTTGTTGGATAAGATTATTATGGAATACGGAGTTAAGGTGAGTGAACAGTGACGAGGTCTACAATAGCCATGAGCTAACTGAATGGCAGGGCAGCACTGGAGGGTTGAATCACTTGACCTGTATCGTTCCTGACTTGAAAATAGTTGACGCTGACACGGCAGGTCAATTTGAACTTGTTCCTGGGCTGGCACGGTGGGCACACAGAGGAGAGTTGAGAGGGCACGTTGCTCCGGCAAGTCAGAAAGACTGCAATGCTCGTAATGTTGAATGGGTTGGCTTCATTCTAACACCTGGTTTGATTTGATTTATTACTGTCACATGCACCTAGGTACAGTGAAGTAGTTTGTTTTGCGTGCATTACAGGCTGATCATAACATACAAAGATCACAGGGTGACGGAAAAAAAAACTTTAATATAAAGTTACGGCTGCAAAGAACGGTGCACAAGAGTGAAGATCAACATTAGGTTTGACATTAGTCACAGCAGGCAAGAAGCTGTCATGAACATGTTGGTATGTGTGTTTAAGAATTTGTATCTTCTGACTGACAGAAGAGATTATAGCCATGGTGGGAGGGCTCTGTGATGATGTTGTCTGCCTTTCTGAGGCAGCGAGAAGTGTGGATGGAGTCCATGGATGGAAGGTTGGCTTGTGTAATGGACTGCGCTGCGTCACAACTCTCTGATTTCTTACGGTCCTGGGCACAGCAGTTGCCATTCCAAGCCGTGATGCATCTGGATAGAATGCTTTCTATGGTGCATCTGTAAACGTTGGTGAAAGTCCTTACCAAAAACCAGCGCCATGCGAAGGAACTGTGACAAGGACAGGGGGTAGGGGTCAGTGATTAGGCGGGGTTTCTTCCCAGCCTCACGGGGAATTGAACATGGTACTTACCTTGGCCAGTTTGAACCACGTCATACCTAGTTTTCCAGCAAGCCGGCATATTAACACCTCCCCTGACCTGCCGGGCACATGACAGAAATCTATCCTCTCCGTGCCCAATGTATTCCCCTGGTCAACACCAACCCTCTCTACAAGGGCAAAATACTACAGATGCTGGAAATCTGAGGTAAGAGCAGAAATTTTGTGGATCAGGCTGCGTCTGCAAAGGGAGAATCAGACTGGTGACCTTTCATCAGAACTTAGAGGTGTGTTAGGATTCGAATGAGTGGTGCTGTGGAAAGGAACATTAGAAAAAGTTTGTGATCGGATGGAAGGTGGGAGAAGTACGATGGCAAACATGGTGCTCATACAGGGCCAGCTGAATGGTAATGGGAAAAATTCAAGTGGTGATCGAGGTGGTGTGAATGGCAAATAACTACTTCTGGAAGCAAAAGCGCGAGAAATACCAAAGAAGGCCTGCAAAGTAATAGACAGAAGCAAAATGGAGGTGAAGATTACCAACTGTGACTGTTCAACCCAATACCGAGATCGAAAGGTTTGAAGTTGCAAATCAAAATTTGAGGTGTCGTTGCTTGAGCTTTGTTGAAACTCAGCAGGGTGTCAAAGGAAGAGAAATCAGCAAGGTCAGGAACTAAACTAAGCGTGGAGCAGGATGAACACACCAGGCCAAGCAGCACATTCGGAGCAGGAAAGCTGACATTTCGGGCCTTCGTCAGAAATGGGGGAGGGGAAGAGGGTTCTGAAATAAATAGGGAGAGAGGGGGAGGTGGATCGAAGATGGATAGAGGAGAAGATAGGTGGAGAGGAGACAGACAAGTTAAAGAGAGCTTGTAGAGGTGAGTATAGGTGGGGAGGTAGGGAGGGGATAGGTCAGTCCAAGGAGGATGGACAGGTCAAGGGGTCGGGATGAGGTTAGGTAGGAAATGGAGGTGCGGCTTGAGGTGGGAGGAGGGGACAGGGGAGACGAAGAATAGGTTAGGGAGGCGGGGATGAGTTGGTCTGGTTTTGGGATGTGCAAGGGGTTGGGGAGATTTTGAAGATGCTGTTTGGCCTGCTGTGTTCATCCATCTCCACACCTTGTTATCTCGGATTCCCCAGCATCTGCAGTTCCCATTAGCTCAGGAATTAAACTGACAGGCAATCGGGTAAATGGAGGCATTGAGCAAAGTTGCCACCCTATCTACCTTCTGTGGTAACACCAGCAATAACTACTGGCCTAGCCAGAGATGCCCACATCCTGAGGCTTAGAAAAAATAAGAAATAGGAACGGAAGGAGGCTATGTGGCCCCTTGGGCCTTGGCAGGGGCATATGGGGCATGCAGTAATGTGGCCCTGTGGTTAGCACTGCTGCCTGGGACCCAGGTTCGATTCCACCTTCAGGCAACTGTACAAACCCCATACAGACATTCTCCCCATGTCTGCGTGAGTTTCCTGTGGGTGCTCTGGTTTCCACCCACAGTCCAAAGATGTGCAGGTTAGGTGGTCTGGCCATGGGAAATGCAGGGATAGGGTAAGGGGTGGTGGGTCTGGGTGGATGCCCTTTGGAGGGTCACTGTGGATGCAATGGGCCAAACGGCCTCACTCCACATTGTAAGGATTCTATGATTCAAGCCTGCTCATTCATTCAATAGGATCATAGCTGATTTGATATTCCTCACATCCTTTCCCTGGAATCCTGGATTCCAATACTGATCAAGGATCTATCTCAGCCTTTAGTATACATAAAAGATTCCTCCAGATTTTTTTAAACAGGATTTCTTACATTGTGTACCAGAGAACTTGTCCATCTTTCAAGCCAGTGGGCCACCTTTGGGCACTTGAGATAATAAGTTCTGCAGATGCTGGAGAATCCGAGATAACAAGGTGTAGAGCTGGATGTACACAGCAGGCCAAGCAGCATCTTAGGAGCAGGAAAGCTGACATTTCGGGGGTCTAGGCCCGAAACATCAGCTTTCCTGCTCCTAAGATGCTGCTTGGCCTGCTGTGTTCATCCAGCTCTACACCTTGTTATCACCCTTGGGCACTGCTTTGTGCCAGACAGTTCCACAGCGCCTCTCCATACCTTCAGCAAAAGTGGATGCTCACAGATAATCCGGGTGTTTTGTGTGGGAACATGTCTGTTTAACAGCTCACGATTGGGAATTTAGCTAGAAGTGGACAGCAACCATCTGCACTAAATGGCAGCTGCTGGAGACTAACTGCCCACTGCGTGGCACTCAATGTGATGAGTACATTAAGGGTTCACACACAGCTTGCAGTAGACATCAATAACAACAATTGCTGAGCTCCCTGTTTCCTGATAAGCGAGGTTTGCTGGCAGGAAATTAGCCCTTCGTGGACATTGCACCTTGTAAGAAGCACCAATTGATATTAATATGTATACACTGTACTACATTTAAATGTTAAAGCTAATTCTTTGAAAACCTAACAGAGTGAAGGGATGGGGGTGACTTGGGGAAGCAGTTTGCAGTCAGCAGAAATTCAATAGTTCATAACACATGCATACTCACTATCTAACAGTAATTGCAACAGCACATTCTAGAGGAAGGATTTATGCAGCAGGAGATTGTGGCAGTGTTAACATCACTGGGTTAGTAATCTAGAGACTCAGACTAATGCTGTACACGCTTGGTTTCAAATCACCACGATAGCTTGTGGAGTTTAAATCCAGTTTATAAAAACTGGAATTGAAAACTAGTCTCAGTTACTGTGACCATAAAATGATCACTGTTTATTCTTGTGGGATTATAAAGCCCGTGCGGTTCACTGTCAGTGTTGTCAGGGAAGGAAATCTATCATCCTTACCTGGTCTGGCTGACATGTCAGTCCAAACCCACTGCAATGTTACCCTGACTGATGATGGACAATTAAACAATGAGTTAGAGAAGGAGGCCCCACAAATATCCCCATTTTCAACGATGGGAGAGACCAACACTTCACTGCGAAATATAAGGCTGAAGCATTCTCAGCAATTTTCAGCCCAAAGTGCTCAGCAGATGATCCATCTTGGCCTCTTCCTGTGGTCCCCAGCAATACATGCCAATCCTCAGCGAACTGGATCCGTTCCATGCAAGGTGCTCAAATAATAAGAACTGCTGACATTGGAGTCAGAGATAACACAGTACGGAGCCGGAGGAACACAGCAGGCCAGGCAGGGCTGTAGTACCTGGTTTGCTTCAGTATATGGTCGAGCAGTTCCAGGGCCAAAGAATGACCAGTGGGTTGCAGTGGGAGAGAGATTCCCTGACGTCTTTCTTTTCAGAGGAGGAAGATTTGAAAGGGACCTGGGGGGGCAGCTTTGACACAGAGGGCGGTTCATCTGTGGAATGAGCTGCCAGAGGAAGTAGTAGATGCAGATACAATTACAATGTTTATAAGACATTTGGACGGGTATGAGAGACAATAGGAACTGCAGATGCTGGAGAATCTGAGATAACAAAGTGTGGAGCTGGATGAACACAGCAGGCCAAGCAGCATCTCAGGAGCACAAAAGCTGACGTTTCGGCCCTAGACCCTTCATCAGATATGGGGGAGGGGAAGAGGGTTCTGAAATAAATAGGGAGAGAGGGGTTGGTGGATTGAAGGTGGATAGAGGAGAAGACAGGTGGAGAGGAGACAGACAAGTTAAAGAGGCGGGGATGGAGCCAGTAAAGGTGAGTGTAGTTGGGGGGGTTAGGAAGGAGATAAGTCAGTCCAGGGAGCATGGACAGGTCAAGGGGGCGGGATGAGGTTAGTAGGTAGGAAATGGGGGTGCAGCTTGAGGTGGGAGGAGGGGATAGGTGAGAGGAAGAACAGGTTAGGAAGGCAGGGACGAGCTAGGCTAGTTTTGGGATGCGGTGGGGGGGAGGGGAGATTTTGAAGCTTGTGAAATCCACATTGATGCCATTGGGCTGCAGTGTTCCCAAGTGGAATATGAGTTGCTGTTCCTACAACCTTCGGGTGGCGTCATTGTGGCACCACTGAGGCCCAGGATGGACATATCATCTAAGGAACGGGAGGGGGAGTTGAAATGGTTTGCGACTGGGAAGTACAGTTGCTTATTGTGAACCGAGCGTAGGTGTTCTGCAAAGCGGTCCCCAAACCTCCGCTTGGTTTCCCCAATGTAGAAGAGGCCACAACGGGAACAGTATACCACACTGGCAGATGTGCAGGTGAACATCTGCTTGATGTGGAATGTCTTCTTGGGGCCTGGGATGGGGGTGAGCGAGGAGGTGTGGGGGCAAGTGTAGCAATTCCTGCGGTTGCAGGGATAAGTGTCGGGTGTGGTGGGGCTGGAGGGGAGTGTGGAGCAGACAAGGCAGTCCCAGAGAGAGTGGTCCTTCCAGAAAGCAGACAAGGGTGGGGAGGGAAAAATGTCTTTGGTGGTGGGGTCGGATTGCAGATGACAGAAGTGTCGGAGGATGATACGTTGGATCTGGAAGTTGATGGGGTAGTATGTGAGGAGGAGGGGGATTCTCTTTGGTTGTTATTGCGGGGATGGGGTGTGAGGGATGAGTTGCGGAAAATGCGGGAGACATGGTCAAGGGTATATGAGTAGAAAGGTTTCAAGTGATATGGGCCAAATACAGACAAATGGGACTGGTTTGGGAAACTTGGGTCGGCATGGATGAGATGGACTGAAGGGTCTGTTTCCATGCTGTATGACTCTATGTGGTTGGTTCTTAACTGCCCTCTGAAATGATGTAAGAAGCTACTCATTTCAGGGTTGGGTGGGACAACAATTGCTAGCATTGCCTATGACACCTACATCCCACGAGAAAATAAAGGGGAAAGAAAACACAGTTAGAGCACAGACTGCTAGAAAGCATTATTTTTCATCGTGCGTGCTACATAATGAAAAGGATTGGATTTACAGAACATCTCTCAAGGCTTCAGGGTATCCCATGTACTCCTCAGTTAATGAATACTTTTGAAATGCAATCATTGATGCAACAAAGGTCAATTCACTGCAGTTTGACCGATCATAGAGCTGCTCTCTCATTAGACAGGAATAGCCGGTGGTAGTTTAATGTGAGGGTCATTCTGCCTTAGGCAAGGTGAGAGATTGCGGAGGAGGATCTTTCATGTTAATCTCAGCTGGTGCAGAGATTGAACCCAAGCTGTTGGCATCACTCTGCATCACAAACTAGCTGTTCCAACCCAAAAGTGTCCAGAGCATGCGAACGGCAATTTGCACACAGCAAGATCCCATAATGTCAAACTGATTACAGCCCGATCAGGTTTTGTTTTGGTGAAGCTCATTGAAGGATAAATATTGGCTGAGTCACATAGAACATACATAGAACATTACAGCACAGTACAGGCCCTTTGGCCCTCAATGTTGTGCCGACCTGTCATACCGATCTCAAGCCCATCTAACCTACACTATTCCATGTACATCCGTATGCTTGTCCAATGACGACTTAAATGTACCTAAAGTTGGCGAATCTACTACCGTTGCAGGCAAAGCGTTCCATTCCCTTACTACTCTCTGAGTAAAGAAACTACCTCTGACATCTGTCCTATATCTTTCACTCCTCAATTTAAAGCTATGCCCCCTCGTGCTCGCCGTCACCATCCTAGGAAAAAGGCTCTCCCTATCCACCCTATCTAACCCTCTGATTATTTTATATGTTTCAATTAAGTCACCTTTCAACCTTCTTCTCTCTAATGAAAACAGCCTCAAGTCCCTCAGCCTTTCCTCGTAAGACCTTCCCTCCATACCAGGCAGCATCCTAGTAAATCTCCTCTGCACCCTTTCCAAAGCTTCCACATCCTTCTTATAATGCGGTGACCAGAACTGTACACAATACTCCAAGTGCAGCCGCACCAGAGTTTTGTACAGTTTCACCATAACCTCTTGGTTCCGGAACTCGATCCCTCTATTAATAAAAGCTAAAACACTGTATGTCTTCTTAACAGCCCTGTCAACCTGGGTGGCAACTTTCAAGGATCTGTGTACATGGACACCGAGATCTCTGTGCTCATCTACACTGCTAAGAATTTTACCATTAGCCCTGTACTTTGCCTTCCGGTTACTCCTACCAAAGTGCATCACCTCACACTTGTCCACATTAACCTCCATTTGCCACCTCTCAGCCCAGCTCTGCAGCTTACCTATGTCTCTCTGCAACCTACAGCATCCTTCGTCACTATCCACAACTTCACCGACCTTAGTGTCGTCTGCAAATTTACTAACCCATCCTTCTACGCCCTCATCCAGGTCATTTATAAAAATGACAAACAGCAGTGGACCCAACACCGACCCTTGCGGTACACCACTAGTAACTGGTCTCCAGGATGAACATTTCCCATCAACTACCACCCTCTGTCTTCTTTCAGCAAGCCAATTTCCAATCCAAACTGCTATACCACCCACAATTCCATTCCTCCGCATTTTGTACAATAGCCTACTGTGGGGAACCTTATCGAACGCCTTGCTGAAATCCATATACACCACATCAACCGGTTTACTCTCATCTACCTGTTTGGTCACCTTCTTAAAGAACTCAATAAGCTTTGTGAGGCATGACCTTCCCTTCACAAAACCGTGCTGACTATCCCTAATCAATTTATTCTTTTCTAGATGATTATAAATCCTATCCCTTTTAACCTTTTCCAACACCTTACCAACAACTGAGGTGAGGCTCACTGGTCTATAATGACCAGGGTTGTCTCTACTCCCGTTCTTGAACAGGGGAACCACATTTGCTATCCTCCAGTCATCTGGCACTATTCCTGTAGACAATGACGAGTTAAAGATCAATGCCAAAGGCTTGGCAATCTCCTCCCTGGCTTCCCAGAGGATCCGAGGATAAATCCCATCCGGCCCAGGGGACTTATCTATCTTCACCTTCTGAAGGATTTCTAATACCTCTTCCATGTGAACCTCAATCCCACCTAGTCTAGTAGCCTGTATCTCAGTATTCTCCTCGACAACATTGTCGTTTTCTAGAGTGAATACTGTCACGAGGAAGAACCTCCCTTCTCTTCTTCAGAGTACAGCTCCTGGATTCTTTCTGTTACCTGGGAGAGCCCACAGGACTGAAATTCAACATTTCATTCCGAAAGTCTGCTACTCTGAGTGTGCACTGCTCTCTCAGCACATGCAAACTGGAATGGCCACCTCGCTTCTGAACTGAGGGCTCTGGAGTGAGACTCGAACTCAGCCATCAGACTCAGAGGTGAGAGGGCTTCCTATTGAACTGTGGCTGGCAAATCTATTGGCACCTTTTTGCCTGAATGACAATCCAACAAACGTCATGGCCAAAAGGAGTTGGCATGAAACATGGCATACGTCTGCCTTTCCCTGTGAAATCTGTGCAGAATTACATGAGGTTGCAATCCCAGTGAACAAATTAAGTTGTCCTCACTATGCAAGGAATCACCATGTCTTTATGTGGTATCATTCTAGTGCACCATCCGTGGAGTCTCGCTAAGAACAAGGAATTCTCCCAGCACCCTCGCCAATATTTGCCATTCAACACACAGCTTCAAATACAGATTAAGTAGTCGTTTTTGCATTTGCTGATGTAGGGATTTTGCTGCGAGGAAATTGGCTGGTCTGACAGCCAGCAAACCAAAGTTGACATTTTGTTGGGAATATATGGGTGTTCTCAGAATGTGATTTTTGACTCGCGTTCCTTCTGTTTATTACATCCTCATTACTTTCAACTCCTGTCCTCGTGTATTTATTATCTATTTGGTTCATTTTTTTAAAGAAATTTAATCAGTATCAATGAGGCAGCCTTGGTGAGCTTGCAGTGAGGATTTATAAACAGCAGTAAATATGAGGTGCTAGCACTGAACAGATTCATTGCTCTCTATGATTCAAATCATGGATTCAGAGCTAGGTTACACACAGGGTGATGTTTTTATGTTGCTCCTTAATTATGTTGCTTTTTCCCACTGTTACTCTGAGAATGAGAAAACGTGCTGTTAAAAGCTGGTCTCATTTCTGTTCAATAATAAAAATAAAGCCCCATGGTGTAGATGTCGTTCGGTGCAGTAAAAATGTGGCGCTTGTCTCTTCATCCCTCTAGACCCTGAGCTTAGGCGATTCTTCTCCAAACTCTTTTCATCCCTTGTATACTTTCACAACGACCCATGACTGCATCAATAGACAATAGGTGCTGGAGTAGGCCATTCGGTTCTTTGAGCCAGCACCACCATTCATTATGATCATGGCTGATCATCCACAATCAGTATCCTGTTCCTGCCTTATCTCCTTAACCCTTGATTCCACTATCTTTAAGAGTTCTATCCATCTCTTTCTTGAAAGTATCCAGAGACTTGGCCTCCACTGCCTTCTGGGGCAGAGCATTCCATATATCCACCACTCTCTGGGTGAGGAAGATTCTCCTCAACTCTGTTCTAAATGGCCTACCCCTTATTTTGAAACGGTGTCCTCTGGTTCTGGACTCACTCATCATACTTCCTGTCTCCAGAGTGTCCAATCCCTTAACAATCTTATAGGTCTCAATCAGATCCCCTCTCATCCTTCTGAACTCAAGCGTATACAAGCCCAGTCGCTCCAGTCTTTCAGCATATGATAGTCCCGCCACTCCGGGAACTGACCTCGTGAACCTACGCTGCACTCCCTCAATAGCAAGAATGTCCTTCCTCAAACTGGGAGACCAAAACTGCACACAATACTCCAGGTGCGGTCTCACCAGGGCCCTGTACAGCTGCAGAAGGACCTCTTTGCTCCTATACTCAATTCCGCTTGTTATGAAGGCCAGCATGCTATTAGCTTTCTTCACTGCCTGCTGTACCTGCATGCTTGCTTTCATTGACTGATGTACAAGAACACCCAGATCTCCTTGTACTTCCCCTTTACCTAACTTGACTCCATTGAGATAGTAATTTACCTTCCTGTTCTTGCCACCAAAGTGGATAACCTCACATTTATCCACATTAAACTGCATCTGCCATGCATCCGTCCACTCACCTAGCCTGTCCAAGTCACCCTGTATTCTCATAACATCTTCTTCACATTTCACCCTGCCACCCAGCTTTGTGTCATCAGCAAATTTGCTAATATTACTTCTAATGCTTTCATCTATATCATTAATGTATATTGTAAACATCCGTGGTCCCAGCACCGAACCTTATGGTACCCCACTGGTCACTGCCTGCCATTCCGAAAGGGACCCGTTTATCACTACTCTTTGCTTCTTGTCAGCCAGCCAATTTTCAATCCAAGTCAGTATTTTGCCCCCGATACCATGTGCCCTAATTTTGCTCACCAAATCTCCTAAGCGGGACTTTATCAAAGGCTTTCTTAAAATCCAGGTACACTACATCCACTGGTACTCCCTTGTCCATCTTCATAGATACATCCTCAAAAAATTCCAGAAGATTAGTCAAGCACGATTTCCCCTTCGTAAATCTATGCTGACTCTGACCTATCCTGTTACTGCTATCCAAATGAGTCGTAATTTCATCTTTTATAATTGACTCCAGCATCTTTCCCACCACTGACGTTAGGCTAACTGATCTACAATTTCCTGTTTTCTCTCTCCCTCCTTTCTTGAAAAGTGGGACAACTTTAGCAATCCGCAGGAACTGATCCTGAATCTATAGAACATTAGAAAATAATTACCAATGCGTCCACGGTTTCTGGAGCCACCTCCTTAAGTACTGTGGGATGTAGACCATCAGGTCCCAGGGACTTATCAGCCTTCAAACCCAACAGTCTATCCAACACCATTTCCTGCCTAATATAAATTCCCTTCAGTTCGTCCATTACCCTCGGTCCTTCAGCCACTACTGCATCTGGGAGATTGCTTGTGTCTTCCCTAGTGAAACATCCAGGGACGCTTTACCATGTTCAAGGTGCTGCGCGTTGTGTACCGTTACATCACCCTCAACTTGGATCCAGGTTTAGAGTTTGAGACAGTCATTTACTTCTAGTAAATGACTAATCTATTGCTGGAATGGTTCCTAGCACACAGAGGTGGGCACTGCAAAGCTGAATCATTTCAGAGTTAAAGATTTATACATATTGCAACTTGATGCCTCTGCATTGATATCAGACATTTCCATCCAGACTCCGATTACCGATATTCAAAGGTGAGATTGAGGAGATGGAGTGCAGAGGCCTGATGTGCTAAATTGCAAATACTGAGGCTTTGGAAACATTTATGCATCCAATCAGGAACTGATGAATACAGCGAGTACACTGAGAAAGCAGATAATAGGCCCTGGGGAGCTTTGGAAGCTATGGAGCATGTACACTGGAGAACATCAATATATAGCTCAAATAAGAGTGACAGCTGCACATTTTAGATTTGGTGAATGTAATGCAAGAAAGCACTTTAGCTGTTTACATAAAACACTGTGAATTAATGAATCATATGGACACTATATATCAGCTTAGACTGGAGTATACAGAGGAATCAAGCAATCATATCAGGTCGGGGCGTATCAGGGTGGCATGGTGGCTCAATAGTTAGCATTGCTACCTCACAGCAGCAGGGAACTGGGGTCTATTCCAGCCTTGGGCAACTGGCTGTGTGGAGTTTGCACATCCTTCCTGTGTCTGCGTAGGATTCCTCTGGGTGCTCCGGTTTCCTCCCTCAGTCTAAAGATGTGGAGTGAGGTGGATTGGCCATGCCAAATTGCAATGAGTGTCCAGGGATGTGCAAGTTAAGGTGGGGTTTCGTGGGATGTGTCTGAGTGGCATGCCCTGACGGTCAGCGTGGATACGTTGGGCCAAAGGGCCTGTTTCCACACTATAGGGAATCTAATCTAAAGATAGGATTTACAGAAGGGAATATATACTGGGAGACAATGGATAGAAGTAATTACTTTGGCCTTTTAAACCCATCAACGTTAAGTCAATATAGTTCACAGCAGCAATGTTTTGGGCCTGAGCATCTGAATTTCCTTCCTAAATTCGCTAGGTTTTTCTAATCCTTAAAGACCAACCGCCCCTCCCGACCCTTGATCCTGCATGTGAGGCTTCTTTATTCATCAATGTTCAGGTATATACATAACTTGCATTTTCCCACAAGTGTATACATAATAGCTTTAACCTAGTAAAGTGTCCCCAGACAATTTTTCAGGAACAAAAACAAAGTTGCTGGAAAAGCTCAGCAGGTCTGACAGCATCTGTGAAGGCGAAAACAGAGTTAACGTTTCAGGTCCGGTGACCCTTCCTTGGAACTGATGGTGGTTGGAAAAACGTCAGTTTATATGCAGAAAATAGGGAGGTGGGTGGTGTAGGGAGTAAATGATAGGATAGAGCTCAAAGAGAGTGAAAGACAGTTGGACAGACAAAGCAGTTGCTAATGATCAGGCTGGGAGGATAAATAGTTGTTAATGGGGACTGTTAGTGACTAACAACAGGGCATGTGTAATGGCAGGCTATGTGGTAACAAGGCCTGGTGTGTGGGGTAGGGGGCTGGGACATGGGAGAGTTTAGGCCCTAAAATGATTGAACTCAGTAATGAGTCCAGAGGGCTTTGTAGGGTCCCCAAGTGGAAAATGAGGTGTTGTTCCTTCAGCTTGCGTTGGGTTTCAGTGGAACACTGCAGCAAGCCGGAGGCAGAGACGTTGGCCAGGGAGCAGGGTGGTGTGTTAAAGTAGCAGGCAACAGGTAGTTCAGGGTCTTTATGGCGAGCAGAACATAGATGTTCTGCAAAGCGGTCGCCAAGTCTACGCTTTGTTTCCCCAATGTACAGGAGACCACGTTGTGAGCATTGAATGCAGCAGACTAGATTCTGGGAAGGGCAGGTGATGTGTTGCTTCACCTAGAAGGTATGTTTGGGCCCTTGGATTCTGGGGAGGGAGGAGGTAAATGGGCAGGTATTGTACCTTCACCAGCTACAGGGGAAGGTGCCATCGGGCTATGGGGAGATTTCAGAAATATTATCAAATATTACCGGCATTGTTTACTGCATTGTCTTGCAATGGCGGGTCACGCGCAACACATATTAAAACAGCCGGTATATAGATACATGCCTGTATATACAGTGTACACAGTACTGGAAACAGTAGCATACACAGGATATATGAGGTCACAGTATAGGAAATACATGAAGGAAAATAATGGTGTATATCAAGGCTTGCAAATTTTTAAATCCAGGCTCTGCCAATCTGAAAACTAATGAGATCAGCGACGACAGAATTTTCCATCCTGACCTTCCACTCCAAAATGAAATTCCAAAGGAATGCTGGTTTAGGAAAAACTGCTGGGGCACAGATTTTGAGAAATCAGACGCGAAAAGGCCAAACGATAAACCTGCAGTGACTTTTCTCTTGCAGAGAACCTCATTAAGGAGTGAGCAGTACAGTCAGTTAAACACAGCTCGAGCTGTGCTAATAAAGACAAGAAGCATGTACATCACCATATTACTTACAAAACAGAATGCATTACCTCCAATGTTTACGCTAGTGTTCTTTCTCTTCAGGAGATGTTAGTTGGAGGCTCCATCTGCCCTCTCAAGTGGGCACACAAATTTCCACAGCAACATGCAGAACAAACAGAGGGCTTGCAAAACAGTATCCTGGAAAATATGTATCCTTCCAACAACATTGCCGAGAAAACGATAATCTGGTCGTGATTTCATTCCCGTTGATGGGAACTTGACATGCCAAAGCAGATGCTTGCAGCACTTTTATAGTCGTTCATGGGATGAGGGCGTCGCTGGCTAGGCCAGCATTTATTAACCATTCCTAATTGCTCACAGGGCATTTGAGTCAACCACATCATTGTGTTTCTGGAGTCACATGTAGGCCAGACCCTCAAGAACATTAGTGAACCAGATGGGCTTTTCTGACAATGGAGCTGTGGTCATCATTCGTTTCTTAATTCCAAATTCTTAAACAAATTCAAATTCCGCCATCTGCAGGGGTGGGATTCAAACCCAGGTCCCAAGGACATTACCTGGGTCTCTGGATTGACTGTCCAGTAGTAATGCCCCCAGGCCATCGCAAAACTTGTCATCAGTGACTATACATCTAAAGTACTTCATTAGTTGTGAAGCACTTTGGAATACGCTAGATTTGTGAGTATAAATGGAAGCTGTTGTTGTAAAAAGTCTCTCTCCATAATGTCTATCCATCTTTCTATTTTAACATGGGTTACCTTGATCCCGTTATATTTTCGTTAGGGTTTTGCCATTCACGCAAGAGCTAGTGACTATGCAGTTTCTTGGTGCACCCAGCATTGGCGAGCAGATTGGTCAGTTTTCATTTGAATTGCTGTTTTTCCTCTAAATAACAGTTATCAATTTTCAAAATAAGTACGTTTAAGAATGGTTGCACCTCAAACTAACACAATTAGTTGCATCCATTTCATCCTGCGTCTTTTGGTACTTACATTAAAAAAAAGGTTTCATTTGAAGGACTCAGGCTTGGCAGGATTTCCAGAAAGGAATCTGGGCGTTAGCAGAATCTGATGGTTCCTTCTCATTTTGATGTCTTCTCGTTTCTTTTTATATCCTAAAGATTTTGAGGCGCGGGTCCTCAAAGCTCTCACTCCAGGCCGGCGGTGAATTTACATAAATATTTTACAAGATTCCTCACTGGTTGTGACTTCTGTAGGAAAGCTGAAGCAGCATATGTGTACAGGGAGTGTAAGAAGAACTGTCTGTTTTAGTTCTGGAGAATTTCTTTCTCAGCCGGTCACTTTCTGTAATACACATTCACTTTGAAACAAATCTTTCTGACCATTTTTTGACCCATTTTTCACTAAAAGGCTTGCATAACTCTGGAACTTGGTTCCTCAAAGGGCTTAAAGTCTACTGGAGTTTGTAAATACATTTTTGTGAAGTAAGCACTTCAAGGAGGAGAGAGCATAGGCAGTTAAATGGAGTTGAAATATGGGTCAGCCATTACTGAACTGATCGGACTCCAGTGACTGAGTGACCTACCATGTTCCTACGTTTCCTTAATTTTTTTTAAAATATAAAAGCCTATATCCATCAATCAGCTAACACCACAAATATGCAGTCGCCACAGAATATGATTTAAATCTTTCGAAGTGCAACAAAGAAACAGACATGTCAATGGAGAGCGACTTGACCAATCTACCAGCAACACAAATCAAAACTGAAAGGCAATTTTGGACAGTGGTGAAGATTTACCCGAAGTTGCCCTCAGACTTGGCAAATGGGGACGCAGTGTTTGGACGAAGTACGACAAACCAAATGGAACTGAGGAGTCGTCGTTGGGCTTGAAGTGTTAACCATGTTTCTCTCTGCACAGAGTGCTGCAGCCAGGCCTGCTGAGTTTCTGCAGCGTTTTCGGTTTCAGATTTCCAGCAGGGGCAGGCCTTCGTCTCAAACAGCAGGACAAGAAAGAGCTGCTACTGTTGATGCTCTGCCCAGGAAGGGATTGCAGAGCTCCTCACCAAATTGGGGAGCACAAAGCCGGCTTCAGTAAAAAAATTCACGGGCAGCCTCCAGGAGGCCCATGAACGAACATGACAACTTTTGCCCAGGATATTTGATTTACTGGAATTTGATTTTTTTTGCTTCCAACAATACCAATGAATCAGTCAACATCCAAAGACAGATTTTCTGCTTAACTGATTGACTTGTAGAACCACACTATGTACAAGTTGGCAAAACTATTGTTGCTCACATCAATGGCTGAATCATCCTCTTTTGTGGCTAAGATTTGTGGTGTCACTCTCCCCAGCCATTAACTGAGATGCAGCGTGAAAGATAAATGCTTCGTGACATTGATATTTAAATAAAAAACACAAGTAGTTAACATATGACACAACAGCAAAGAACAGCAACAGGGAAAACTGATCTCGTTCTAACTCGATTCTGAAATGTTGCTGTTCCCCCTTCTCCTAGCTTGTGCCCTCCTGTAATGAGGGCCTCGCCAGTTTCCTGATGTTTGAGATGTAATCTGATTGAGGTGTTGCAAATGCTGCAAGGATCCTGCAGGGTAATAGCTGAAAAACCTCTGCTGCAGGAATCGAGAACCGAGGAGCACAGGGTTGAATTAGTGCTAGTTGATTCAGAACTGAAATCCCACTAAGTATCCTAAATGTTATGGATGCTGGATCTCAACTGAAGAGAAGACTGAGACCGTGATAATGGGAACTGCAAATGCTGGAGAATCTAAGATAACAAAGTGTGGAACTGGATGAAGACAGCAGGCCAAGCAGCATCTCAGGAGCACAAAAGCTGATGTTTCGGGCCTAAACCCTTCATCAGCTCTCTGATGAAGGGTCTAGGCCCGAAACATCAGCTTTTGTGCTCCTGAGATGCTGCTTGGCCTGCTGCATTCATCCAGCTCCACACTTTGTTCTCTTAAATAGTCTAGTGGAACTGGTTTGCGTGGCTAAATGGTCTATTCCTGATCCTATTTTTCCTGAGCAACTACTGAGGTAAAAACTCAGCCATTACATAAACAAAGAGCTTTGAACGCTCTGTATGATAGTTTTCCACGGGTGCAGCCTCGCATTGACATTAACCTGCTGCACAATCTACAGGGGTGGTTTCTCAACAATGAGGACTGTCACAGTATTTTGAGCTGAATCACCCATTAACACAGCTATCCTGCCTATATAAGTAGCAGTGAGCAATGTACTGGCGAACTCCCTACCCCCCCTCCCTCCAGCGAGAGCCCCCAGGTCAGACACACCCCCCCACATCCTTCCCAAGCCAAAGGCACTGATAAATACTCCTCTTACATCCCCTCCCTCCTTGCCCACCAGAGATTAGGAGATCAAACCTCACTGAAGAAAGGAGGCTTCAATTCCTTTGGGCATCAGTGGGAAACCTGAGGTAAAAACCAGGCTGACCCACTCTACCAACCACTGCTCAATTCTGGTTTACACATTCAAGGGACTAAGCCCAGTTAAATGACAACACAGCCAAAAGATACCACTTGTGATATGGGATGGCTTCTCTACTTCCTAGTCATGCCAAATGCTCAGTTTTCCAAGTACCTCATTATTAATAAGCCAAGCTAACTTTAGAACTACTGGCATGAACAGCATTTGTCCCCCCTCTCTGTGTAAAATGTTTCATTCCTTTATCACAAAAACACAGGAAATCAGGAGGAGTAAGCCATTCGGCCCATCGAGTCTCTGCCATTTCACTTCATCATGGCTGACCTGGGGCATCAACTCCCTACTCCATGCCCCTTGATTCCCTGAGGGATTAAAACACTCTCCATCCCAGCTGAATCAACTCCCCGAAAGGCGGTATCCCATCACCAAGTCGCCCTTTATTTATATATGCCTTGTACATGATTAGACGAGATTCCCTGCAGTGTGGAAACAGACCCTTTGGCCCAACAAGGCCACTTTGCTCCTTGGAGCATCCCGCCCAGACCCATTCCCCTATAACCCAAACACCCCTGAACACTACGGACAATTTAGCATGGCCGATCCACCTAGCCTGCACATCTTTGGACTGTGGGAGGAAATCGGAGCACCTGGAGGAAACCCACGCAGACACAGGGAGAATGTGCAAACTCCACACAGACATCACCCGAGGCTGGAATCAAACCTGGGTCCCTGGCACTGTGAGGCTGCAGAGCTAACCATTGAGCCACCGTCCCACCCCTAAACATAGATCCCGTTAGCTCACAGCGAGCTCCTACATTGAGGAGAACCCCTGATACTCCCATTTATGTTTGTCAGCCAGGACCCCATGACTGTGCCAGATTCACAGTCTCAATCTGGGAACTCATACTCTAAGAGGTCCAACCAGGCTGACCTCGTTCCAATCACTACACTAATCTTGATCGTATTCAATGCTGGAGACTCCATAATCCTCTGGGACCGAAGAATTGCAAAGATTCACTACCCTTTGAGTGAAGAAATGTCTTCTCACCTCATCTCATTTCACTTGCATGCAATTTTCTGCTCCCACTGTAAAGGGAAGGCTCTCTGACCCTAGATTATCAGCCACTGAATCTATTAATATTTCTGTAAGCAAGGCAACGCAGGAAACAACCGCTATTGGTGCACTATCATGCTGTTGAGATTTACTAAGCCAGGTAGAACCTTTGGCTCTCTGAGAATGCTGCATTCTTCCAGCTCTAAATCACTCCAACACACTTTCATCGTCAAAGGCCGATTTTAGCTTCAGGGTCTGCTGACTATTCCATTCAGTTGGCATACATCAAGGGTAAACATTCACAGATCGTTGAGTTCTGAATTATTTTTCTGCTAAATTGTTATTTTTAACCCAGATTTATTTCACACCACAAATTCCATTTACCTTGTTTTTGATTACAACAGAGGCTCTGTGCCTCCATTATAAATTCTAATTCAATCCCTCTGCAGCCTCATATTTTCAATAACCTCCTTTGATCCCATGAGCTCCCTGCTCCACTAATTCTGATCCTTGTGCTTCCCCACTTCCCTCACCTCATCATTTGTAAACTTACCTTCAACAGTGACTTGGGGTCTGAAATCCCTTTTGTTACTCTCTCTGGTTCTCTGTCTCCTTTCCCTTAACATGTCTGTTTCATATCTGCCTCGATGTCAAAACTTGGAATATTTTCTTGCATGCAAAGTACCTTAAGAGGATTTACTTAATCAGTGGTTCAAAGAACTAATTGCTGTAAGGACAGAAATCAGGAAAATGTGATAATGCAGCGCAGAGCTGGAGGAACACAGCAGGCCAGGCAGCCTCAGAGGGGCAGAAAAGATGATGTTTCAGGTCGGGACCCATTTCTGAAGAAGGGTCCCGACCTGAAACATCAGCTTTTCTGCCCCTCTGACGCTGCCTGGCCTGCTGTGATCCTCCAGCTCCACACTGTGTTATCTCTGACTCCAGCACTGCTATCTCTAAATCTGGAAATGTGTTCAGAAACAGAATTCATCAAGGACAGTAAAAAAGTTGAGATTTTGGGAAGAGTGGAAATTTGGCGCAGAGTGGAAAGGGAATGATCCCCGTCCTTGAGGTTAATGCTTCATGTAAGCATGTTGAATATTTCTGTCCAACATTTTAAGGCCGGATGCATAATATTGTACGTGAAAATAAAACTAAAAGTGTATAATAAGCCAAAAAAAGTGCATATAAATAGTCTAGACGATGAGATGGCAGGATAGATTATGTCTGTGGATAGTGAGACTGCTCCAAGTGGGCAAAGCTGAAGTCAATTTCTCCATTTTGAAACTCTCTCGCTCAGTCAGGGTTGGGCCTATGGAGACATCCTGGTGCATAAGAGATTGGAGTTTTATCCGGACAATGTGGTCCAGAAATTGTGGAGGAGCAGGATCAGAACAAGGCTGGCAATGACAGGTGGCATGGCGATTCAGTGGATAGCACAGCTGCCTCAAAGCATCAGGAGCCTGCGTTCGATTCCACTCTCGGGCAACTGTCTGTGTGCCATTTTCCCACTCTCCCCAAGTCTGTAATGGATTTCCTTTGGTTTCCTCCCACCGTCTAAAGATGTGTATGTTAGATTGATTTGGAAATGCAGTGTTATAGGGATGGGGCGGGGAGCTGTCTGAGCGGCGTGCTGTTTGGAGGGTCAGCATGCACTCGATGGGCCGAACGGCCTGCCTCCATACTGTAGGGTTTTAGCACCTGTAGTGCACAGGTCAAGTGGAATCCAGATGAAATGGACAGTTAGCATCCACAGAAACTGATTCCATTTGGCAGGCACAATTTATTCACTTCTCTTGTTGACAAGGATAAAGCCTATGAAAGCTCCTGCCAGAATGCAGAGCATTGTACTTTGGAGCAGGAGGCCCTCCAGAATGGGAAGGAAGGTAGGAAGGTATAACGTGATCATTGCAGGGAGTTCAACAACCAGGAGCTAAGACAACACCTTTTGTCAGCAACACGTATACAATTTACCTGGCGCCAAGTTTTAAGATACCTCAAATGGCTTGAAAAGTTCTTAGAGATGGAGAGGGAGTATCTGGTCATTGAGGTCCGTGCTGGAACCAACACCATAGGACTAAACAAATAATGTATTTAGGAAACAGCGGAAACAAGAGCTAAATTAAATTGAAGAACGGGATCTCAACCATTACTTCAGCTAAATGCAAATTGGATGGATATATGCAGATTTGAGAGTTGAATGCACAGCTGGAGCAGTGTTGCAGGAAAGTGGGGCTCTCTTCCCTTGGAACCTCAAAATCAGTTCTGGTTTAAGGAGAATCTATGCCATTGGGATGGGCTCCAAGTGAACTGAATGGGTCCAGGGTTTCGGTGGGAAGGATAAAAACAGGTTGGTCATGAGGTCTTTAACTAGTGAATCGGGAGGGGAGCCCTTGATGAAAAAGCCAGCATGAATTCACTGTTCAAAGGCAAACATAAAACGGAAGGGAGTAAGAGTTAGAGAAATTGTTATTACTTTGGATGAAAAGATGCAAAGTAATTCTGCCAAGAGAGGGAAATAAGAAATCTTTTGAGAATATGTTCAAACTGAAGTGTGAGTTAGGATAAACAGAATAAACTGACTAAACTGTAGGTAGAAATTCAACGTGGAAGCATGTGTGTTATGTTATCCGTTGATGAGACGTAGCCGTAAGATAGGAAGAACTGGGAAGTAAACATATTTCTTCAAAGATCTACAAGAAAAATAGGGAAAATGCAGCAGAGGAAGTAGTCTGAGATAATGGGACCAATTCAGTTATAAGACAGGGCTTAAAATTGGTGAGCAGGCAGTGTGGGCAGATTTATGAATTAGAATAGGTTCAATTCTGGAGGTGTTTATAAAGGTAACCAATGTTATTAAGGCTAAAGAATATCTTTGGTGTTATTTACGTGGATTTCCAGATGGCATTTGATCATGTATCTCTGAAGAGACTTTTGGCTATAAACTTGGGACACATGATTGATCTGGTGAGGAAAGTACTGAATTGCCAAGGTACAGGAAGTCTGGATGTTAGCCCAGCATTCCAACTGGCAGAAGGTGGTTAGCAATGACCTGCAAGAATCTATGCCAGGTTCTCAACTATTCATGGTATTTAGTCACACCTTAGATGACAGGATAGAAAGCACACATCCACTTGTGTCTCTAGGCACAAAAACAAGAGCATTGTAAGTAGTGTAGATGGCAACACCCAGAATTACCGCGCAGATTAAGTAAACTGGCAAAGCTGGAAAACTGACCTCAATGTTGGAAAATATGAGTTCATCCACTTTAGATGTTAAAAAAAATTACAGCAGGATACTTTGCACATGTTGAAAAGCTAAACCTTGTAAATGTCCAAATAGTGTTGGCTGTCCAGGTCCATAAACTATTAAAATGATATTATTAACTACAGAAATCAAATGAAATGAGTAATGGAATATGAAATCCATTGTACTTAGCCATCTTGAGCTAATGGGTATAGAAATCATATTTCAGCTGTACAAATATCCTGGGTAGACCACATTGGGAGTACTGTGTGCAGTTCCTACCACCACTGCTTCAGAAACATGTACCAACCTGGGAGAAACTCGGTACTGCTTTACAGTGATCCTTGGATTCCAAGGGTTACATTATAAGAGATTACACAAACTAGGTTTGTAATTTTTGGGTATAGAAGGTTAAGGGGTGATTTGATCCAAATTTTTAAGGTATTAAGGGAAACAGACAAAGGGAAGATTCTTAGATTGAGGAGTCGAGGATGAGCGGAGCGGTGTCTAAAAATTACAGTCAGACCTATCAAGAGTGAAATTATCAAATACTCCTACTCACAGAGGGAAGTCAAAGTTTTGAATGCTGTTCTGCAAACAGCGAGTGATGCTAGATCAACTGTTAATTTAAAATCTGAGACTGATGTATTCTTGTTATGTTAATCTTTAAAGGTTTACAAAAGCAATGCCATCCAAAATTAATGAACAGAAATCATTGACTGGATTTGGAATTTGGCCAGATGTTTGGCCAATTTTAATTTGGTGACATTGCCAAAAGCTTGAAACTGTTTTAATGCACAGAACGATTAATTGCACAGGCCAAGCCTCAAAAGTGTTTCTAGAAATGATTAGAGTAAGGCTCTTGTGTGTATTCAGGCCACAAAAAAAAGGCAGAGGGAGAGTTGGTTACACCATAGCCAAATCTTTAAAGTATTAAGAGAATCAGATATCATTTCACTGCAAAACTGAGAAGTACATCCAAACACGAGATGAAAAAGAATTTTGGTATGAGTGGAAGGTCCTTAGTATGCAAAGTCCTTAGATTCAGTCAACAGCTAAGAACATTAAGTCTGAAGTTTAACAACTTTGCAAATCATCTTTCATAGAATCGAATCCCGACAGTGTGGAAGCAGGCCTTTCAGCCCGTTGAGTCCACATTGACCCTCTGAAGAGCATCCCACCCAGACCCAACCCCTAGCCTATCCCTGTAAACCTGCATTTCTCATGGATAACCTACACATCCCTGAACACCATGGACAATTTAGCACGGCTAATCCACCTAACCCGCACATCTTTGGACTGTGGGAGGAAACCAGAGCACCCGGAGGAAGCCCACACAGACATGGGGACAAAGTGCAAACTCCACACAGACAGTCGCGCGAAGGTGGAGTTCAACAGGGGTTCCCGGTGCTGTGAAGCAGCAGTGCTAACCACTGAGCCACTGTGTTGCCCATCGAGTGTCAACAACAAGATGCACTCAATGACCATTCATAGTGAGAGCGGTGCAACATTTCAGTCATCAAACATTAGGAACGCATAAATTTCTGGGATTGAAGGTTATCGTAAATAGGATAGCCACACCGAAATCAGGACTACCCGACAACTCATCAGCTGATTGAAGTGTGGAGTGCCTCTAACATTGCTTTTACTTGAAAAACCCTTGATATGAAACGCTGTACCGAACAAGTTTAAGAGCTGCCCCCCCCACCCGCCGCCAATAAGGTTGATCAGAACAGCTTCAGAGAAACTCCAGAGAAGGGTGCTTAGAATCAGCTGGATCGAGCAAGAAAGCAAGAAACTTTTCATGGACAAATGAAAAACATCTCAACATCTTATGGGCTTTTAGCTGAACTGAAAAAAAAACAGAAACTAGGAGTAGAATGATGGAAAAACGGTTTGAGAATCAGGTACAAAAACAGTTGCTAGAAAAGCTGAGCAGGTTTGGCAGCATCTGTGAAGGCAAAAACAGAGTTAACGTTTCCAGTCTGATAACTCTTCCTCAGGGGCAACTAAAGAAGGTAACTATCAGGAAAGAAAGCATACCAGGTTAAGGATTATAGAACTATCAGAAACTGGACCAGAAAGAAGAACAGCAGCAGTGCATGGTGTTGCTCAGGGTAGAGATTTCTGCGGCCCTCTCATTGCCCCTGGCTAAATATGAATGCATGGTGGAAGAGACTTTCGGATCTGTATGGTCTCGTCCTGTTATACGACCACGAATTGCAATAAATGCTGAATGATCTAACAGTGATGAGCGTACAAATATTTTGCCCTGCAATGAAAAGTTGTTGTTTGCAGAAATCTACATTAACGTGAAGTTCTTGCTGTGTCTTTAGGAGAGCAAATGCTTAAAATAAGCAATTTGCTGAAAGTTAAATTTACCTTTCTGCCATCTGTCAACTTGCAGTTTGACAGTTACTCATCAAAAGTTAAATTTATTTAGAAATTAAAGTAGATCAAAGCCTCTCCCCTCCAAAAGGGACCTAACTGTACATTTATAAGTGACTTGGATAAAGGAATAGAGATCTGTATGTTTATCAGTAGAGGATATTAAGTGTTCGTGAAAGTGTAGGCAAGAGTAGAAAGTTGCAAAGAGACATTGATAGATTAAGTGAGCAGCTAATGATGTGGTAGATGGAGTTCAATGTGGTAAACATTGGTGGTTATCCACTTAGGATCTAAGAACAGATAAATCAGAATACTTTCTAAATGGCAACAAACTAGGGGTTAGGTGAGAACAGAAAGTATCGAGTGTCCAAGTACAGAGATTACTAAAAGCTGATCAGATGGTGCACAAATATAAATGAAAGGGCTAATGAAAAGCTGTCCTTCATCTCAAAGGCGGCGATACATAGGGTTATGTTAAAACTGTACGGAGCTCTGGTTAGAACCCCATCTGGAGTACTCTGGTTGCTTTTGAGTCCTGCATCTCAGAAAGGATATATTGGCCTGGGAGGGGTTGCAGTGAACATTCATCAGAATGATACATGGTTAAATTATGAGGACATTGACTAAGCTTGCATTTCTTTGAGATGAAGTGATATGCTTTGGAATACTGAAGAATAGGTTTAAGCATAAGTCTGTTCAGTTACCTGAAGACCCACAGTATAAACTCATGACTCTAAGTATGCTCAAAATGAAGGTGAGCTGTAATTGACAACAGAGCTGATTAGTTTAATAAAGAGAAGCAATTTCTTTTGGTTGGGGTGTCCGGAATAACAGTGGAATAAAACTTAAAACTTAGAGCATTTCAGGAGTGTTGTCTAGAAGCAATTCTTCACTCAAAAGAGGAGTGAAAATCTGTTCACCCTTTCCCCCAAAATCTGTGGATGTTGAAGATCAATTGAAAACTTTAAAACAGCGACTGCCATATATTTCTAACAAGGGGGTATTAGGTGTTACAGAAACAAGGCAGTTATGACCTAATTGGTGGGAGGGATTAAAAATACCTACTTCTGTTCCTCTCCCCCCGGTGTTGATGTTAATAGTCTAATAAACTATCGCTCAACAGGGATTAAATAAGTTAATGGATTAATTCATTAAGAAATAAAAACATAAATTATGAAGCAGGCATCACCACAGCTAGCTGAGTTCTGCACGCACAGCTTGTAAACTCACAGCAGGCTAACAGGCAGAATTGGATTATTTAGTCATTCATTTGGTATGAGCATTGCTGGCTGGGCAGCCATTTATTGCCATTTCCTAACTGCCTACTTGTCTACATTTATTGCCTATTCTTAGTTGCCCTTCAGAAGGTGGCGGTGAACTGCCTTCTTGAACCACTTCAGTCCATGTGCTGCATGCTGAACCACAATGCTGTTAATAGGGAGGGACGCCAGGATTTTGACTGAAGGAAGGGGGCGACATATTTTCTGGTCAGGATGGTAAGTGGTTTGGATGCAGGCTTGCACGTGGTGGTGTTCTGATGTATCTGCTGCCCTTTTTCTAAATGGAAGCGCTGTCCACGGATCATCGGTGAATTTCTGCAGTGCATCTTGTGGATCATACACACCGCAGAAACTGAGTGCAGTGTATGTTTGTGCATAAGGTGGTTTGTCCTTGATGATATTCTTGAGTGTTGTTGGAGCTGCATTCGTCCATGGAACGGGGGAGTATTCCATCACACTCTAGACTTGTGCCTTGTAGATGATGGGCAGGCTTCGGAGAGTCAGGAGAGGAGTTACTTGCTGCAGCATTCATAGCCCCTGACCTGCTTCTAGTAGCCACTTTATTTGTATGGCTTATCCAGCTCCCGTTCTGGTCAATGGTAACCCCCAAGGTTTCGATAGGTGGGAATTGATTGAATGTGATGACATTAAATGTCAAGGGGCACTGGTTGGATTCTCACTTATTGGAAATGGTCAGCATTTGTGTGATGTGAATGTTACTTATCACTTTTCAGCTCAAGCCTGGATGTTACCACCTCGTGTCTTGCAGCTATGTCCTTTAGGACAAGACAAACTGAACACTCGGGAGGCGACAGCCTTGTGGTATTATTGCTGGTATTATCCAGAGACTCAGTTTCAATGGAGCTCAATTTAAATAAATGGGAGGTGCTACATTTTGGAAAGACAAACCAGGGAAGGGCTTATACACTTAATGGTAAATTCGTGGGGAGTGTTGTTGAACAAAGAGATCTTGGAGTGCAGATTCATGGTTCCTTGAAAGTAGAGCCACAGGTAGAAAGGTTAGCAAATAAGGCATTTGGTATGCTTGCCTTTATCAGTCACTGCATTGAATATAGGAGTTGGGAGGTCATGTTACACTGTATAGGACAATGGTTAGGCCACTTTTGGAATACTGTATTTAATTCTGGCCCACCTGTTATAAGAAAGGACATTGGGAAATTTGAAAGAGTTCAGAAAGGATTTACTAAGATGTTGCCAGTGTTGAAAGATTTGAGCTATAGGGAGATGCTGAAGAGCCTGGGTCTATTTTTCGTGGAGCATCGGAGGCTGAGGGGTGGCATTATAGAGGTTTATAAAATCATGAGGTGCATGGAGGGGGTAAATGGATAAAGTCTTTACCCTGCGGTGGGGGAGTCCAAAACTATACGGCATAGGTTTAAGATGAGAGGGGAAAGGTATAAAAGGGGAAGGGGCAACTTTTTCACGCAGAGGGTGGTGCATGCGTAGAATGAACTGCCAGAGGAATTGGTGGAGGCTGGTATAATTACAACATTTAAAAGGCATCTGGATGGGTATATGAACAGGAAAGGTTTGGAGGGATCTGGGCCAAATACTGGCAAATGGGACTAGATTAATTTAGGGTATCTGGTCAGCCTGGACAAGTCAGACTGAAGGGTCTGTTCACATGCTGTATATCTCTATGGCTCTAGGAGTCTAAATCCTGCCATGGCAGATGGGGAATTTTAATTCCAAAATTTTAAAACTGAATTCAGAGTCTAATAGTGACCATGAATCCAATGTTGAAAACATTTCAGGTTCACTAATGTCCTTTAGGGAAGGAAACTACTGTCCTTATCTGGTCTGGCCTACATGTGACTGCAGGCACATAGCAATGTGGATGACTCTTAACTGCCCTCTGAACAATTAGGGATGGGCAATAAATGCCGGTCTGGCCAGCGATGCCCTCATCCCATGAACGAATTAATAAAATTCAGTCAGTAGTGCATTTGCTGAAGCACTCTTTGTGATGGACATTCAAATCCGCTACCAGAGTAAATTTTGTGCCCTTGCCAGTCCTTAAAAGTGAATTCTTTTAAAGGCATTGTACCTCATACAACATACCTCACCCTTCCAACAGAAAATACCAGTATTTATAATAACAAATGAAGGTTTGAGTCTTCATATTGTCTGCAATTTGCTGATACAGCCAGATCTCAGGAGGGGGATTTTGTCTGGAGGTGCTGTCAGGTTGTTTTTTTTTCTCTATCAAGGAATGCAATTACTGTTCCAGATCTAAGTTATACTGAGGGATAATATCCAAGTCTTGTTCCAGATCAGCCATTGATGTATCTTATTTCTCGAACTGTTTTGAGCGTTTCAAGTCTTTTTCAGGCTTAATGTTTGCTTTTTAAGAGCTTCCATCTCACTTTAGAGCTTTATACCCTGTACTCTTCTAATTCTATCGAAGTTTTATCCTTCTGTTGATTTAGAATATTGTTTCCTAAATCACCTGCTGGCTAGCTCTTTCAATTGCTTTGTTTTCTTCCTTTCTGTTTTCTGTGAAGCCTGTTGCTGTTACCACATCAGGGATGGTGTCCACCCTTGCTATGATCTCCTTCCAGTATTGTCTTTCTTAGATCAACTTTCTATGCGTTCTCCCTCCTTTAAAAAAGAGAAGTGAGGGGGAGACTGGTATTAACATCTATGTGTCTGCCCTCTAAATGTATTCCTTTATTTGAGTTTCAACATTCATGAATTTAATAATGACTTTCGATGTGAAAAACTGGAGAGGTTTACTGTAGGAATTCCAGACCTAGGGCGTGCCTGACCAACAGCACACACACCAATAACGGAGCAGTTTAACTTCAGGGTGAATGAATGAATCAACGAATGAATAAATTAGGTACAAAGGTAACTAGATACAGCTTCTTGCATAGCATTACAGACCTTCAAATGTACAAAATCACAGTAATAAATTAGAAAAAAAAACTGCGTGAAGTTGAAGAATTGGAGAAGCACAGGGATCTTGTAAAACTGGCAGAAACTAGGGAGATGGAGTGGGGAAGGCCACGGAGGAGACTAAGAAGTAGGATCAGGATTTCAAGCTGCGGTATTGCCAAATTAGGGGTCAATGTAGCCAGCAAGCATAGTGACTATATGGAACTTAATGCACTTTAGGCTGCGTCTGCCAGAGTTTCGGGCTTATCTGAAGATAAATAATTGAAAGCACAAATTCCCCTGGGAGGAACAGAGGTCCTTTGTAACAACTACAAACAGCAAATTCACTTGGAGTACTTTTCAACTTCAAAGCATCAGCTCATCAATAAATAACTGCAGGGATAGGAACCTTCACACTTCACACCTCAATCCGTCTGTTGTCAATAACAAATCAGACCCATACATTTAGGATGGGAGCAGACCTCTTGCTTAAAGCAGCTCTTGTGGTACAGTGGTAGTATCGCTGCCTCTGAGTCAGGAGACCCACGTTCAAGTCTCACTTGCTCCAGAGGTGGATAATATTTCTGTAGTAGATTAGTTAAAATGATATCTGGACATCTTGTTATGAACCAGACTAAACTCCCTCAAAATACATTAAGAAGATAACCTCGACCCTAAGGTTTTCATACTTCAAAGCTGACTGCCAGGAGTTGTTGTTCAGGATGCAATTCCATTGGTCAAACTACCAGTCTTGAAGCAAAACACACTTTATTCATACACTATAATTAAAATACAACAAGGGAAAGAAGAAATTGGAATAACTTTAGCAGAATAATAGATTATTATTACACTACTAAACAGTAACAGCTCCAATATATTAACATCCCACAAAAACTCGTTGGCGAAGGCAAACTCCATAAAATAAATTGTCTCACAGGAAGTTCTCCAGTTCAGGTGAAAATACATCTAGAGAAAACTCAGAAGAATAGATGTAGTGCAGCATCCAAACACAGCTTCAAGACGCAGCAAATCTGTGGGAGCTTGCCTCAACCATTCAGGCTGTTTCTATTGTTCCAACATCAAAAAAAAACCCAAGGCCTCACAAGCAGTTTACTTTATTGGTTCAAATAGACAGTTCAGTACCTCTGTCTTAAGAGCTCTCTTCAAAAGAGAAGGTCAAAATACCCCTCTTAAAGCAAAGGTATCGTACTTTTACCTCTGATTCTTACACAACACATATAATCCAGGCTGACACTCCCACTGTAACACTGCAGAGTTGTGCGAAACGAAAACTGAAATTGCTGGCGAAACTAAGCAGGTCTGCCACCATCCATGGAGAGAAAGCAAAAGTTAACATTGAGTCCAATGAGTTGTTCAGAACTAACAGCATCTAGGAAAACATGGTATTTATCTTCATAAAATGCGGTGTGGAGGAAAAGAAGTGAAAGGATAGGTGAGACAGAGTTCAGAGAGAGAAAGCTAGGCAGATAAAGGGATTGTAAAAGAAAAGATAGGTGATAGTGGGGACCGAGAGTTGCTGAAATGGGTAGTGCTGCTCAATGGGACGGACAACCTTTTGGACAAAACATTGAACTAAAGCCCTGTCTGACCTCTTGGATGAATGTAGAAGATTCCAGTGGGCTGTTTTCAAGATAAGTAGAGAACGATCCTCAATGTCCTCGGCAATATTTATTTTTCAAGTAACATCCAATAATTAACAGATGACATAGCATTTATCATTGATATTTGTGGGAACTTGCTGTGTGTAAATTGGCTGCCTATTTTCTGCATTATAACAGTGACTACATACAAAATACATAGCTAATTTGCTTTGACAGCATAGTGGGGCACAGTGAATTTGTAAAATGGATGATATAAATGCAAGCTATATTTTTATAGTAGTACAGCGTCAATAATACCCGAGAGATGAGTATGTGCTCCCACTACACAATTATTTTATGTGTTGCTGTTCCATACCTCACCGGAGAGCATGGACCCATTTATTTAGAACCTCATTGAATGTTTTGGAATCAACTACTCCCTGCAGTGATGAATTCCACAGGCTCATCACTCTTTGAGTGAAGAAATGTCTCTTCATCTCCGGTCTAAATGGTCTATCCCGAATCTTTATACCGCGACCACTGGTTCTGGACACACCCACCATCAGGAACATCCTCCCTGTATCTACCCTGTCCAATCCTGTTAGTCTCTGTGAGATCCCCACACATTCATCTGAACTCGAGTGAAAACAACCCCAAATTAGTCAAATCTCTCCTCAGACATCAGACCTGCCATCCCCGGAATCAGCCTGGTAAACCTTCGCTGCACTCCCTCGAGAGCAACAGAATCCTTCCTCAGAAAAGGAGACCAAAACTGCACACAATATTCTAGATGAGACCTCACCAAGGCCCTGTACAGCTGCAACAACTCATCTCTGCTTCTACTCAAAACCTCTCGCCATGAAGGCCATTTGCCTTCTTTACCGCCTGCTGCACCTGCATGCTTACCTTCAGCAACTAGTGTACAAGGACATCCAGGTCCCGCTGCACATTCCTCTCTCCCAATGTACAGCCATTCAGGTAGTAATCTGCCTTCTTGCTTTTGCTTCTGAAGCGATTAACCTCACAGTTATCCAACTTATACCTTATCTGCCTTTGATTTGCCCACTCACCCAACCTTGTTGAGATCATGCTGAAGGATCTCTGCATCCTCATCACAGTTCGCCCTCCACCCAACTTGGTATCATTTGCAAACTTGGAGATGTTATATTTTGCTCCCTCATCCAAATCATTAATATACATTTTGAATACTTGGGGTACCAGCACCAATTCCCGTGGTACCCCACTAGTTACTGTCAATTTGTTTCCTCTCTGCTGACCAGTTTCCTATCTATCTCAATACACTTTCCTAAATCTCATGTATTTTAACCTTGCACAACAATCTCTAATGCAAGACTCTGTCAAATGCTTTCTTAAAGTCCAAATATACCAGATCGGCTAACTCCCCCTTGTCAACTCTTCTGGTTGCACCTTCATAGAATTCCAACAGATTTGTCAAGGCATGATTTCCTCTTCATAAATTCATGATGACTCTGTCTGATCCTGCCATTGTTTTCTAAATGCTCTGCTATAAAGTCCTTGGTAACAGATTCAAGAATTTTCCTCACTACCGATGTTGGGCTTACTGGTCTATAATTCCCTGTTTTCTCTCTACCTCCCTTTTTGAATATTGGAGTGACATTAGCTACCCCTCAATCTGCATGAACTGTTCCAGAGTCTACAGATTCCTGGAAGATAATCACCAATGCATCCACTATTTCTGAGCCACTTCCTTAACAACTCTGGGATGTAAATTATCAGGCCCTGGGGATTTATCCACCTTCAGTCCCATCAATTTTCCCAGCACCATTTCTCTACTAATATTGATCTCCCTCATTTCTTGCCTCTCGCTAAATCTTGCTTTCTCTGACATTTCTGGTATCTGCTGTCTCCTCTATCCTTCCACCCACTATATCTTTGAAAGCCAGGACTTAATGTCATTATCCATAACCTGAGTGCCATCTCTTAATCTGTTCATCATTGAGGTGTAGTTCTAATCACATGAAGCATCTTGTAAGTCTCCAACATTTACCACATCATACTACTTGCATAATTCAAACTGGAATAAGTGATCAATGTTGAGCTAGCTAATAGACATGTCCTAGTGTTTACAGCCATTTGTCCAACTGTTTCTGTTTTGCAAAGATACACAGTTCCTGAGCACCAAATCTTCACATCAGCCACCTCCGTGGGAGTCAATAGTTTTTCATTCTTCATGCTAGCTGACTTTCAGTGGTAAACATCATATCACGGTCAGATAACTCAGGGGAAGTTTCGAGCCCCACTCCCGAGCCTTCAGCACACACTAAAAACTAATATACCAATGGGGAACTGAGGAGATACTGTGCTGTCAAAGATGTTCTTCTTGAAAACACTAAAGTGGGATCTTCCACCTGAGATCGGTCAGGCTTTGGTTTGATGTTTTGTCAGAAAAGGACTGGTTCATAGCTCCTTGAAAGTGGACTCAAAAGTAGACAGGATAGCGAAGAACGCATTTGGTATGCTTGCCTTTATTGGTCAGTGCATTGAGTACAGGAGTTGGGAGGTCATGTTGCAGCTGTACAGGACATAGGTTAGGCCATTTTTGGAATACTGCATTCAGTTCTGGTCTCCTGCTATAGGAAGAATGTTGTTGAACTCGAAAGGGTTCAGAAAAGATTTACAAGGATATTGCCAGGGTGGGAGGGTTTGAGCTACAGGGAGAGGCCGAATAGACTGGTACTGTTTTCCCTGGCATGTTGGAGACTGAGGAGTGACCTTATAGAGATCTATAAAATCATGAAGGGTATGGATAGGGAGAATAGCCCTGTTTTCCCTGCGGCAGGGGAGTCCAAAACCAGAGGGCATACGTTTAAGGTGAGAGGGGAAAGATTTAAAAAGGACCTAAGGGGTAACTTTCTCACGCAGAGGGTGGTGCGGGGATGGGATGAGCTGCCAGAGGAAGTGGTGGAGGCTGGTACAATTACACCATTTAAAAGGCACCTGGATGGGTCTGTGAATAGGAAGGACTTACATGGATATGGGCCAAATACTGGCAAACGGGACTAGATTAATTTAGAATATCAGGTTGGCATGGATGAGTTGGACCAAAGGGTCTGTTTCCTGTGCCATATATCTCTATGACTCAATAGCTCTTTCAGTGCTGCTCTGGTAGATTCAGCTTGGATTACGTGCTTAAATTCCTCTGCGCTGACACTTGAAGCTGAATCCCCTCTACCCGCTCAGACAAATAGATGTAAATAATTGTCACCACTCCATGAATAAAGAAGGAAAATGCTACACCAGCTGGCAGAGGGGTGAGACGCAACATGCCCCATTTTAACTCCACACAATTTTGGAGGAGTTAAAAATCTTGCTTGTTGTCTGAGAAGGAGAAAGTGAAACTGTGTTATCAAACATGCCTTGGGAGTCCTTGATACAGTCCTCGGAATACACAATTCACCAGACAATGAATTAGTAAACACAGCCTGCAGCTCCAATGCTTGCCTTTCCCATCTGAGCGAGCCCAAGCGACAGGGAAAGGCTCCCCTGAGAATAACTCAATAAACACGGGTGTCAGTGTGTTATTTGAATTCCAATGACTAACATCAAACCTCTGTTACAGCCTTCTGACAACCAGCAATAAATCTTATCTGGCGCCCCGTGTGCCCCTCAACATTTAAGAGTGTGGCACTGCAGCTCACTAGCCTGCTTTCGATTTGATGGCTGATGCAGAATCGAGGCATACAGTCAGATCAGCTGATTTCAGGCACGTTCAATGCCCGCATAAGGCAAAAGAAAATGACAAACCGATCACTCTCCCTTTGCTCCTGATCACCACCGGGTAACATCTGTACAACTTTCTGCACAGAGGGTAATTTCTGGTGGGGTCTGAGGTGCATGGCAGTCGTGGGCCAATTGAATTGCAGTGCACAAGTAGGTCAAAAGGCATCCCTCTCATAAAATCCGAAAGAACTGCGGATGCTGTAAATCAGGAACAAAAACAGAAATCGCTGGAAAAGCTCAGCAGGTCTGGCAGCATCAGTGATGGGGAAAACAGAGTTAACGCTTCCGGTCCGGTGACCCCCCTTTCTCCTTAAAGATACTTCTTAAAATGTAGCTCTTTAAGCTTTTGACTAGCTGCCCTAATATCTGGCCGGCAGTCACATTTTGTTGTATTGTCAGAATGTCTTGGAAATCTGATGGTGCTTTAACGGCGCTATATAAATGCAGGGTGGGATGTTCGATCCAGCTCAGGAAGCAGACATAGCCAAATCTTCTTCTGGATAACCACACTGGAAGGGCATTTTACAATCAACATTCAGGAGTGAGGCTCAATTTGCTGTTGTTCGGAGGTTTCCCAATGGTGTGGCTGCCTCCAGAATTTATCAATGAGTAATGGTGATATCCAACTGTTTAGAAATTAGAACAATGAAATCACGGGGGGCATGGATAGGGTGACAAGCCGAGGTCTTTTCCCCAGGGTGAGAGAGTCCAAAACTAGACGGCACAGGTTTAAGGTGAGAGGGCAAAGATTTAAAAGGGACCTAAGGAAGGGGCTTCTTCATGCAGAGGGTGGCACATGTATGGAATGAGCTGCCAGAGGAAGTGGTGGAGGCTGGTACAATTACAACATTTAAAAGGCATCTAGATGGGGATATGAAGGGGAAGGATAAAGGGGGACATGGGCCAAATGCTGGCAAATATGACTATATAAAATGTTGAATATCTGGTCGGCATGGACAAGTTGGACAGAAGGATCTGTTTCCGTTCTGTACATCTCTATGACTCTAACTTAGGAATTAAAGCAAAGTGCTGGAAAAACTCAGCAGCTCTGGCAGCATCTGTAGGGAGAGGAAAAAAAGAGTTATTGCTTTAAGTCTAGTGATTCTTCATCAGAATTGGAAATAGCTGGTAAAGCGTGGTATTAATGCTGATGGAGGGAGTAAGGTTGGGTTGAGAATAGGGGACAGTGCTGAGAGACACACACATAGAGAGGATAAAATGGATAGGAAAATAAAGAGATTGCTGATGATAAATCAGGGAGACATACTGGGATTTTGAAGCAGCATCAGAGGAGCAGGAAGGCTGACATTTCCGGGGTCTGATGTTTCGGGCCTAGACCCCCGAAACATCAGCCTTCCTGCTGCTTGGCCTGCTGTGTTCATCCAGCTCTACACCTTGTTATCTCAGGCCAACACTGTGCTTGTGATTTCAGGTCATGTGTATGGGTACATCATTGGCTTTTACACACGTGGATGTTGTTCACTGTGGTTCTCAGAGATCTGAATTCTGCCCAGCATCAGATAACAGTGTCAGTTCCCAGCCCCCTGCCATGCTGTCACTTTACAAAACTCTCAGTTCTGCAGTGCATTCCAGCCAGTGTTAATTAAATTACAGCTCAATTCAACCTGCCATACCTCTACTGTACTTGTTTTAATTGGATCCATTCCACTTGTCACACAAATATCTCCTTTTCAGCTATTTCTGACACCTTTTCAGGTAACTCTCCGAAGCTTTTGAAATCTGCTTCCACCATTTACGCAATGTACTCCAGAACTCCACAGAATTTCAATTCACCCACTCACTATTCCTTTTGGCCACTCACTATCTTTATGTTTGTCTTTCTTCCCAATGCTTATATCAGTGAGACCAGTTTCTGCCCACCTCCTTTATCAAAATGTTTTTTAGTTTTGAACAAGTCTGCCCCGATTGTGCCTGTTGTAAAGAATTGGTTTCTCTCGTCCTTTTTGCTGAAATAAGATTGATTGTGCTCTGGACAAGCAGATCACTGAAGTGACTGCAAATTATCTCAGCATTCTGCTTAAACTGATCAAAGGCCGAGTAGTGCTGGGATGCAGACTGCAAGGCAAGGCTTGGTGCATTTACTGAGATATGTTCCAATCCTCCAGCAGACCATTCAGCCCAAAGAATCCACACTGACCTTCCAAAGAGCATCCCACACAGACTTATGCCATATTTGTAACCCTGTATTTCCCATGGCGAGAACGTCTGCGTGTGTTTGATACAGACAGTCGCCCAAGAATGGAATTGAACCCAGATCCCTGGCGCTGTGAGGAAGACCCTGTGGTGATTCTACAGCAATCCCCAGTGAGTAGTGCTGATGTGTGGATGTCCAACATAGAACCAGGGCCACAGGTAGGAGCCGTAT
Organism: Stegostoma tigrinum; assembly: GCF_030684315.1. Taxonomy (NCBI): domain Eukaryota; kingdom Metazoa; phylum Chordata; class Chondrichthyes; order Orectolobiformes; family Stegostomatidae; genus Stegostoma; species Stegostoma tigrinum. The sequence goes on along the minus strand of NC_081363.1, from coordinate 78,044,661 downwards.
ACAACCAGAAGCTGCAAAAATGGCATAGGACAGTGTTGCTCCACTGGACTGAACAACGAAGCTGAAAAACTAGAAGGATATTAGGAAACAAAGGGAAACAACAGTGGAAAAATAAATCATGTTTATATCCACACACACACACACACACACACACACACACACACACACACACCTGCACCACCGTCCAATTCAACAAAGTGAGTGACGGGTCACCGCCAATTGAGTGGTGACAGGTTTGCTGCCACTCCCTGGAGGCCACTGAGTATAACACCCACCAACCCACTAGGCACCAATCCAATCCTACTCACTACCAACTCAAACTTTTCCACGATGGGGATATTGCGGCACTACGATTTAGTGCACTTGCATTCACTTTGATGGGTCCAAGTCACACTCAAGCCAGGATTTCCCAACCCCTAGCCAGGTTCACTTCACTTCTTCAAGCAGCCAGTATACCGTCATTGACTGATATCCAGATTTGCACTGGGCCACTGAGTCAACCAGTGCTAGAACTACCTGTGTGGGGAGTGCTGCCACACTCTACCTCACATCTTCCAAAACTCACCACTTATTGAGTCGTACACAAACTCTAAACTTTGATGGAAGGTAAGCAAATCTGAAATGTTCGCTCTGTTTCTCCCTGCATGGCCTGCTGAGTACTTCTAGTATTTTCTATTCTCCATCTCTCCACTTCCTCAACGTGTTCCCTAATGCCAGCAGCGTGTTGGGATTTGCAACAAGCTCCTACTCTCTAGTTCCCAATCCCTGAATGAAAACCTGTGCCTCAGAGGCAGAGTACAGTTTATATTTGCTGTTTCTCAAAGGAAGTAGAGAGACCTGCATTTGAATAGTACCTTTCATGACCACAGGACAACTCATCATGCTTTGATGCTAATATTTTGAACTTTTAAGAAGAGTAATCGCTGTTGCAATTTATCTAATGCAATAGTCAAGTTCCCAATCCATGTAACCCGCACGTCTTTAGGGTCTAGGAGACAACTAGAGCACCGGGCTAAATTACCAGTTCTGGTGGTAAAGGGGCTAACTTCTCCGCACTTCAAACAGTGCCATGGGATCTTTCACAATGACAAGAATCAGGCAGCACCTCGGTTTGATGTCTGATCCAAAATGTAGAACCTTTGACAGCATAGCACTCTCCCAACTACTGGACCAGGCAGGTAGCATGTAATCAGGGCTCAGATTCCTGGAATCGGACTCAGAGCCATGACGTTCTAACTCACAAATTCTGTTCATAAATGGTTTATAAATAGCTTACAGTGCTGGAGATGAGATTGTTCGTCAGCAGCAGCTTCCCTGATGAGGTAAATTTGAAGTCTTCAGCATACTAAACTCAACTTATTTACACTGGTGGGAAAATAACAAGACACTGATTAGAATTCAACAGCATTGGAGTTACCTGTAATGGAACAGCTGTCATTGTCTATGCATCACACAAAACATTAAATCAAGTCGAGGCAGAGTTTAGGCATTTGCGTCTACCTGATTCAATTCTCCCTGTTATCTGACTCAAATGCCAATCTGCAATGAGAAAATGCTTTGGAGCAGAAGATTTTATTTGATAAGGTTTCATTTTGGACCAATTCAATCTAGATGTTCCTTTTAAAATAAACCATTGATTATTCCAAAGCTGAGGAGAGTGTCACCGTCCTTGACATCAAGGCTGCATGTGAACAAATGTAATTTGGCTGAAGGAGTCTCAATAAAACTGAGGTCAGTGGAATGCAGGAACAAATTCTGCACTGACTGGAGTCAGACCTAGCAGAAAGGAAGAGGACTGTAGCTACAGTCATAGAAATATACAGCTTGGAAACAGGCCCTTCACTCCAACCTGTCACTTTCTTGTGGTCCAATGTCCACTTTTGCCTCTCTTTTGCCCTTTATATACCTAAAGATACTCTTACAGTCCTCATTTATATTACTAGCTAGCTTACCCTCATATTTAATCTTCTCCCTCCTTATTTCTTCTTTTTTTGTTGCCCTCTGTTGGATTTTGTAAGCTTCCCAGTCTTCTGGTTTCCCACTGCCCTTTGTCACATCATATGCTTTCTCTTTTGCTTCTATGCTATCCCTGACTTCCTTAGTCAGCCATGGTCGCCTCATCCTCCTGGTACCATGTTTATTTTTCCTAGGGATGAATTTTTGCTGCATCTCCTGAATTACTCCCAGAAACTCCTGCCATTGCTGTTCCATTATTGCTCCTGCTAGACTCCTCTTCCAGTCAATTCCGCCCAGCTCCTCCTTCATACCTCCATAGTCGCCTTTATTCAGCTGTAATACTGTTACCTCTGATTCTCTCTTCTCCCTCTCAAATTGCAGAGTAAATTCTATCATCTTATGATCACTGCCTCCTAAGGGTTCCTTTACTTTAAGCTCCCTTATCAAGCCTGCCTCGTTGCACAACACTAAATCCAGTATTGCCTGTTCCCTTGTGGGCTCCACCATGAGTTGCTCCAAAAAGCCATCTCGCAGGCATTCCATAAACTCCTTTTCTTGCAATCCACTACCAACACGATTTTCCCAGGCAACCTGCATATTGAAATCCCCTATGATCACTGTGACTTTGCCATTCTTACATACCTTTTCTATCTCCTGGTGTACCTTGCACTCCAGCTCCCGAATACTGTTTGGAGGCCTGTACACATCCCCAACTATGGTTTTTTTTTAATGTTGCAGTTCCTCAATTCTACCCACACAGATTCTACACCATCTGACCCTACTTCATTTCTTCCTACTGATTTAATTTCATTTCTCACTAACAAGGCAATCCCAACCCCTCGGCCCAACTGCCTATCTTTTTGACAGGACATATATCCTTGGATATTCAGTTCCCAATCCTGATCCCCTTGCGGCCACATCTCCATGATGCCCACCACATCATACCTGTCAGTTTCCATCTGCGCCACAAGCTCATTTACCTTATTCCCTAACCTGCATGCATTCGGATATAACACATTCAGTCCTGTATTAAGCCTCCCTCTTCTCATTTTCATTTGGTTTTCCAGTGTTTGATTGTCAGCCCTTTCCAAACACCTCCCCTATTTGTGTCTGTGCGAGAGACTTTAATAACCTCGCCTGTGTTTTCGTTCCCTGACATTTCTTTTTTACACTTAGTTGTTAACCTGCTGCTTTCTTTCCCTCCAGGGCAAGTTTCACCATTCCCTTCACCCACCAACTTTCCAGTTTAAAGTCCTGTTGACCAGCCTATTTACTCTTTTCGCTACAACATTGGTACTACCTTGATTCAGGTGGAGACCATCCCTTTGGTACAGATCCCTCCTGCTCAAATACTGATGCCAGTGCCCCATGAGTTCCCGCACCACACTTTTAGCCACATGTTTACTATGCCAATTAGCTGGGATATGGGCAAAATGCTGGAAAATGGGACTAGATTAATTTTAATATGTTGCTTCTTGATATGAGTGGCAGGGGTGATGAGAGTGCAAGCCAGGAAGTGAACTACTATATTTGGGCATTGTCTAAACCCGAAATACTACATGTCTAGTGTCTCCCACCCATCCTCCTCCTTTAACCAAAAAAAGACAGTGTGGAGGGTCAGTAAGGTAGGGGCAGTAATTCGGAGGCTATAACCCTTGGGGACCTGTTCTTTAATTTGGTTCCTAGCTCCTGATAATCCCTGAACAGGACATCTTTCCTCGTCTTGCCTATGTTGTTTGTTCTGGCTTGGACCACAACAACTGGATCCTCCCCCTCCTGCTCTAATATCCTTCCAAGTCAGTCAGAGATATCCCTTACCCTGGCACCAGGCAGGTAACACACCATGCGGGGCTCTCGATCCTGCTTACAAAAGATACCATCGAAGCCCCTGATTATAGAATACTCTACAACTACCATCTGACTTTTTGCTCCCCCCTCTTGAATGGCCTCCCGTACCATGGTGCAGGAGTCAGTTGGCTCATCCTCCCTGCAGCCCTTTTCCTCATCCACACAGGGAGCAGGGACCTCGTACCTGCTGGACAAGGTCAAGAGCTGAGGCTCCTCTGCTCCTGACTGCAGGAATCCCTCTACCTGCCTTGCGTACAGTCACACCCTGCTGTCCCTGGCCACTGACCAAATTTGAATTACTTAATCTACCAGATGTGGCTGCCTCCTGAAACACAGCATCCAGGTATTTCTCCCCACCCTGGATGTGCTGCAATGCTCGAAGCTCCTAGTCCAGCTCATCAGCTCTGAGCCAAAGTTCTTCGAGCAACCAACACTTACTGCAGATGTGATCACTGCAGTTCGCAATGGGATCCGCTGGCTCCCACATCCTACAGCTACAACACATCACCTGTCCAACCATTTCTACTTAGCTATTTAATTTATTCATTTACATAATTTATTATAATGAGTTAATTAAATTTGTTGATACTTTCCTCCCTCCAACAGCTCACCATCGATAAAAAGAGCAACAAAAAAGGGAAAAAAAATTCCCTCTACTCTAGATTACCAAAAGCAAAACCTCTACCTTACTGACCCTCCACATGGATGGGTGGGAGACACTAGACATGTAGTATTTCGGGTTTAGACAATGCCCAAGTATAGTAGTTCACTTCCCGGCTTGCACTCTCATCACTCCTGCCACTCATATCAAGAAGCAATATATGTTAAAATTAATCTAGTCCCATTTTCCAGCATTTTGCCCATATCCCTCTAAACCTTTTCTATTCATATACCCAGCTACAAGCCTTTTAAATGCTGTAACTGTACCAGCCTCTGGCAGCTCATTCCATACACGCACCACCCGCTTTGTGGAAAAAGTTGCCCCTTAGGTCCATTTAAAGTCTTTCCCCTCTCACCTTAAACCTATGCCCCTCTAGTTTTGAACTCCCTTACCCCAAGGAAAAGACCTTGTCTATTTATCCTATCCATGCCCCTTGTGATTTTATAAACTTCTGCAAAGGTCACCGCTCAGCCTCCGACACTCCAGGAAAAACAGCCCCAGCCTATCCAGCCTCTCCCAATATCTCAAACCTTCCAACCCTGGCAACATCCTTTTAAATCTTTTATGAATCCTTTCAAGTTTCACAACACCTTTCCCGTGGTAGGGAGGTCAGAACTGTATGCAGTATTCCAACTGTGGCCTAACCTATGTCCTGTACAGTTGCAACTTGTCCAACCAACTCCTGTACTCAATGCACTGACCAATAGAGCAAACATCCCAAACGCCTTTTTCACTATCTATATAGCTGCGACTCCACTTTCAAGGAACCATGAAGCTGCACAACAAGGTCTCCTTATTCAGCAATGTTACCCAGGACCTTACCATTAAGTGTATAAGTCCTGCCCCGACCTGCCCGATATGCATTTATTTGAACTAAACTCCATCTGCCACTCCTCAGCCCATTGGCCAATCTGATCAACGTCTCATTGTGCTCTGGTAACCTTCTTCGTTGTCCACTGCATCTCCAATTTTGGTGTCATTTGCAAACTTACCAACCATACCTCCTATGTTCGCAATCAACTCCTTGAGGCTAACCATCCTGCCTCACACCATTGCTCCTCAGGCCAGTGCCCTCAGCCCAACTATGTGTACAGCTACTTTCCCTCCAATAGAAGTTCAGCAGTGGAATGCTTGCTGATGATTGCATAGTGTTCTATTCATTAAACAGGCCTCGCTCACTCGCAGCAATACTTGGACAGAACGCAGGTTTAGTTTAATAAGTAGCAAGTAAAAATCGACTCATACAAGTGTGGGGAATGACCATCTTTAACAGATCTGACATAACGCTGCCTTCCCTTGCAATTCAGTGGCTTTGCCAACACTGAATTTCCCACCGTCAACATCCTGGGGGTTTCCAGTGACCCAACGCTGAACGGGCCGGCTCCATAAATACTGTGGCTGCAAGAGATAGTCTAAAGCTGGGAATTCTGCAGCGAGTAACTCAGCTCCTGACTCCCCAAGGACTGTCCACATGTCAGGAGTGTGATGGAATGCTTTGCACTGGCCTGAATGAGTCTAGTTCCAAAAACACTCAAGAAACCTGAAACCATCCGAGAAAAAGCAGTCTGCTTGATCTGTGACAATGACTATGGCTTTAAGTGGTATACAGTATCCTGTTTTAATTATGAAGAGAGGTCTTAAGACAGAGGTATCAAGCTGTCTATTTGAGTCCAACACAGTAAACTGTTTGTGAGGTTTTTTTTTCAACAATTTGGAAGAGTAGAAGTAGTCTGAATGGATGGGTTCAATGTCAAGCTCCCACAGAACCAGGATTTTTCGTTTTAGTTTTTTTAGTAGCAGTTGCTGCTGGGGCCTTGAAGCTGGATGTAGAAACTGTTTCTCCTCTTTTTATTACAGCTAAAAGCTGGGGTTTTTTTTCCTGCTGCCAGAATTACATGTGAGACAATCTATTTTAATGAATGTGCTTTTGCCAGGGGCGTGTTTATGGAACGTTACTATATCGGAACAGTTACTGTTTAGTAGTTAAACAATGTTATTCCATTAAGTCTTCCAATTGAGTTGTTATTCCAATTTCATCTTTCTTTTGTTGCATTTTATCTATAGTGTATGAATAAAGTGTATTTTGCTTCAAATCTGGTAGTTTGACCAACTGAATTGCATCCAGAATACAATGTCCGACACTTGCCCTTAAAATAAGAAAAAATTAGGGTCGAGGCTATCTTCTGCATACATTTTGAACAGGTTTGGTCTCATCCATAAGAGATGGACACCCAATTTACCATTTTATTATTTAATCCTTCCACCACTGGCACAGATGGCTGCAGTTTGTATCTTTAACAAGATGTATCATTTTGAATCTGCACATCTTTCCTACACACCTACGATACACGGTAAGAGTCAGGCTTTTTTTCTGGTCAGCAAGAACCATGTGGTTACTGCAGCGTAACAACATCCCCACATTTGAAAGAAGACTCCACTAGCAGGTTTTCCTCTGGTCCAAGCATCGCTCTCACTCCAAAAGGGCTGCCAAATGCAGAACAACATACCTGGCAGTAACTCCCTGAAGTCTCATTTGGCTGCACTTTCCAAATCCATCGTCTTGCTCACTGAAAAGTTCAAGGGCTGCTGATGCATTGGAATACCACCGCCTCAAGGAGAGACACTTTCTTGATGTGGAACTGTGTGATTGCTCCTACAATGTCACTCTGTCAAAATGCTGCAACTGCCTTGCGAGCAGCCCTTGACATCAAGGCCATATTTCACACAGTGGGATGCCAAGCAGCCTTTCGTGAATTCAAGTCAGTTGCCAGAAAGCAGCTCACCATCACCTTTTTTAAAGGCAACTGGGGAAGGACAATAAACACCGTTCTTGACAGCCACGCGGAAGATATCCCATAACCTGTGAATGAAACTGAAATCCAATTTGTGACTCAATTAACATTATCAAAATCCCACACAGTTTGGAAGTCAAGATCCTCCCAGTCAATTGAATTCCCACGGAAATTTCTCATGCATTTATTTTACTCCCCTTCCACTCTAAGCTTGTTTTTATCCCTTTACTCTTTACAATAATAAGATGATTTTATTTTGTGCTTTTAGGGTGGCAGAAGTACGTAGTGTATTTCATCAACATGTAAACTGCTGACAATGAATGTGAAATGGAAGAAGAAATGGAATTAAAAGGGTTGACAAGGTCTTTGGCCAACGAGTTGGGTTTTACACAGGGAAGGGAGGTGGAGGACACATTTATGCAAGATAGGATACAGACCAGGAGAGCACTGAAATGTATGTAAGAATGCTACAGTACAGGCAGGTAGAAGCTGTAGGAATTCACATTGGTCCTGTACTTGTCTGCAGCTTCTGGCCCATGCATTTCTGGTTCATTGCCTTGTAAACTCTCTCAATCCTGTCTCTCCTAGCTGAAGCCATACCTCAGCCAAGCGTCTGCAAACCACTGTTATACTAAAGCATTTTAGTGGTTTGGCAGTTTAACAAAAGAGGCTGCTTGCCTAAACAAGATGTTGGTTATTGCAGGACAGCAAGTAGGTACAAGTTACAATGGTCTAATAAATATTGTTAGTAAGATAGATCAATCTCCTTCAGGATACAGAGTGGTTTTCCCAGAAGACCATCATTATGCTGGGTAGTGCTTAATGCCATCCTCAGCATTAACCCTTATTGCTCCTAACAACTTACACAACAATCCCTGATTGCTTCTGAGAGTCTGGTAGTTCACTGTGTTAATGGACCTTGGCTGCAAACCATGACGCTACCACTGTAAAGGAGTAAAGGTCATTTTGAGTGAGCATTGTACTGTGATCCAAAATGTTTACCTTCTACACAAGAGCAATACAAATACAAGGCACTCAAATAGGCCATTTGCTCCTAAGAGGCTGCTTTGCCATTCGGTAAGATCCTGAGTCCCAGTTCTGAGGAAGGGTCATGCCAGATTCAAAACATTAACTCTTTCTCTCTCCCCTGATGTTGTCAGACCTGCCGAGTTTCTCCAGCATTCTCTGTGTTTGCTTCAGGTTTCTAGCATCTGCAGCTTTTTGCTTTTACCTGAGTCCATGCCAGGTGAAAACGGGGTCGACCCCAACGCTGATGGCACCAAGCAATTAAGCCAACTGGGCACCATGAGGAGTCTGAGCTGCTGTGGCAACAAAGACTTTTACATGCTCGGAGCTACAGACAGTGACTGTTTCTTTCTGCCTCATGGTTGACCAGGAATCTCCCTCAAACCTGTCTACCATTGTTGTATGTTGGAAGGACTAACACACTGATATTCAACCTATTGGGCTGCACTGAGAATGCACCTTCTTAAGCCTGAACAGGACTGGAAGGGACATATCCAGTTTTGTTACAAGGCCTCCTGGCATCCAGTGCCCTGTAGTTAGGCTTCAGTATCCATTCTGAAAACTGAGGTATTTGCAGCTAAGTGCACTATACAAAAGTACAAATCAAAATGAATATTAATTTGTTCATTGGTGTACACAGCGTAAGTTTTGACTCTGAAGACGTCCAAGAGTCTGAAGCAGGTATTTAGAATCTGAACTTTATCTTGGATTTTCCTGGTCCAGAGGGGTCAATGCATTGTGGTAATGAGAGTCTTGAGATTGTCCTGAGAATCCATTTTAAAGTTACAATTCACTAGGAAGAAACATCTAATCCTGCACCTACACACACTTAACACCGATGCTGGGAAATATAAGCACTAGTTCTGTGTGGCAACAGTGTAGGTGTATTTAATGAAAAAATTAAAGGAGAAACAAAAAATAAAGGCGAAACAGAAAGAAAAGGAAAAAGAAACACCTGCTGCCAAAAAAAATTCAGAAGCGAAATAGTAATTAAATTCAGCACCTTGTTGAATTCAATGGCCCTATTATATAATTAAGTAATGATAGATGTGGTCTGTCTCAGAGGAATGGGGCAGGCAGATCAGTCTAAAGAACAAAACTGCTGCTACTACCCTTCACAGTAGCAATGAAAAAGAGGAAGCTCTGAAATTAACGTTAGGAAAGGATTTTGCCTCTTGCGATGCTAAACTGTAAGAACAAGCATACCTGCCAAACAGCGACTTTTCAAGCCAACAATTTAACCTCAGAGGTCTGTAACCAGCACCAAATTGAAGGGGAATTATCCTCACCATCAACACGTGTTTTTCTTTCCTTCTACGATGTTCCTCTATTTGAACACTTAATGAAAGGCTCACCTTCAGCATGCATTTTAAAAGGAATAACTTCACCATGAGCACTTTCTCAAACTACATTTCTCCATTGTGTTTACTCCCTTTTACTCTCAGTTTTGCATTAAGTAGAATTATACAGAATTTACATTGAGAAACATTCAGCCGCACTGACCACGCTAGTATTTCTGCAACGGGCACTAGTATAAAATGGTGGCAGAGCAGCAGCACTGTGTTTGGATTCCTGGCCTGGGGCTCATCCAGTTGCATCTGCTTTCTTTATTTCTTTTTTTATATCATAGTACCGTAGAATCCCTCCAGCGTGGAATCAGGCCGTTCAGCCCAAGAAGTCCACGCCGATCCTCCAAACAGCATCCCACCCAGACTGACCCTGTTCTTGTAACCCTGCATTAACAGACCTAATGTACACATCCCTGGTCACTATGGGATAATTTCCCCTGGCCAATCCACCTAAGCTGCCCATCTTTGGATTGTGGGAGGAAAATGGAGCACCCAGAGGAAACCCCACACAGACACAAGAAGTATGTCCAACTCCAAACAGTCACCCAAGGCTGAAACTGAACCTAGGTCCCTCGTGCTTTCAGGCAGTAGTGCTAACCACTTTGGATCTTTTCTTTGCTCTTTTCTATTTTTCCTCTCTTTCGAAGTCTTTCCAAGTATCCTCGGCAGGACGAGAACAGGCCCAGTTTCCCCAGAAAGCGTGGCAGAGATGGTAATGCAGGCAGCGCCCCCGGTGATCAGAAATGGCACTGGCATCAGCAAAGCCAATCAGTGGAGCATGCCCCAGGAGGAGGCTGACTGAACCTCCAGGCTAGGGTAGGCCCAAAGAGACAAGAGTTTAAAATGCGGACTTTTCTCTGTTTCTTTTGGATAAGAACTCTACGATCTTGATTTTTTCTTTTCCTTTTGGCTCTGTTTTTCTTATTTCTTCTCTTGCTCATGCTTTAAAAATTTTGATCTTGTATTTTAAGATGACGCCTTAGAATGTGCCACTGTACGCTTTTCACTGTGCC